>NC_052028.1:11857893-12157893 GCF_015832195.1 Motacilla alba alba
TCTTAAGGCTTGCCAAAGCTTGAGTTGAGGTGGGCTCTGTGCCAGGGAACCACCCCGCTGGGATGGCAGGGCTCTAGCAGCATCCTGGGGAGGAAGAGGAGGGTTAGGCAATGCAGCAGGCATTGCTACATTGTGCTTGTCTCAGTAAATCCAAACTTATTTTTTCTAACACCTTCACAACACGGCCAGCCTCTCCTTGTGACTAAACGTGCTTCTCCTTGTGCTGCAGGACTCCAGCCCCGTTTGACAGGGCGTTGGTTGGTGAGCTGTTCTCCTTGCCCACCGTAGAGCTGGATAACCTGAGCGTGCTGGAGGTGATTTCCCACAGGCCCAACTTCAACAGGGTGGCCCAAGGCTGGGTGCGGATCCTGCCGGAGAGTGAAGAGCTGTAGGACGTGCGTTCCCTTCCCCACGGCCACGGATGGTTCCCCCACTGGACTCGGACACACCCGCAGGGGAGGGGAGGGGAGGGAGGGCAGATATCCTTCATGGAAGCTGAGCTGGTGGGCTTGGGCCGTCATCTTCAAGTGGGGTTTGAATGAGCTCGAGTGTGGGACCATTCTGAATTCCCCTTGCAGTCAGTGCCAAGCCAACCAGCCAAGTCCTCGCTGTTAATCCAGCAGATCCCCGCAAGCTCCCGTACCAAACATCCCGTACAGCCTGTCCTCTTCCCTGCCTCGTGGAAAACAGCAGCACCACCAGCTGCAACACACCAAAGCTGCCTCACTGCATCCTCACTGGCACGCAAGACCTGCTCAGACAGCCGGTGCTTCTGCAGAGAAATTCCATCTTCAGGACAACTCTGCATCTGTCATTCCAGTCAGGACACAGAGAGGAGGTGATCATGGAAGAGCAGTAGCCAAACTTGAGGCACTGGCATGTTTAAAGCAGCTACCATGAGCTTGGCTGGACAACAAAAACAAGTGAAGGAGTGGGAATCTACGTGTTTACCAACACAGCACAGCCACGCTGGAGAGGAGAGGAATGCTGGGAATTAGACACTTGTGCTCTGTTTTCCAGAGGCTACTGGCTAGCACTTGGCAGCTATTTCCCCTTCCTACTGCTCTTTGCATGTCTCGCTTGAACATCTAATCTAGGCTCTCTGAGTGACTTATGACAGATTTGCTTCAGTGATCAGGCCTGACCTGGACCTGCTGCCCTGCAGAACCACACCAGGGTGAGCATGCTGCCAGGCTGTTCTGGAAACTTCAACACCAGCGGGAAGGAAAAGCAGCACAGCTGTGCCTCCAGAGCAAGCACAGGCTTCCCTGGGAACGTGAAAATCAGCAATGAGGATCCAACTACACCAACATTTCCAGCAGTGACACACAGTGGGACATGCAGCTAACAACAGCCTACAGTCACCAGAATACCAGGGGAACCCCATTCACAAAAACCTCTGACTCAACAAAGGCTTCCTTCAATTGCTTTTGTCAGGTTCTCAACATTACCCTTTCCTATACTCCCAAAAGCACCAGCATAAAAGTTCCTTTTTCCACCACTGTGGTTAAACAGGGCAAGTAAATGTTGTGGTAAAAATGCAGTTAGCAGCTGCCTCATTTGTTAAGTTCCTAACGCTGTGCAGAGCAAACCCCACGCAGGGATTCTGCTGCCACAACATATCATTCAGGTGGGAAGCTTTCATTACTCTGTTTCCCACAGAAGCAGGAGGGGGCAAGCAAACAGAAAGAAAAATGGTTTGTTCCTTAGAAACAATAAATCTGTGATGCTTAACTGCTGGCCTGTTCCAATTCCATTTCTCTCCTCTTTGTCCAGTATCTGCAGAACCTAGGCACCCTGGGTAACTGGCTGGAAATAATCAATAAATTGGGATAATGTAAAGCCTCCTGCACGCCAAATCTGTCACAGCACTCGCAGGTCCTGGCTACAGACACTCTGGACCTCTCCCATGCACCAGGATGCCCACCACCGCCCTGGGAGAGCTCTCCCCCGACAAAAACAGAAATAATTACCCACAACCAAAGCCAGCTCTTTCTCCAGAGAAAGCCAGCCCGTGGTGCCACAAGTGCTACACCTCCTCTGCTTTGTTTTCTTGTCTTTTTTTAATCAAGAAGTCAGGAAAAAGGAGGGAGGAAAATTCTGTATAGTGGTAAGGCCAAGCCATGGGTTTGGCAGGTCTGATGAACTCGTTTTTCAACTCTTATTCAGTCCTGGTTTAATACCTCATTAGAATAATACATCATTAGTTACCTGACAGAAAAGAGGCTCTGGTTACATTTTAGCAGTCCATAACATTCCAGCTGAGGATATCGAAAGGGCTTGAAAAGGGTTTGGTTTTGTTTTTCCAGAAGTTTATTTCAAAAGTGTGCCAATGGGATACACAGACAGCACTGTAATCCTGGTACCCCAGACCCACAGACCCCTGACAGCCCTTCTGTCTGTCCCCCACCCCCCACACTAATAGAAAGACCTGGGACGTATCAAGAACCCGATTATAAGTGGAGACACGGAGCTGAGCTTGCCCTGTGGCTGCAAGCAGGGAAATAAGGCATCTCTAGCTCACCCACAGCTCAACATATGGTGCTACCATGGTAACTAGAAAATAACATTTACTTCAAGAATGAGGGTGGCAGGACGTGCTAGGGGCTGCTGTGCTTCCCTGCGTGGGCACCCATCCTCTGGGGATCCTGGGATGGGTAGTGGATGGGGCCTGGGGCTCTCATGAAGGGAGGTGGGGGTCCCATGGCGTGGAACATGTGTGGTCCGAAACCTGCAGGAACAAAAGTTGGCAGCTTCAGACAAAGCAACAGAAAACCTGATGTGTGTGTAGTGCTGCTTCAAAGTACTGATACCACAGCTGGCTGACAGCTGTGCCTCACAAATGTGCACATCTCTCATCTCCCCAAACTCCTGCCCCTCTTTCCAGTACAACTCGGGCCAATCCCTACCCAACACACATCTTTACAAATAAAAGCTGGTGGGGGGACTGGGCAGGTGTCTGTAATACCCATCTAAATATTTTCTACTCAACCAGAGAGCAGAGCAAATACATCTGTGAGAGTCCAAAATTCCTTTAAAAAAAAAAAAGTATCTCTGGATAGATATATAGAGAGCCAAGGACATGCCAGCATTCAACCATCTGCAAAACTACCCTTTGAAGTTCGGGTTAATGTGGCATTTACACAGCCAGCAAAAGCACTGAGTAGGTCTCAGTACCAGTAACAGTGATCTCCAACATGCCTGGGAATTTGCAAGCAAATACCAACCACAACAAGCAGCTCAGCTTAATTAAACTGTGCTGACAGCTCAGTTTAGATCATCCGTTTACACTGTGTGATCAGGGATGAGGAAAATCAGCTCAGGGCATGTCTCAGTACTGCAGCACGGCCTGGCAAGGACTGTCTAGCACTGAATTTCACAGCCCCACCTGAGGGGCAAACACAGGTACCTGGAGGCGGCGGCGGAGCGATGCCAGGAGGAGGTGGCAGGGCAATGTTCACCACGGCTGAAGGGCCACTTGGAGGTAGATTGAAGTAATTTGCAGAAGCCTCCTCTTCTGCAGCTGGAGGAGGAGGGAGGGCTGCAGAAAAAGTACACATGGTTATGGAAAATCTCTCAGGCAAGACAAGCAGAGGTGTCTGCCTTCAGAGATGGAGCACAACCCACACTTCACAAGGGCAAACTGTTGCTACTATTGCATGTATGAACTGGGCTGAGACGCAGAACTGCCCTGAAACCCCAGTCACCAATTTCCTTCATCTGAAACAGCTTTGCTTTATCCATCACACAACACTCAGTGGACTAAGAAAATATTAAAAGTGTGGGTTGCAAGCATCTGTGACCTAAGTAAGTTGAATTCAGCTTTAACTTCTCACTCATCACATAAAGAACTCTCTTTTCATCAAGGATCTGCTCCTAGACAAAGCTCATCTCCCATCCAGCTGGATCTGCTGCAAACCTACTGTAACTGTTCTGGGCTCACCACTGCCTCTACCATCCTGGACTGTAACTGCTCCTGGCAGTTTAACAGCAGTTTCACTCATGGAAGTGGGTCAGCATTAAGTGTTTCAGAGATGAATACAACTCCATTACCCCCAGGAAGTCCTGGAACTGGCTCCAGCTTTATCCCCGATTCTGTAGTGCCTTCCTTGTCCTTTTCCTTTCCTCTTGCTGCCTGGGACCTGAAAAACAGGCAAAAGTTTGAGAATAAGGATGAGAAAAGCAAGATAAGGGATATTTATACCACAGTGGCTTCACATTATCTACTCCAGATCCATTTCTTCAAGCCAAAGATGAAAACACAGAACATCAGACAGATGGCACCAAGTTTGCAAACAGTGTTCACAGAAGACGGACTAGGAGCAAAGTTACTGAAGCTCATCCATAATCCTCAGCCATGAAATCCCTTATGCTACTTGTGTCATCTCCAAGCCAGATCCCATTGTAAAAAGAAAACCAAAATGCAAGAGGACCCCAACCATTTACCAAACAAGCATCAACTTCTGCATAATAACCAATCTTGCTGATCAAGACTGTAAACTGAGAGAAGAACTTGCAAATCCTCAGGGCTTCCCCCCCCTACACTTACCTTCCCCATTTGACGTTGAGCCTGCGGCCGTTGACAATGAGTTTGTTGAAGGATTTCTCAGCAGCCACCTCTGCAGCCTGTCTGGTGGCAAACTGGATGAAAGCACATTGCTGCCTCTGCACCACCGTTATCGTCCGGATCTCCCCAAACTGGTAGAAGTGATTTCTGTGTGGGACAAAAAAATTATTATGATACTCCACTCCTCCTAGTCACAGGGTATAGAGCAGGTGAGATAGGCATGCTCAGAAACTTTCTCTTCTCCATTTGTAGTTCAAACTAATCATCAGAAATCAGCAATCAATCAGTTAATCATAATTAGCCCTCCGTGCAATTATGGAGCAATTAAAGCTCTGCAGCAGCTTCTCTCAGTAGCTGGCTAGAGGATACGGGACCTTCTTGCAAAAAGGAGTATCCCCAACAGCACAAAGGGATGACTCATCTTTAAAGAGATAATTTTAATCAAAGCATTTGAAATGTGCCTGTTTGTTCTCCAACAAGCTGGCACTCCTCTGCACTTGCCCACCAACCAGCTCCCCATTAAAAAAACTTGAAAGCCAGATTTGTTTTTCTTCCTCACTTGAAGAGCCACTATCAAAGTGTCAAACAAAAAGGCAAGGGCAACACAAATTCACCAACACACCTGAGATCTGATTCAGTGATGGTATCTCCAAGCCCTCCAACATACAGCGTAGTAATAGTCTTGTCTTCAGGAGGATCTAGACGAGGCATGGTTGATGCTCGTTTCAGAAGCTTGTCAGCCACGGGATCATTAATTCCATAGTAACGATCTTTGATGTTCTGGTCAGCCAGAGGATCATCTGGATCTGTAGGTTTCTCATGTCTAAGGTTCAGCAAACAAAGCATTTTATAACATCAGGGGTGACTGAATGGATTTAAATTACTGTAGCTGCCAATTTCCCTCCTCAAAGCCTCGGGTCAATTGTATCCTTAACCCTGTCCACATAAACATGCCAAAATGGAACAAAGCCCTGAAAACTTCAACTGCAGCCAGGACTGCGTCAAGTTCTGAATGAATGGTGCTTCTGACAGCTCAACACTCAGCACTACAAAACACAAGAGCTGGGTTTGAATCAGCCTCTTGTTCAAATACAAAGATCTCTGCTTGAGGGGACTGACGCCACAAAGGGGAAAAATTGACTACACAAGAGAAGAGCTGCAGTCACTGCTCTGGCAAAGGACACAGCCAACTTCTCACAAGCCAACTTGCCACCACAGAGATTCATTTGCTGGCACTGGACGCAAGTGTTGCCCTGACCCAAATCCCTGCAGTGTCTCCTGCCCACTGCAGCATCTCCAAGGGAAGCTGCATCTGACTGTGGTGAAGAGATGGGCTGTCCAAGCTGTGCCTGTACCTGTAGGGACACTCCTCTCCTCTCTTGCACTCTCCTTTCACCCAGAAGGAACAGATGTGAGGACGGTTGCGTTTGTAGTATGGAGTGGTTCGGGCCAGCTTCAGCAGCATGTCACTGGTAGAAGTTGCTTTTCCTAGTGCACCAACTGGTCTGGTGCCATCAGAATTGGCTATCTAAAAGCAGGCAGGACACAAATAATTACATGTGTATCAGCACTGAACACTAATGCACAGAATCAGAGCAAGTAAGTGGTTTTAAGAGAAGCTAGGTCACTGCTGCCCTTTCCTCCCCACACACAGCCACCCAAACAGCACGATCACGGCTGGCTACACTCACCTCTCGCTCCATGTTCTGGGTGTAGTATTCTTTGTTGACATCAGATTTAGGCATTTCATCCTTAAGGGAGAGTCCTGCATCCCGGACTTGGATAGGCAAACCTAAAATGAAACAAAAAACCCCCAACTAATCCATGTGAAGAACGAGCTGAAAGAGCAGAAACAGTGATTTGTGTAACCAGCAGCGACCAAAGGTAAATCATCTGCTGCTCAGGGAAACCACTCTGCCCTTGAACCTCTGAAGAGACAAGACCTGCTCTTCTCAAAGACTGTGCAGTGCCAGTTACATGCACATACTAGAAGTGATTTCACCAGCTCCCATTTCAGAGGGCAGCTCCCTGTCCTGGGCCAGGTTTTCGGGTACACACCATATTCCAGGTCGAGCAGGCAGGTCTGACAGACATTCTTCAGCTTGCTGCAGGTCTGGCACACCTCTGTCTTCTTGAAGCGCATCCGCACGCCGGGGCACCAGCGGAACACCGTGAAGGGCCTGGCACAAATCTGGGACACAAAGGTGGCACTTGGGTCACCCTGCACACAGCTACTGCTCTGCTCCTGGCGTGGAAACAAACTCCAAACTCACCCAGCTTCTCCAAACCATGAATACAACTTCTTCTCCTAAAGCTAAGCCTCAGAGCTCAGGAATATTTGTTTCTATTTGGGGTTTTACTTTGACAGGAAGAACTTTTAGGGAAGTTTTTTTTTTGTTGCTGTTTTTCTTTTTATTTATTGCAGTAACGCAAGTGCAGATCTGCTCAAAGATCCATAAATTCTCTTTGATTCCAGGTGATGTCAGTGTGGAGCTTCCAGAGATGAATTACAGTGATGGGTACATCAGGCACCAGCACAGCAGCAAGCTGGAAGAGGTTATGAGAGCTTTGCTGCAGAAGAGTGCTGCTCCCTCTCATCCCACGGAATGATGCATTTGCTTCCTCTGCACGTACACCTTGAGTACACAATACAATCTCACCATGTGCAGATTCCAAATTACACCTTTTCTCTGCCTCTGATAAAAGGGCAAAAACCTCCTTCAATTTCCTTCAGTCCAGGCAACTCTGAGGATTTCTTGCTCTTGGAAATAATTGTGGCTTATTTCTTGGCCAGCCAACACAAATCACCAAACAGCATGAATATCATACACAGAGAAACCCAAACTCCAGGTATTTTGCACTTCTCAGTAAAAACATCCAACTCACCCAAGAAAACATGGAGCATTTAAAATCCTGCAATAACTTCACATATTTGCAGTATTTACAAAACCTCATTCTGATAAACATGAAGATTTGATTGCACACACTCAGGATTTGCTCAATAATTTCATTATCTGAGGACCTACTGACTTTGTCTAACAAGCACAGGAGACTGACCTAAAAATTTATATAGTTGCATAAACATTCTAAGTTAACCCAGATAAGCACTCTTCTGAAGCTGAAGGTTTTTAATCATTAAAATGGAATGCTCCTAGATCTGCACCAATTTTGACAATCTTTCTTCAAAACACACAAACATACCTTGCATTCTTTTCCATATTTTTCTTTGGTCTGAAATATAAAAAGATAAAAAAACATGAAATATCACCAATTCAATGTAAAACATGAAACATATCATTGATAGGATAGCACAGTAGGTTTTTTTGTATTTATGCTGCATTTAGACTCACTCATCACTATGTATTTGGTTCACACTTTGGAAAATCAACAGGAAAAAAAAAATAAAAATCCTAAATACTCTCAGGACACTTTTGGTTTAGAAACTTTCATGGAGAACAGAGTACTGTAAGTCCCACCTCCTGCACTGGTGAAAGGTGAGAATGAAAAGGAGCATTAACAGCTCTTTTTAAGGAAAGGTGATGTGATGATGTTACATTAAATAACCCAGGGAGCATTAACAGCTCTTTTTAAGGAAAGATGATGTTATATTCATTAACCCACAGAGCATTAACAGCTTTTTTTAAGGAAAGATGATGTCACATTAAATAACCCAGGCTTACAAATATCCCCTATAGGAGCACGAGGGTTATGTTTCATAAGAACAACCCGATCTCTCTCAGAAACTTTGTGGAACATGAATGTGAAGAAGACAATTTCAATGTAGGTCACAGGCAACCAGGCCAGGCAGAGAAAAGCAACAGGACACGGACTGACTCACCCTGCACAGAGCAAACCTAGGAAAACAAGCAGGAATTTAAACCACCTTCGTAAGCCACCTTTAACTTCATTTTAGAGGTGCATGCTGCTCATTTAGAACTGCACTGTTTTGGAAATTGCACTGATCAGGATTTGAGCAGCTCACAGCTGTCCATGGTGGAGCTAGTCAATACTAAAATTTCATTTTCTACCATTTCCTGCACTCCAGACCCTGGACTGGGCCATCTGCTCTCCTCTGTGATTGATTTGTTCTCAAATCACCCCTAACTGTGATGTTACACACAGCAAGAGCTGGAAGCAGATCCTGCAGTGCAGAGCCAGCTGCTCAGGAGCGTGTGCTCACCCCAGCCCCTCCTCCTGCACCCAGCCCTATCTCAGTCCCCAAACACACAGTTTTAGGGCCACCACAGAGAGAGGGAAGGCCTGCAGGGCCCCACAGGCACGCACCATCCGAATGTAGGGATTTTCTCCGAGACACGTCTGGCACAGGATCGGGAAGTCCTGAATGGAGCAAGAAGAAAATCGGGAATTGGTAACAAGCTCTGCCATCACAACAGCATTCAAGTCACACTCTGAAAAATGATCTAGTTTAACTCAACAGATGATTAAAATATGCAAATGGATTCAGAGACACCGGGAGAGCTGCAAGCCACGACCCAGGCCCAGCTTATTGCAGAATGATAACCTGCTGGCTAGTGTAGCTTGGAGTAAAACTTAAATAACCAAATTAAAATCGTGTTCTTGAGATCTGAACCTGTCAGTGCCTGGACTGCAGCAGGTGACACCGCCCCGTTATCCCCCAGCAGCGACTGTCTCCACTCGGGAGGGGCTTCAGCTCCAAGGGACGCGGCCAGGGGCACACGCGGGGCCCAGCTCAGCCGCCGCAGCTGCTCCAGCCCCTGCACCGCGGCGCGGGGGAAGGAGCGGCGGGGCGGCTCGGTCCCCCTGCGCCGCAAGGAGAGCCGGGGAGCCGCGGCAGAGCCCTCCCGAGCGGCTCAGCTGCAGGGGGCGGGTCCCCAGGGCGGGTGGCGATCCCCAGAGAAGGGTGGCGGTCCCCAGGGCAGGTCCCGGCCCCGGGGCCGCCTCCCCGCACTCCGCTCGCCTCGCGGCCTTGCCGCCCCACGCGCTCCCGCGGCGGAGCAGCCCCCGCCGGCCCAGGCCCGCTGTCCCCGGCTGCCCCGGCCCCCCGCGGCCGCGCCGCTCACCGCATCCTCCCAGTTCTGCCGGTTGTAGGTGTTGGAGCCCAGCGATGTGGACATGGCGGCTCCGCTCCGCTGCCGGCAGGCGGCGGCCGGAAGTGACGCCACTTCCGGCAGCACCGCGACGGAAAAGGCGGGCGGCGGCAGCGACGGCGTCACGGCGGCAGGGGGCGCTCCAGGCACGGCCCGGCGGGCGAGACCACGGGCAACGGGGCGGGGGGGGAGCGCGGGGACGAGACCATTGGGACGGACGGGGGAGCTCCGCCTTGCGTGCCGTTGAAATAAGGATTGTTTGGAAGAAGAGGCGGCGCAGAGAATCCGAGAGCCACGTGTGGTTTATTGAAGGTCACTACACGACGTCAAGCGTAAGGCAAGAGGGCCTGTGGGGGAGCAGGGACAGAGGCGGGGACACGCCAATACCATTCCTATCGCCGAGGGCACCTGCAGGGAGGGGAGAACAGCTCGCCGGGCTCACCGGAGCGCCGCAGCCCAGCGCGCCTTCTGTTTGCAGGGAGAAGGGCGCAGGTCACGCTGCCTGCAGCAAACGCCAGTCCCAGAACAGCTCCTGGGAGGTCTTTCTGTGGTAGTGTCAAAATGCAGCAGCCATTTTGGCTACTGAACAGGAGAAGCTGTGGCCAGAGGTGAAGTGCTTTGTTATCCGGACAGGGAAAGCCGCAGCAGGCGCTAGCACTACACATTAACTACTAACTACAAGTCTCAAACTCATGCTGTACATCTGTGTGTCACCTACACAGAGCTGTAAACGTGATGCCTCGCTGCTTTGAGACCCGCTGCGGGACCAGGGCTGGGAGCTGCGAGCCCCCAGCACACCACAGCAGGTTCGGGGCGCTAAGGGAGATGTTTTGGGGTGCTGCACCACCCCCCCAGGGAGCAGGCAGCCTCATCCTGCCCCCCATGCAGAGGATTGGCACATGCAGGCTGGCAGAGCCATGGCACAAGCCACGGCTGGCTGGTGTTCAAGCCTTTCCCAGCACAGCAGCATGTCAAAGCCCCTCAGAAATGTTTAACAAAGGTCAACGTCTGAAGTGGGAATGCTCTGCAGGAAGAGCCATCTCACCTGCCTGCACCAGCCATGCACTTCTCAGTAATTCAGTCTCCTGGATACACAGCTCTTAATCACCTATTTTAGCTTGGACTGCAGCCAAATTATACCCTGGGTAAATGACCTTCTGGTACAGTGTGTGTCCTTAACATATAATGAGTTTCCACCTTTACACCTCCCTCCCACCCACTCTAACTAGAAAAACAAAGATTACGAACCCAAATCACCACTGTAGCTTTATAATTACCAGAACTAATCTCAACTCTCCAGGTTTCATACCCTCATTGCTACAGCCCCTAGCAACACAACATCTACTGAGCTGAGGTCTGCAGGGAGCCTCTCTGGAGCATCCCTGCCTCTCCAGAGCACTCTTGCCTCAATCAAGAGCTGCAGCAGAACCTGAATTCCCAGCTGGCAGCACATCCTGCTGCCACATCCAGTTGAAATGCAGAGGGCTGATGGCGGGTTTGGTTGCCAGTCAGATCCATGAACACTACAGTACACTATGTTTAAAGTTTAAAGGCAAACTGATCAACTCCTTTGTGAAAAAACATCTGCCACCTCGGCTAAGCAAGCTACATATGCCAGAGGGGTAGGGCTCTACAGCCCAGCCCCCACAGTTGAGGTATCCTACAAGGGAGCAGAAAACCAAAAGAAAAGATCATGCTGCTGGCAGTAACTTGCCAGAATGCAGAAGGCAGGGACACTCCTTAAAAGTCTGGGAAGGGCACTGGTCTGTGTGAAAGAGAAGTTGTTCATTATTGGGTATGTAACATCAGGTTTGTGGGCTGACACGGAGAAAAAAACAGTATGGGTTCTTTTCTGCTGATAAATCCAAATTCAGCCCTAATCATCTGCTGGTAAAGCCAAATTCAGTGCAAACCTGGAGGGAGATCTTTTCCTGTGCTCTAAGACGTGCTGCAAGTTACTCTAGCCTGTGGCAGTGAGGGGAAGCGGAGTGGTGGTTAGTGGGCACTACGACAAGGGGAGAGAGAACAAACCAGCCCAAACCACGGCAGCCTCAGCCCCCTCGTGGCGGCTGGCCGGGCCCGTGGCACACCCACACACCACAGAGGAGCTCTGGCAGAACCTTTCACCAGGTGCTTTCTCAGGGTGCCAGTCCATCCAGCCGTCGGGAGCGAGCGCTGGGAGCCGCTACGGGAGCACGGGGCCGAGGCTGAGCTCCACGTGATGGGTGAGCCAGATGACCTCGGAGGTGTGGTCACCATCCTCGTTGGGCCGGATGGGAGCAGTGAGGTTTTTGAACTCGTGCTTCATCTTGAAACTCACGGTCACTTCGCCCTCTTCTTTCTGCGGGGTGACCTTGATGAAAACTCCCACCTTGTTGGCTTTTCTAAAGGCAATAATGCTGCAAGGCACAACACACAGGAACATTGGGTCAGCCAAGTTCTCCAAGCATTGTTCCAAGTGGAACAATGCTCTCAGAGGAACTCAAACCACACTGAAGACAGACAGGAGGAGAGGGAGTTACTCAAAGAGCCAAGTTTTTAGGGGAGAGGATCCCCAAAGGATACTCACTCAGGGTCATCCTGGAAGTCTTGAGGCTCTGCCAGCTCATCATATTCTGCTGCAGCATCTTTGCCAGCCAGAATAAGCTCCTTGGGAGGAACTGCCACCTGAAACAGAGCATGGAGAGAAAGAAGCCATTCAGCACTGATCACCAGCTACACGGCACGCAGGAGAGGGCTCTCCTCTTCTGAGGTCTGCTTCACTGCAGTTTAACAGAAAAGTGACTCATCCTCAGCTTTTCTGTGCTTCAGGACCACCTGATTACCACCCTGCCAGTGAAATAATAAATTTCTCCCTTGGGTTTTCGATATCAAGGAACAGCCAAAATTTCAAAATACTTAATGAGCTGCTGTTTACAATTGTGACACTCATTTATGCTCCAAGGAGGGAAACGCAACACAGTTGGCAGGGGTTGAAGGACAAATGAAAAGTGTGCCCCGTGGAAGGACAAATGGGAGTGGTAAACCCTGGAAGAGGCTTGGGCTTACCCAGCAGGAGGGTACAATCAATACCTTGGCAGTGCTGTTGATGTTATCAGGGTCTCCCTCCTCACACTCCAGCAATGTGACATGTGTGACGTTCTCCACAGGATTAGTCAGAGTCAGAAGAACTTGGCTCTCCTGGGGAGATTCAGGAATCACAGTTCAAGAAGCAATTGTGCTAAAATTCATTGCTACTGTAAACACCTCCATCTTCTCTGACTCATCAGCACATTCAAAAATTGCATCACATCCTCTCAATGGATGGACAGCGACCACCCCCCGCTCATAAGAAAGGCACCAATGCCATGCAAAACTCTTAATATAAGAAATATGTATTTGGGGAGTCTAGCTGAGATCTCAATTCCACACCTTTTATTCTTCAGACATTAGCAAGTGACGATGTCACATGTCACTGCAGCAGTAGATTGCTGTGCAAAGTACATGCAGTGTTACTCTGGCCACTCCCTTAAACCCTGCACCCTCTAAATGGAGTGAGGGGAGCCCTCAGGGAACAATCATCACACTGTGTCATCTTCCAGAAAGATCCCACATTCAAAGCTCCTGGCTATGTCTCAGCCTAAGACATTTCTGGAAAAACTACTGACCTTCATGTAGCGCAGGTTGGGAATAGACATGATCCTCACTTCAGGGATGTAGTTACTACAAAAAAAAACAGAGCAAATGACTGTGAGGGACTGTGCTGCTCTCTGTAAAGCTATTAGAGCTTTCCTACAAGGAAAAATGAAGTGTACTTTTGCTGTATAACCCTAACCCTGCTACAGTCTGGGGCTGGCACAGCATGCAGTGTTTTTGTCAAACTGCTGAAATCTTTAGTAGATCAGCAAGCAAACCTATTACAGATAAGCTAAATATATTTAAAAAGGTGATTACACCATCCTAAGGGATGACACAATCCCACAAGAGGTCAAAGGAAATTAAAATAGAAGGCATTAACTAAGCATGAACAGGGAGTTGCTGTCCCCAGTCCCCATTTCTCACTTACACAGCAACCAGCTGGATCTTGAATTTGATAGACGTTGGATTGAATTCTGGTTTGCTCAGGTTATGTTCACATTTCTAGAGAGAAAGGTGTTAAAGTCAGCACCAAGAGACAGTGGGCAGTCACACACTGAAGAATCAGAGCCACAAGTGCTGTGTCACCAGCCATGACATTACAGCCTCCAGCACAGCACATAAAAACTATCTGGGGTGCATGTAGCCATCAATGTGCTCAGCTACTGATACTCCAAAATGTCATATCCAGCACTACCAGCACAACCTCAGAAACACAGGACTTGGAACCAGTCTTCAAAACGCCTGGACACTGACTGCAGCCCTGCCCTCTGACCTGTGCTCCAGAATCCATTAAAAAAATGAAGCAGCTAGAAGTCCTGATCTCCTGATAGGCTACTCTTCAAATACAGGATCAGTCTGACATTACTTATTTCTGAGAAAATACTCTGCATTTGTTCAGCATCCCGCATCTTAAATATTTATAAGAATATTGCTCTATTACTTTAGGAACTAGCTAAATAAATATCCTTGTATGACTGAGAAAACAAATCATGTAGTAAGGGCCATGTGGAAAGCCAACAGCAGAACTTGGATTTAAATCTTGCATGTCTTCACTTTCACGGATCTCTGCTTTGCTTCTCTGAAATACCATCTTCCTGCCTTCACTCTAGTGACATCTTCAGTATTCTGCACTGCCTCTCCCTAATATTTTGTTTGTTGACTTTTGTCCTTAGTAACAGCAATTTTTTTTTTATTTCAACTGCACTGGCAGTATTCTTTGACTCCTTGGCTAGGCAGGGCACTAGCACAAAGCACCTTTGTATCTTTATGCATCCTTTACAGTGTTGTCCCCCTTTCACAAGTGTCATCACACCAGAGACACGACAGCCTCCCCCACCCCCTGAGTGCTGCTACCACTAACTCGGCTGAGAACTCTCAACAACCAGAAGCATTTGAGCCATTTCTTTTAAAAGAGAAACACACAGCTCATTTCCCAGCACCCAAGTGCTGAGAGCCTGGCAAGGGCACTTGTCGGGATTGAACTGCCTACCCGGCAGCGCAGCGAGCGCTTGATCAGGAGGTGCTTGTGGCGTGGGTAGAGCTGGGAGGCGCAGATGGGCTGGAAGTCAGGCTGCAGCAGGCGCTGGCGCAGAGTCGTCACTGGGAGCACGACAGAAAGCAAGACAAAGAAATGTCTCAGGAACTGAAACTCCAGCCAGATTCTACATATGCACCTCGCACTGTGTGGAGATTTGCCACCATCTCTAAGACACTTAATTTCACCTGCACCCCGTAATTCAGAAGGCACTGGCAACTATCACATTTCTAGAAATAAACAGAAAGGCAAAAGCTGGATAAAGGGCTGCCCTGACTGGGCACAGTAACATGAGAGCAACATCAGTGATAGCCCAGGAGAAACAAGGGACTCACATCTTTCTTCACAGCTGAGCTGGGATGGAAACAAGAGTTTTCTAACCATCTAGAACATAGTTCTTTCCCTCACCACAGCAAATGAGTTTCACATCTTTGTTACCCTCACAGCTGGGTGCTGCATGAGTACAATACACAGCTTCTTAGCAAGGAGTTTGCATAACTCAGACTCACACGTAGAATTAGAGAAAACAGTTCCCAAAGCAAGAAACTCCCAGCAGCCAAAACCTCCCATGGGTTTCTCTCAAAATGCAGGCTCCTCACTGTTTCAGTGCCTAAGAGGCAAGTGAGCTACCTGGCAGCCTTTCCCTCATTGTGAGGAACCAGGAAAGTTGTCTTCTTCACCAGCATCAAACTCACAATGCCAACAGCCTCATGAGAAAAGGAGACCAAGAAGATCTACCCCTTTCCATAAACCATTCATGAATTAATTGATACTGGCAGACTTTGAAGGCCTGCAGAACTACCAACATCATCCACTCCACTTGGAGCTACCTCAGCTGGAAGCCCTGCTGGTTTATCCTGCTCACACCAAGTCTTACTGATCAATTTACAGTATTTGTGGATTAAATTTATGAGTCAGCTAAAGAACTGGCAAGTGTACACAGGCTGTTCCAAGCTGATGTCAAAGCAATGCGCAATTGTTACTCAACAGCCCACTTCTGGTTCCAGATCCCCAGCAGCTGCTATTTCCTTATTTCCTGCTATTATTTGAAAAAGGACATCAGCTTTTTTCTCCATCCAAGAGTTGATGCCTCACACACACAGAAATTAAGGCCAGCAAGAAAATTAAATAACCCTTCAGGCCTTCTGGCTCTGAGCTTTCCATGTGCAACATGAAGCTGAGGCTGCATTCAAAGTTACCATTTAAAAAGTCAAGTATTTCCCAGTATTTCAATCCCAGCATAAAAATGACCAGGAACTTGGGTCATGAGGAATGCCACAAGCTTGTAGGCAATGCCCATGCTACAAAATGTAAGGCCAAAAAGTGACAGAATACTAAGGTTTTACCTTCTGTCAGATTGATTGGTCTTGTGTAGTAATCCTCAGGAAGAGGCTCCACTTCTTCCACTGCATCAGCTGGCTCAATCTTGATCTCCTTCTGGTCTTCTCCTTCTTTCAGGCTAAAGTAAAATAAGGGGCAACTGAGTCATGAAATAGGGCATGTGTGCTCTGACAGCAACTGCATTATAGCACAGAAGGCAGTGAGAGCTGAGATTGCACAACAAGAATTACAACAAGGGTGTGAGCAGTCCCTTGTTCCTCTTGGGAGAAATCAGAACATTTGGAGCTGCTGCACGGAGATGCCTGAGGATCTGACTCCTCTCCAGTGCTCAGGAGGAGAAATCTCCTCTCACTGCTATCTGCTAATTGTCTATCATCTTTCTAGAGCGGCTTTACTCCTCTCTTGCCTACCCCTCCAATGCCCCCCCAAAGGTAACCCCGACCCTGAGACTCACGAGAGTCCAGCGAGGGCACTGATGGGGGCTCCGGGCCTCTGGCGCTGAAGCCTCGTTCCAAGGCCGTATTTGTCCTACAAGGAAAAAAGGAACTGTCACCCTCAGGTCTGCCTCCTGACGGGACACAAAATCCTGCTGCAAACTCATCCTTTGAGCTGCATGACAAGCGTGGGGGTACAAGCAAAGGAAAGCAAAAAGGAAAAGCTATTCAACGCTTCCTAAGATACATTTTTCTGCTTAAACTGTTAGTGAGTAGAAAACAATTCCCACTGCACTGCAGATGGGGAAAGACAGATGTGTGTGGCTACTGCTAAAAAAGCTTTTTGCTCCTTCCACAAATCACCAGCCTGCACTACTGACACATCTTCCCTGGATATTCTCTTCAGAGCAACTCCATGTCAAGTAGTGTAGAATGAGAGCTCAGCTGCCAAAACAAGTGGGTTGGTGTGGTTATGCATCCATCTGAAAGGCTCTGTAGCTCTACTTGAAGGAGCTGAAAGCTGCTACAAGCTCCTACAAGCCTCGTTACCTACAAGTCTCTCTCACCAGCAATAGCTGAGCTACTCTTCAGCTTTCTACAGCTGAGCTGTACCCAGGGTGCTTGGGGGACAGACATCTTCCTTCTGGGCAGGGCTGAAAACCTGAGTTCTCACCATATGAGAAATGTGAGCATCAGCCTACTCTGGTGATTTTTCAAGGATGAGATGATTAATGTTAGTGGCACTTCCCTTGGCCAAGCAGACAGCTGTGTTCCAGCCAAGGTTGGTGAAGGACTGCTTTTCAAGTGTACATTACTTACTCAAAGACACTGCCCTGTTTCTAAAATAACACGTAATATTTTTTGTAACAAATGTTACCCTCTGAAGAGTTAGGCTTCACCTGTGTTTGTTCTAGGCACACCTAAGCCAGAGGCCCGGAGGCACGGTGTACGATCTGTTACTCCCCTTCAGTTGGTACCACAGAGCTTTAACACCAGCAGAAACTGTGAAAAGACTTACCACTACGTGTATAGTGTGTTGCTGTGGAGAGCCCCCAAAATAGCAGCAGGTAGCAACGGAGACAAAAAATGCAGCCATAAGACACAAGCAAGGGCACAGAGCAAGCACAATTAATTGAAGTAGCAAGCATATGCAGTCACCCAGCTAAACAAAGTGAGCATTTCCCTGCCAGGTACAATAAACAAGTCATTCAAGCCACAACCAAGTCTTAACTTCAGTAGAGATTTCATGCAGAGAAGTGTCAGACAATGCTGATCGATCTGTCACTAAGCTGTGGATGAACTGTCCTGAGAAACAGCTGCCACTGGCAATGTGGCTGCAGTTGCACTGCACTTCACTGCTGGAGAACACATTCCTAGGCATGGCAAGTATAAACCTTCTGGCTCTGCTGGGGAGGACTATCAGAGAGAGCGGCAATGTAATACACAGTAATGAGTGTAAAAGCATTCATCCCTAAAGAAAGCCTCATTTTCTTCATGTTGTCCTCAACTAGCCAAAGCTGGGCAGCCCTATCATGCTACCAACTAATTTTCCAGGCTGAGGCTGCTGTGGATCCCTTTCCTGCTCTGAGAAGATGGCACCAGCAGCTCACCGAGAAGGCCAGAGGAACGTAGTTGCGGCGCCGCACCAGCTTCTTCCTGTCCCGCTCGATCTTCTCCTTCTGAGCCAGCTGCTGGTAGTACTCAACCAGTTTGTTAATCTGGAGGGAGGAACAGGGAGCACTGTCACCTCAGCTGCAGCATTTGCTTGTGAACTAGCTGGGGTTCCTGCTGCTTCTTTCACTCTGTTCCTAGTACCAGCTGTGTTGTGCAGGCCTGTGTACCTTAATGTGTCTTAACCCACACTGTGGGTGACAAAATGACCCCTCCTTGGGAATGATGTGTGTTGGAGAGCAGTGTCCAATTCTCCCTTTACAATTCAGCAACTGAGATTTCGTTCATGAATTTGCCACGACTGCATAGAGTAGTGTCATGCGGCCAACTCTGAGCAATTTGGATTGGCAGAGCAAACAGCATCTTTAGCATCTTTCCCCCCCTCCCCGAGGCTGGTCACATTTAGAGTGGAGCCCTAAAGGGTAAAAGGGAAGGGTGTTAAAGGTGCAGTTGTGTTTTCCAGATCCTAGACACACTTTTGATTGGAAAACAGCTTTTTGTCACATACATACGCAGCACATTCACCTTAACAGCACCATTAGATAGGCTGGTTTCAACTGAGCTTCTTCTCAAAAGGAGATTTTATACTGCGATATCCTCAGGGGAGCCTCTAAGAGGCCTTCCCTCCATTCAAGGTGCAGATTAGGAACTGGAACTGGTATCTGAAGGATTATATAGATGCAGAAAAAGTGATTGAGAGGGCCTGACACTCTAACAGTTCTTTCTGGCTGATGCATTTCAGCCCAAGCACAGCTTCCCCACTCACTCACCCTCTGTGTGTGAGGATTCTCCGGCTCCTGCCAGCCACCACTCGCTGCACAAGAGAAGAGAAAAAGCAAAGTCCACAGGAGGTTTCCAGATGCCACACAGAAATCACACCCAATGCTCAACTATCTTGGTGTTATTTACAAAATATGACATTCCCTATTTTTGCTACAGCTAGCACTGCAATTGTTTAAGTTCGTGTCTGTACAAATAATACACCTCTGAGAGAGTTGCACAGGCAGGTCTGGAATGAAGGAGCTCTGACAGCTTTTATATTGTGTTTTTAAACAAATGTTGCCTGAGAGATACTCAGGACAGCACACAGGAGTCACTTCAGCAGCAGGCACGTGTGTTTATATGTGTGTCTTTTATTACTGGCTGCTGCTGTCTCTGCATCCTCAGCTCCATTTCAAGTCTCACCAACACTGGAAGTCAGAGGATCTGCTTGGCCTAGTCAACCCTACCTGATAGACACTTTCTGTACATCTCACGTACCAAAAAAATAGATGAAAGCTTTGTTCTAGTGCTCTTGTGAAGAGAAAATCAAAGTTCAAACACTGACTAGCAACTCTGGAGTAAGTCTAAGTGAACAAAAGTGATGGAAAATAAATTAGGTGTTTATGCTGTCAGACTGAGCGGCTTCAAAGCCTGTGAAAGCACACAAACAAGATCTCAGCTGTGGGGAGGGTGCACTGACTAAAACAGTCTGACAGTTTTCTCATTAGTCAGGTAACACAGGCGTGAAAGTGGGTCACACATTCCACTAGCTCAGCTCAGCTCTTCAGCAACAAAGAGTTTTCCTATGAATTTCCAACTACAACTCCAATCCTCGCCAGATATCAGTACAGTCAGGAGCTACCTGTTACCTTCAAAACGCAAACTGGGCTCATGCTGAAACTCAGTCTTGTGCCTTTTAACTGTCCCTTACCAACAGACTTGTCTGCCATGCCAACATCCCGGGAAGTCCAGCGGCAGAAGCCACAGGCCAGGTAATAGGCTTTCTTCATGGTGGTCTTGGCCGGGTCGTCGGGCAGCGGCGCAGGGATGCTCGTGGCCCGTGTGGAGAGGGTGTGCATGCAGCACGGGCAGTCAAAGCAGTTGGCACACCTGCAAACCACAAGGCAGGGCTCTGAGAAGGGTGCCGGGCTGAGAGAAATGCTCCCAACAGCCACATCAGCACTAAAGCAACAGATCATTAACTCCCAGGCAACAAAGTGAGCATTTCCCTGCCAGGAAGTGAGCATTTCCCTGCCAGGGACAACTAGGGACAACGGGCTATCATGGGAACTTGGGGGATTCAGAGTCAGCGTAAGAGCAGCAGCAGTGAGAAACACGATGTGATAGTAAAAAAACCTCTGTATTATCAGTCCAGGTCGTAAAAATAGCCCCAAAAGTCATGAACAGCACATGGCACATCATGGAAAGACACTTATTCCCCAAAACAGACTCACACACAACAAGCAGCCACGTAATGTTTGAGGCGGTTCAGACTGACATGGAAAGGGACTGTTTTAAACAGGGAGCCTTGATGAGAAAAAAAAACAAACCCAAAGCAACTTTACCTGTTCTTTTTCAGCTTGGCTTCAGCTGAAGGCATGTTTTCCAGGCAGCTGGGGCAGTAGTGAGAGTCAACCTGAAAAAGGCACAGCCACATCACACACGATATCTGGCACACCTTTGTCCAAAAAGCCCCAAACTGCCACATGATCCAACAAGGGTTCGTGTCTTGCAACAGCAGGCTGAAGCTAGGGAAGGCTTGAGATGTTTTTTGGTATGCAAAACCTTAGCCCATCTCAGCCAGATTTTGATCTTTAATGACATAAATTATAAGATTTTTTAAGTCAGAATGGATTAAATTACTCTGCCTTGTAAATGGGAAAAGATCAGCTGGGTGTTGACCTTTAGCAGTTACCAGAATCTCATTTTTCAGCTCAAACAAAAGTTTTAACATTTTATTTTCTATTTAGACCTAAATTTATTGTGTCCTTACACTGGTCAGATCCATGCACATTTCAGGAGATGCTTTGTATCTCTCTGCTGTCACAGTGAATTTTGTCAATTAAAACAACAGCAGCAAGACTGGGGCCCCCCTCTTGAAGAGGAATTCAAACTGATTATTAAGCATGGCCACGCACAATGACTGCACTGCTCACACCACAGTGAATTCATGATGGACACAGCCAGATCACAGATCCACTCTTCAGAGGATAACATTAACATTTCCTTAAAGCTGCCTCTTCTGAGATCTGGGCTGCACAGTCATTCCTTCAAGGCTTCCCAAACCCATCCCCATTTCTTAATTCAACCAGGCTTCCACAAAACCAGTCTTGGCGATTTTAATACGAGAGTTTACGAAGCCAAACCCCTCGTCCACAGCAAAAATGGTAGCTGCAGAAACCACACGCCCCTCCACAGCAAAAACCGACATGGGCTGTGGGTCTGGGGGTCCCTGCCCCTCCACGGCCGGGCCCGATGGGCATGGCTGTGGTGGTGGGAGGAGGTCTTGACACAAGGGTTGGGACCCCCGAGGGTGAGGGGTGCCCGCGAGGGTGAGGGGTCCCCGCGGCCCCGGTCGGGCCCCACCGCGGTGTGGGGGGGTCCCCGCTCCCCCGGCCGGGGCCGGTTAGGGGGGCTCGTCCCTCATGAGGGGAACCGCCCCTGTGCACTCGTCCCAGCCAATCACAGCCCGAGCTCTGCCGACTGACAGGCGATCCTGGCCAATCAACGCGCAGCCCCGCCCCATCCGTCACTCCCGGCCAATCCGCGCGCCCCGTGCAGCGCTTCGCCCACCCACCAGCCGCGCAGGCAACCAATAGCAATGGAGAAAGCGAGTGAGTGGCAGGAGAGCGACCCAATCGCTGTGCGCAGAGAGAGCACCGTCCCGCCCGGTCCCGCCCGGTGCGCGGGTGTGGCGCGGCCGGTCCGCCGTTACCTCGTGCGAGACGCACTCGAGCGAGCGGAGCTCGCTGCAGTAGCGGCAGAAGTACAGCTGCGGCAGCGGCGCCCGCAGCTCCTTCTCGCCGCGCACCAGGTACAGCACCCGCTCCGATTGCAGCAGCGACGCCATCTTGAGAGTGGGCGGGCTCCGCCGCGCCGCCGCCTGACGTCACCACGCCGGCCTGACCACGTGATCCCGCGTGGCCAGCAAGGGGGCGTGGCCGGGCCCTCAGTGCCGCCGAGCGCCGCCCCTGCCGTGGGCTGCGACACCTTCCCGACACCTCCAGCCCGGCCTTGGCCACTGCCGGGGCTGGGGCAGCCGCAGCTGCTGTGTGCCAGTGCTCCCCACCCCCACAGAGAAGGATTTCTCGCCAGTATCCCATCTGTCCCCGCCTCTGGCAGTGGGAAGCGCTTCCATCGTACCCCGTCACTCCGAGCCCTTGTCCCCAGTGCCTCTCCAGCTCTCCTGGAGCCCCTTTGGGCACTGGAAGTGGCTCTGAGGTCTCCCGGAGCCTTGCCTCCTCCAGTTTTCCCGGCCTGGCTCCGGAGCAGAGGGGCTCAGCCCTCAGAACATCTCCGTGGCCTCCTCTGGGGTCACCCCAGCAGCCCTGAGTCCTTCTCTGGCCCAGAGCTGGACGCAGCTCAAGTGGGTCTCCCCAGAGCAGAGAGGGTGATCTTTTCACACCACAAAGGTGGTTTCTCTTCAGTCTCATGTCCACTAAGACAGGATCCTGACAAGAATGAACATTCCCATGCCGTGGGATCAGCAGGAAAGCACAAGCTCTGTAGATGCTCTGCTGCGTGCTCGGAGGGCAGAGCTGGCACCAGCAAAGCCCTCCCAGTGTGCTGCTGGACAGCCCAAACAACAGAGCCAGCCCGGCCTGGCACGAATCCCCCACCCTCACCCCGGGATCCATCCCCACACGGCGCCTGCGGTCAGTCCCTGCCCTCTGCCCGCTGCTCGCAGCTCCACAGGAAAGCCCTGTCCATGAGGATCTGCCGCTGCTCCTGATAAAAACCCCAGGGTTTTTATCCGCCTGCAGCAGCTGGAGGGGAGCGCGGCTGGGAGGGCAGGGAAGGCTGCCTGTGCGCTGCTCCCGGCACAGCTGCGTGTCCAGGAGAGCCTGGAGGCCAGGGCTGTCTTGGGAGCATGTGGTAGGGCTTTCCACCACCAGAAACCCGACAGGTTTCCCTGGAAAAAGGCAGGAGTGAAAGGTGCAGTGTGTGGCTCCCACTGCTACTGACACTGAGCCTGTGTCCCTGAAGGAAAGTCGGAGCATCCCATCTTAGTTTTGCCATTCAGCATCACCAGTGGAGTGGAATATTCCACTGGGCAGCAGAAACAGCCTTCCCAGCCGGCGGGCTGAGCTCTGTGCCCTCTCTGTCCGTGTCTCTGTAAATCACCGTGCCCGAGCCCTGGGCACTGCGGGCACCTCGCTGCAGGCGGCCATGGAGGCTCGGGGCAAGCAGGTGCCTGTAACCCTGCTGAGGCAGGAGGGGGACGGTAGGGAGGGCCCTTTGTTAAGGACTATGAAGCGAAATGTCCCCACAGTCCCTCCCTGAGACCTTCGTGTTCAGCTCCAGAGGCACTCCCCCAGTGGAACCCCAGTGGGTGGGATGAGGTGGAGTGTGTTCTTATTTCATCCCGGTGAAGAAAAAACGTCCTGCTTTGCTTTACCTTTCTTTCCTTCCTTCCCTCCTTCCCCTTCCTCCTATCCCCTTCCCCTTCTTCTCCCCCCCGCCGTCCCCCGCGGGCCGGGCCGGGCCGGGCGGGGCCGGGCGGAGTCTGTCTCTCCCGGCGGGATCTGCCGCTGCCCGCGCTTCTCGCAGGAGCGGGAGCCGCAGCCGCCTTCGGAGTGGGTGCCCGAGCCTGGCAGCGCCGCAGGTGAGGGGGTGCGGGCAGGTAGGACGGGCAGGGCACGGGCAGGGCAGAGACAGGGCACAGAAGGGCACGGGCAGGGCGGGCAGGGCACAGAAGGGCACGGGCAGGGCGGGCAGGACACCGAAGGGCACGGGCAGGGCACAGCAGGACACGGGGAGCTGCCGCCTCTCCCCCCAGCATCGTGTCCCCCGCTCTCGAGGTGCCGGGGCAGGACGGGGGCACAGCCGCGGTCCCCGGGGAGGGGGTCCCCGATCCCCAGCCCCTCCGTCCCCTCCGTCCCCTTCAGCTGGTGGATAACTCCGTGACTCAGCACGAGGTGCGGGTGGGGGGACACACACGAGGCTCCCCAGAAACGAGGGGGGCTCCTGGCTGACCTGACCCCACCGTGTCCCCACGTGATGCTAGACCGGTGAGCGACCAGCGGGACACCCGGTTGTGGCTTCCCTTTATCAGTTCCTATAACAAACAGTAGCAATTAATAGGGAAGTTTTTCCCTGGGCTTTTATCCAGTGCCTTTAAAGCCTGCTGTAAATCCTGTGGGTAATTGAAGGAGCCTTTAACAAAGGCTCTCGAATGAGCCCAAGGTGAAAGCTGGACCTGGCCACAGGGGTGTCCCTGGAGAGAGCAGCAGGAGACTGGGGGGGACTCTGGTTAGGGGAGGGATGGAGGGGGCTGCCCCACCACCCCTCTGCCTTTTCCTTGCAGGATGGACCTCCCTCACCTCAGGAGTACTACCGACCTCCCCAAGCACATCCTGGATATCTGGGTCATCGTGTTGATCATCCTGGCCACCATCCTCATCATGACAGCGCTGGTGCTGTGCCCGGCCACCGCCGTCATCATCTACCGAGTCCGGACACACCCCACGCGCAACGGCATCGTGTGAGCCACGGGCACGGGGGCACGGCCAGCTCGCTGGGCTGCACGGGGGCTACGGCCATGGCACCCCGTGCCAGGCACCTTGACAGGGCACCCTGAGAGCTGGAGCCTGGCCAGGAGCTGGAGTGGGCCAGCACCCGGACCTGCTCCTGTAGCTGGCTCTCTCTGGGTACCCACTGCTCATCTTGCCCACTGAGCTCACGGGGACTGTGGGAGAAATGCCAGCGTGGGCAGCAGTGGGGAGAGGTGTGACTTTGAGGACACATCCAGCTGGAAATATCTCACTCCCGTGAGGGAGGCAGGCTGGTCTCGCCTTCACTGGTGACACTGTCTCCTCCCAGGCAAGCAGCAAGGAGTGGAAATGCCTGACAAAGTTATTTCTTCTTTGGAGTCTCAGCTGTCAAGGTGGTTGGGGAAGAAACCGTCAAAGCAAGATGGATGTGGCTTCTGGTTGTGCATTTAGTGCTTGGCTAAAAGCATCAGTGACAGAGCTTGTGCTGGCTGCACAGCAGATGTGCAGCTGGCACCAGCTTCTCCTCTACCCATTATCTGCAGAAATGGGAGGAAAATCCTGCAGGACTCTTGGTTCCTCTGGGTCTTGTGGGGCAGAGGAGTGTGTGCAGTTCCTGCCAGCCCCCCTGTCTGCACGCTGGCTGCGCTCCCCACTCATGGTAGTGAGAGCTCCCACTGTTTGCCCAGCACACCAGCCCTGCTGGGGAGTCTGTGCCTGCCTCACCTGGGCAGGTAAAGCGGGAGGAGCAGGTTTGTGCCCAGCCAGTGGCAAGGGATCACGTAAGCTCTTTGTTATGAAATAAATGGACTTTATCCTTCATGTGAGTGTGGTGTGCAGCTCTGTCCACACTGTGGGTGGTGTCTGGCTCTGCAGGATCTGGGATACTCTGAGATCAGCCTCTCCAGAAACGCTCCCTGCTCTGACCTGCTGCACTGCCTTGCCTCAAGGTCCCTGGGTTCTCCCCAGCCTTGGAGCCCAACAGGGAGCTCACTGCCAGCCCAGCCCCACGCTCCAGGAGGGCAAACCTCAGTCTGGACACGGTGGGTGGGAAGGATCCCTCAGGACTTTCTGACAGTGGTTGTGGCTGTTTTTCTCCCACTCGGGTGACTGGCACCACTTCCTTCACAGCAGCCTCGTGCTGGGTCAGTGTGGCAGGAGCCCTGGGGCTGAAACGGTGTCTTGGTGACTCACAGCAAGGAAGGTCACAAAATGAGCAGCATGAATCAGGAAGGATGTGGGGAAACACTACGGTGATGCTGGTGGGAATTGTTTAAATCCTATTTTCTGTGCTGAAAAGAGCAACCAGCCCTGCAGGGTTGGAAGCCCTGTGTGCCATCCCTGTGTGGCTTGATCCTCAACAGCCAGACTGGGGTTTGCATTGGGTGGTGGGGCTGGAGGGGCTGGAGGGGCTGGAGGTTCCCAGGGAATCAGGACCTTGGGCAAACACTTCCCACCTTGGGGAGGGAGCCTAGCACAGGGCTGCAGACCCTGGGGAGCAGAAGTGCCTGCAGTGGAGCCACTGGCTGTGGTTGTGCTAGGAGGGAGCAGACACTTATTCCTTGCCCAGCCAAAAAAAACATATTTCTGTTTTGAGTTGTCAACTCTCTCTTCCCCTCTCGAGCTGCAGAGTTTGAGGCAAATAACCAGAGTTATTGTCCTGTTTTTCTTCCTCTCTCCCTCCCTTGCTGGCACGGTGCAGCGGCAGCTGGAGGACATTACAGATGTGCAGGGTGGGAGCAGCCCTGGCTCTGCTCTCCCCCATGCTCCACCCCAGCATTGCTTCCCTGGGGACAATGTGGGGATGGCCAGCAGCACCAGGAATTAGAGCTGAGCAGCTTTGCTAGGAGAGGAATAGGGGAGAAGCTACAAACATGGGAGTGGTTTGGGAAGGAAGCCTGGTTCGGAGCAAAACACAAGGAAAAACATGGAACACCTTCCCCCCATCCATGCAACCACACAGGATTGCTGTTCCCACCTCTGCCTTCCCCTTGTCAAGAGCAGCAGAGGGAAGTGAGAGATTTCCTTTCTTGGTATGAATTTCTGGGAAGTTTCAAACCCATGGCAAACATTTCCAGGAAAGGCCTTGGAAAGATGGGTTTGCTCGTAACAACAACAAACATGGAGCTAAACGGCAGCCGAGGTAAAGCAGGGAGAAGTCACAACATTTTTTAAAGCATTAAGATGGCGGGGAATGAATTCAAACTGGATTTCCAACACTGTCGAGTTAGAAATTCCTCCCCGAGGATGGAGCGAGATAACCAAATCCTCCTGTGACCCTGGCTTCAGTGCCTGGACAGTGCTGGAGCTCGGAGGCAGTGTTTGCGTGGAGTTTGGCCAAGGAAAAATGCCTTTCTGTTGAGAAGCAGGCCCTGCTCCGGTGACGCTGCAGCAGGCAGGGTGATGTGGGCACTGAAGTGATTCAGCATCCACTGGGATGCTTCCCTGGAGGTGCTGGCGTGTGCCAGGAGCTGGCTGCTGGCCCGTGGGGGCTGCTGCTGGGGCAGGCAGATGGGGCAGAAGGGAGGAGACACAGGATGCTGGCTCTCGCCTTGCCTCTGGGCAGCCTCCCTTTGCAGGGGGAAAGGGGCACAATGGGCCAGGGGCATTCTACAGGGAGCAAATCTCCTGGAAAAGGAAAGGATGGCAATGCTGGAGGGGGCAGAGCACATAGCCTGGGGGCTGTGGGGGCACTCGGGAAGGGGGACCCCACTCCAAAGGGTGCTGGGCACCATGCCCAGCAGGGAGGCTGCTGCTGGACCAGGGCAGTGTGTGGGAGCACAGGGGCTGGGGCAGAGCAGCGAGGGCTGGGAGAGCTGGCAGCCTGGAGAAGCCTGGTGCTCAAAGAACTGGGACCTCTCGCCTGGCAGAGCTTGCTTTGCTTTTGCTTCCCGTCGCACACTTAGAACAAAGGTTCAGAGGTTGCCCTGGGATTGATGCCAGGCCAGGCTGCCAGAGGGAAGCTGCACTGCTGCTAGCCAGAGCAATGCTGCCTGCTGCTGTCCAAGCTCCCTGCCACTGTCCTGCCACGCTGCTGGCACCGTCCCTGTCCCTCTGCATGAAAACACCTCTCGGTCAGCTTTGGGATAACCCCAGCAGGCAGCACTGGATGGTCCCCACGCTGCTGTCACATTCCCTGTGCTCAGCTGGGGCCCTGCAGCCTGGCACAAGGTCTCTGCAGCCCCAGCACGTGGCTCAGGGGACACCAGGGAGGCTGGTGGCAGTGGCAGCATGGGGGCCGGGGAGCTGGAAGCGCCTGGCCCCCCGCCCCGGACTCCTGCCAAACATCTGCAGCAGGAAGGAGCTGGCTCCCACCCGGCTCTGGTGGAAAAACAACTGAGCAGGACGGTTCGTGTGAGGGTCAGCCCGCCCTGCACGGCTGCTTTTTGGGGTGGGGGACTCCAATCCTGCAGCGTGCAGCCTCCAGCACAACGTGGCACAGCATTGGGAACACTGGGTGACATGCCCGGGATGCCAGGGAAGCTCAGTGGCAGAGAGGGAATGCACTGGCCATGTCTCATTAACTCCTTCCCCATTCCCAACCTCCACCAAGGCTGATTTGGCACTTGGACCCAAGGAGGTGGGACTTGGATGAACGGGTCCCTTATTTTTATTTTGGTTTCACGAAAACGGAGTTCAGGAGTGACTCAGACTTTCACTGCTCATGGCAGGGATCAGGGACACGTGGAAGGGACAAAACCACACTGTGCCACACACCACTATAACTGGATGTGGGTGGCTGTTCCTGTGGTGAGAAATATGGGGCAGGGAGCACGGTCCTGAGCAGCTCCCCAGGCCTGTCCCAGCTCTGTTGCAGGAGGTGGCTCAAGCCCTGCTCAGGCTCAGAAGTGTGAGCTGTGTTGGGGAGCACAGCACTGGGCACACGCTGGTCCTTGTTGGCTGCAGGAGGCAGAACGTGCAGGCCAGGAGCTGCAGCCCCATGGCCTCAAACCTCCCTAGAGCCGGGGAAGTAGATGGGGAGGGTCAAACCTTGGATATTGGCTCCTACAGGTTTTGGCAAGGAGCCACCTCGCTCCACTCACAGCTCCACAGCCATATCTGTGAGAGTCAACTGGAGCACCCCTGTGGCTGGCCTGGCTCTTGGCATGTTGTGATGGGCTCTGTGCAGTGCCCAGGCAGGGGCTGAGCATCCTGAGGGTTTGCCCGGACCTGGGGAGCACCCCACACTGCTTGGGGTCCAGGCAGGGCAGAGCTAAGCCATTCCCCCAGTAGCAGTGCAGGTTTAAAGTTTTGGGAAATGCTGCCAGTGACAGAGAAACCCACAGCTCCCCTGCTCCGTGGCTTTTCTGTGTGCCTGGGAGATGGACCCAACCCCCAGCCCTCCCACGCCAGCTGAGGCTGCAGTTGGGGCCTCACAACACCAGCATTTCCCAGGACATGGTGTTCCTTCTGGCGAGGAACACGGACTGGGAGACTGCTCCCAGCTTCCTTTTAACCCATGGCCTCACTCCCCTTCCTTGATGGCATCTCCAGCAGCTGGCTCAGTGACAGCATCGAGGCAGGGCTGACCCTGCTTTCTAGTAAAGCCAAACCTCATGCTGGCACTCATGGTCCCCCCAGGGCTCACCCCCTGCTACCTCCACCCCAGGCCAGCCTCACCCCAAAACCACAACTCCCCCAGCTCCCCTCCAGCCAGTTAATTCTCCCACTGAATAATTTTTTGGGGGGATTTCAGGGAATTTACACCTCACCACGGATATTTTCCTTGGAGACAGCCCAGGGTAAATGTTCACATTCCTTGGCTAAGCAAACAGGACCCTGGAAACTCCTGCCCCTGGGGACACCCAGCAGTGCCCTGCCCTTGACCCCAGCAGGGTCCCCGAGCAGCCTCAGCCCTTGGCAGGAGGGATCCTCCTCCAGAGCTGCCTCTAGCAGCGCCTTCCTCTGCCGGGCACACAGGAGAGGAGCGGGATCAGCCTTCCCCAGCCTTCCCCAGCCCGAGCAGCATCGGGGGGCACCCAGCGAGCCCCAGTCCGGTCTCCCCGAGGCTGCTGCCGGGGGGTTTGGTCCCTGCTCCTCGGGTGCCAGCACCCCACTTGGGGGGGAAATGCCACCCTGGCTGGGTGGCCTGGGCAGGATGGGGCACCTCCTTCCCCCCTTCCCCCGATATCTCTCCCCCCACCCTGCGGGTTTAATCCCGGCTCGGGTAACACGTTGCATAAACCCTCGGCACATGCCGCTGCCCCGTGTCCCCCTGGGTGCCCCGGGTCCCCGCCAGGCCGTGGTGCCACCCCCGGGCGGTGTCCGTCCGTGTGTCCGTGAGTCCGTCCCAGAGCCCACACGGTTAACGCGGGCCCGGCCCCCCCGGCCATTGGCTCCCCCCCCGCAGCCCCGCAGCTATTTCTCGGCCGCCGGCCTCCGAGGTGACAGCAGGCGACAGCGCCGCTTGTCCCGGCCGCTCGCCCCGGGCTGTCGGGGGGTGCTGGCACCCCGCACCCAGCCATGGGGGGCTGCTCCCGCAGCAGCTGGATTTTGCCCCTTTTCTTGGCTGGGCTCGTCCAGCTGGGGCGAAGTGAGGAGAGGGAAAAGGTAAGAGGAGGGGGACACCCCCACGGGGCGGTCAGGGGGGTTTAGGGGGTGTGTGACACCCTGGGGACGCGCCTGTTCCCCAGGCTCTCTGCAGGACTCCCCGGGGCACGGGTGGAGCACGGCGGCCCCGTGAGCCCCCCTCCTTCCCCCTACAACCCCGTTGCCTGGATCACGGGGAGATTTTCTGAGTTGGTTCTTGCCAAGGGCCAAGAATCTCTGTCCTGGAGTTGGGGACAAAGAGGGACAGAGCCATGTGTCCCCCAAGTGACCTCCCCAGGGGCAGAGCACGGGGGCTCTTTTCCCTGCAATGTCCGGGTGGGTTCCCCCATGTCGGGAAGGTGTGGAACCCCCCGTGTCCCCACAGCCCAGCGGGCAGGGACCCTGCCACCCCCCCAGCCAGCCTCCCACCTTGCCCCAGGGACCCGACAGTCCCACGGAGCCTTCATTCCTCGAGTGCAGCCCCTGTGATTTCACCTCTTGCCAGCTCCCAAAATAGACCCTCGGTGGCACTTGGCTGAGCCTGGATACCCTGGCGGGGACAGGAGGTGGGCTCCTCTTGGTTAACCCTTGTGGCCCCGACTGCTGGGGCTGCTCCAGCCCGACCATTCCCGACCCTGCACCCCCTGCCCTGCTCCTGTCCCCCAGGGCTTCCAGGGCTGGTGGGTCCTGCTCGCTTGCCCACAGCCTCGGGATTCTGGTGCTGGCCTCCCCCGTGCTCCGGCTGTTTTGCAGCCACTCGCCTTCCTGGTGCTCCCTGCTGGGTAAACATTCCCCCAGCTGCAGCCAGACCCCCGTGCATCCGCATGCCCCTGCCAGCCTGTCCCAGCACCGCGACCTTGGCACGCCGGAGCGTGGCTGCTGCCAGCGGCATTCAGGGCAGGGGACACAACGCTGGCAGCCATCCCTGCAGCAGGCTGGCCCCATTGCCCTGCTGGCCGTGGGGATGGGGAACAGGGTGGCTGGCAGCCCCCAGCCCGCTCCCACGGGATGCTCCTCGCCCCACAGGTGGACTGCTACCACTCGGTGAACGACACCATCTACAACTACGGGGCCCTGACCATCGATGGGGACGAGTACATCCCCTTCGAGAGGTACAAGGGGAAGACGGTGCTCTTCGTCAACGTAGCCACATACTGAGGCCTGACCCTGCAGTATGTTGGTAAGGGTCTTGCAGGGCACGGGCAGCTCGGGCTCAGGGCAGGGCCCAGGAGTGCTGCCTTTGGCACAGCCCCATGGTCCGTTCTGCTTCGGGGAGCTGGGGAAGGGTTAATGCCTGCTCCCCAGGGCCTGGCCTGATCCCAGATGGTAAGTGCAGGTGTGCAGGTGTGCCCAGCCCTCTGCTAACCCGCTTCTGGCTCTCCTTTCATGCAGAACTGAATGCACTACAAGATGAGCTGAGAAACGAGGGGCTCGTGGTCCTCGGTTTCCCCTCCAACCAATTTGGGAAGCAGGAACCTGGCCAGAACTCAGAGATCCTCCCTGCGCTGAAGTGAGTACTGTGGTGGGGGCTGTGGGACACCTCTTCCCCCGCAGTGCGAGCAGAGGCTGCAGCTGCTGCTGGCTCTGGACCCAAACAAGGGGTTTGGGGTCCTGCAAGCACCCAGAGCTGTCCATTGCACAACATCCTGTTCCCCTGCCTTGTAGGTATGTCCGGCCAGGAGGTGGCTTTGTTCCCAACTTCCAGCTGTTCCAGAAAGGGGATGTGAACGGGGCCAAGGAGCAGAAGATCTTCACCTTCCTGAAGGTGGGTGCTATGGCAAGGGGAGATGAGGGGGACAGAGCCAGTTTGCTTTTTGGAGGGACAAAGGAGTGATGCATTGGCTCCCCATTGCAGAACGCCTGTCCCCCGGTGGCGGAGGACTTTGGGAACCCCAACAGGCTCTTCTGGGAGCCTCTGCGGAACCATGACATCAAGTGGAACTTTGAGAAGTTCCTGGTGAGCCCCGAGGGCGTGCCTGTCATGCGCTGGTACCATCGCACCAACATCGCTGTCGTGAAGAAAAACATCATGACCTACCTGAGGCGGCGGCAGCAGAACAACGATGAACAGGACCAGTAGAGCCTCAGGCTGCTGGCATGAGGGCCAGCATGCCCCCAGCTGTTTCCCATTCCATTTCCTCCCCAGATGTTCCCCAGCAGCAGGAATCATGCCCTGTTCCCTCCATTGCTCCTGTCTCTGGCACCCTCCAGTCAGGATGCTGGGCTGAGGATCTCATGGCAGAGACCGCAGCGATGGCAGTGAATATCCCAATATACCTGTGTCCCACCTCCACCCCTGGTGGTGACATCCCCTGGCCTCCAGCCTGCTCCTCCTCTCCACCATCCTGGGCAGTGGGAGGATGCAGGGGCTGGCTGTCCCTGGAGGAGACCACATCTCCATGAAGGCCTGGCCCGAAAGCCCCTGGCTGGGGCGGGCCTGGCCTGAGCGTGCCGAGCACGGAGCAGCTCTTCAGTGCATTCAGGCTGCCCGTGGTCCTGGCACACAGACGTGCTGCTCTCCTGCCTGGGGGTGGCCGGCCCCTCACCAACCCACCACAGAAACACCAAATAAAGGCTCTGCAAATGTGCAGCTCCACGTGTTGGCCAGGGGTAGGGGAGGTAGAGTTGGGGGCACAGTGGCCAGCCGGGGGGTAGCAGTGCCTGACTGGAGAAACTCAATTTTTTCCACACTAACTGCAGACATGGACTTATCATCACAGCCCAGCATTTGGGGACAGGATGGGGAGTGAGTGCAGAGCACAGGTGGGCAAAAGGGGCTGGAGGTAGGACCAGGGACAATCACCGCTGAGGAGCATACTGGAATCCTGTGCCTCCTGCTGTCACACCTGTGACAGCCACACTTACAGGAACTGGGTTGTGTTTGTTTTTCCCCCTCCAGACCTATTTTGTGGAGCAATATTTGCTGTGTGCAATGTGAAACACTGTTCCCAGGAGCACTGCTGCATGGAAAGGCAGAGGGGACAGCAGGGGCTTCCCTGCCCTGGCAGAGGTGGGGGCAGAAAAGGGGAGGGTGAGGGGCTGAGCTCAGCACACAGAGGGAGGTGGGGGCATGCACTTGGGGCAACAGATCCTGGGGTGCCCAAGGAAGGGTTGGGGTCCCCTTGCATTCAATCTGTCTCCAAGCACATCGGGACCAACAGCCCTGGTACCCCTCCCTCTCCCCCTCCCCACACAGAGATTGCCCAGGACAAAACCAGAGAGACTCAGCCACACTTCAGTCCTTAAATAAATACGAAGACACCAACCACCCTCAGGCCGGGCCACGGCTGCGGCCAGCACCTGCCTGCGAGTGTGGGGTCTCCCACCACCGGGAGAGTCCCCGCCGTTACCCACTCCTCCAGGGGCTCTGCACTGGGGCAGCTCCTGGGAAACACTGGCTCCTCTTCCCTGAAGACCTGGCTCAGGTCTACAGCGCTGCCAGGCCAGGCCTGGCTCCTCGTGGGGAAGGGGATGGCCGCAGGGGACTGACCCCATGCTGGCTGTCACCACGATGGCACCTTCAGTCCCTCCTTCATGATATCCTTGGGGGAAGGCGCTGCTGAGCCCCCCACGTGCAGCACATGTCCTTGCACAGGCATCGGCGGCCGGAGGAAGCTCCTGGACACACACACACGGGCACACACACACACCCTACTCCTCTTCCACTGGTGTCGGAGCGTGGCCGGTCCTTGGCGTTAGGGCAATCCGGGACCTGCCTGTTCTGAGACACAAGAGAGGGGTGGCACAGGGTAAGCACAGTTCTTCATCCTCGCACAAACCCCACAGGAGGGATGCCAGCTGTGGCATGGTTGTTATCCCATTGAGCACCAATTGCCATAACTGCATGAGCTGTGTGGGCTCAGCCTGACTTTAGGTGCTGTGGGGATGCTGGCAGGGATGCAGCAGGGACCAACCCCATGGCAAAATCATCCCCTCAGCTGATGAGAGGTGGGGGCTAAGGGAAAATGGCTGCTGCCTGGAAAGCTGTGCCCCCATCTCTCCCCCGTGTGTTAAGCCTAGTGCCCCAAGCCTCAGGGTGAAGGACGGGCACCTCTGACAGGGAGGGTCTGAGCCTTACCTAAGTCCTTGGGGACTGGTTTCACCCCGGCCACTGGTTGGGCATTCTGGCTGCGAGCCATGGCACAGGGCGGGCGCCAGGGGTACTCAGGCTGTGGGAGGAGATGGAACAGAGACAGGGAATTACCTGGCATGTGAATCATGAGGCTGCATTCTGATTGACTGACAGTGTGTGAAGAGGAGAAGGAGGGAGAGGAAAGGGGCTGAGCAGTCACATGCCACCACAATATACGTGCTCAGCTCCCTGCTCTGGGACTCAGTGGCCCTGGAGGGCAGGGAGCCCCAGGCCCTCCCACATGTCACCCTCTGCCCCCCCTCCTACTGGCACAGGTGGAGTCTCACCGGGGGAAAATGGTGGAAGTTCTGTCCTTGCGTGTGCTCGCCTGGCACGGCTGGCGGGTATCGGATCTGCTGCCACTCGTCGTAGCCGTGGTACACGGGGTGAGCCATGGGGGGACTGTACTGGTACTGGTACATGGGGCAGGCTGGGCCCAGCGGCCCTGGCCCTGGCTCGGCGTGCAGCCTCTCTCCAGAAGCCTGCAAGGAGCCAGGACAGATGCTGGGGAGATCCCAAGGGCAGCCCACCACCACCCTCCCACCATCCATCACCTGCAGCCCCCAGCCCCTCTGCCCAAGGAGGGTTTCCTCCCATCCCACTCGTACCTGTTTGTGCTGTTTCAGCAGCTTCTTCAGCTTCTCCTTCTCCTCCTTCTCCCTCTGGCAGTCATCTTTGGAGGCTCGCAGCTGGGAGGAAGAGGGGTTAGTGCAGAGCTCACCCTGGCACTCCCCATCTTCATGAGTTAGGGTTGCTGAGGGAATGTCTGCACCAGTCTCCCCCCATTAGACCCCCAGGAGAGGTGCAGAAAGATGAGATGAATGAAAGGAGATTCTTTGGCAGTGACAAGCAGAAGAAAAACACCCCCTGGCCTTCCTGTCCTTCAGCCCCTACTCTTAGGTATGTACAGGGACTGTGACACTAAGGACGAGCATTTCTGAGACACATGGGGTTGACATGGGGCTCCCAGAGTGCTGCTAGTAACACCCACCGCTGCTCACCTGGTTGTTGGAGAGGACCAACTGCTTCTGCAGCTTTTCCAGCTGCTGCTTCAGCTCTTCCTTCTCCTCATTCATCCTCTCCCTGTCACTCCGTTCCCGCTGGAAGTCTTCCTCAAAAATTTTTACCTGGCAGGAAGGAAGAATGTGGGTGCACCTGGCTGAGGACAGACACCTCCCCTAAGCAACCCCATCACTTTGCTGCCATCCTTGACTCCACCAGCCATGCCAAGCCTCAGGCATATGGGCTGGCTCCATGGCCCATGGCTGTAGTTCTTCCAGATGAATGCCTGGAGAATGTTGAGCTGGGTCCCCAAGCCCCACCACCCCAGCACTGACACCTGCCCAGCTGCTGGGCTGCTGCTGGCACACAGGGCTTTGCTGTGGAAATTCAGGACATGTATTTCCTTGCCCATTCCCGGTGGCTCCGTGTGCTGCCCTACCTGCTGCTTGAGTAGCTCATTCTGGGTCAGCAGTTCCTGCTGTGGCAGCTTCCCTGCTGGCTCCATGGCAAAGATAGGTGGTGGAGAGGCTTGGACATTCAGAGCCTCTTCTAGTGCCTAAAGAAGAAGAGGAGGGAGCAGGCTCAGAGCAAATTCAATCCCAAGATGGCACTGGAGGACCTCGGGCATGTACCCAGCATGAGACGTGGCTATAACTGGGCACGGGCAAGAGGGACAACAGACCCTCCTTGAAGGGAGCAGACCCTCCTTCCTCAGAGCCCAGAGGGATGTGGTGGTGGCCGTTACACAAGTGGTGAGCCTGACACAAGTCTGCCTGAGCAAGAGTGTGTTATCAGGGTCAGTTTTGGATTTGAGAGAGGTGAAGAGACTGGAGAACATTAAAGACATTTAGCAGTGAGGGATTGTGCCCTGGCCCCTACCTTGTTCAGCCTCTGGATCTCCTTTTCCTGGTATTCCCGCTGCCTGGTGACCGGAGCCAGCTGCTCCTGCAGGAACCGCATCCTCTGCTGCAGGTCCCTCACCTCCATGGCCAGCCTCTCCTTCTCTGCCTGCAGGACCCAGGGTGGGGGGAGATCAGCCAGGGCAGGGCAACAGGGCTGGCAGCTCCCTGCCACCTTTCCCAAGGGACTCACCTCCTCTGTTTCGATCCGGGACTTGGCCAGGAGCAGCTTGCGGTCAAAATCCCGTTGCTTTTGCTCCCGCTCCGTCTCCAGCTCGGTCACTGCCCTGCGGGCCTCAGCCAGCTCCTGGTGTAGGTCTGTGACCTGCCAGGAGGGAGTGGGGGACGTTGGCCTGGAAGGAGTCACACTGGGGGAAAGGAGGCACAGGCAGCCCCCAAACCTCCCTACACCGCTTCCTCTGAGTCCGCACAGCCAGCACCCAGCAGGAATGTGCCCCTCAACACCCAGCCCTGAGCACCCAGCCCTACCTTCTGCTCGTACTTCTGCTTCATGGAGCGGAAATGCTGATCCCATTGTTTATTCACCTCCAGCAGCTGCGGGGAGAGAGGCATGGCTGAACAGGAGCCCAAATCCTGCTACGAACCAGCTGCGGTGGTCCCCAGCAGACTCCTGTCATGAAAGCACTTTGGGGACCAGCTGGATGGAGATCCCAGCTCCAGCAGTGCTTCCCTGCAGCTCTGAAGCCCTGCCCCAGTCTCTCGGTGCCATCCCAGCCCTGTGCCCACTCTGCCCACTCCCCGCCTCCTTAGTGGTGCCTCCCTCCCAGCCTGGTCCTCACCTCCCTGCGCTGGTGCTCCAGGATCTTCACCTTCTTTTCCTTGGCCTCCAGCTCTTCTCTGCCCGGCGCCTTCTCCACCATGGCCCCGCTCTGCTGGACGCGCACGGGGGGGACCCTCAGGGCTTTTGTGGAGGCTGTGCCCACGGCCGGCTAAACTCGAGCCAGTTCCCCTCCCACTGCCTCCCCCATCCCCTTGAGACCCTGAGAAGTCCTGCTGGTCACACTGGGACAAACTGGGGGCTCAATTAAAATGAGGCCATCTTTGCTGATGTGTCAGCGGGCTCCCTGCCTCCTTCCCAGCTCTCTCCAAGGAGATGCTGCCTCCTCACCTGCTGCTGCTCGGCGGCTTCCCTCTTCCCACTGTCCTGGCTGCTCAGCGTCACCATTCTCCGGAGCTCCTGGTTCTCACACCTGTGGGCAGGAAGAGATGGGTCAGCAGGAAGCAGGAAGAAGCTTCCAGGGCAGCCCTGTCCCCATCCACATAGCCCATCCTCACCTGAGCTTCTCCAGAGCCTGGTTTCTCTGCTCCAGGTCATGCTCCAGCTTGGTGCGCAGCTCCTTGTTCTCACTGTGCAGCGTCTCACACAATGTCTGGAGGGTGAACACTGGCAGTGTGAGGACCATGGCCAGCCCTGGGCCACCCACACCTCCCACCAAGCCATGCTAAGGACGTGGGTGTCCACCTCAGGGTAGGCATGAGGGGTTTGGAGGGAAAAAACACCAGGGGGAAAATCTCCATGAGGTGCCAGGCCAGCCCTCACTCACCTGCAGGAACGACGTTCTCTGCTCGTTCTTGTGCACCTTGGAGGCCAGGCGCTTGAGCTCGGAGGCCATGTAGCCCATGCGCACAAAGACCTGGTCCTTGCTGGCCTCCTTGGCACAGCCACTCAGCGTGTTCTCCAGCTGCTGCAGCTGGGGCAGCAGGTTGGCATCCTCGTTCGGTGGCTGCTCCAAGTCCTGGCAATGGGGAGGGGATCAAGCGTGGTCAGACCAATTGAAGGAGCATTGTAAAGTTCCTCTTAGGGCAGATCAACCTCACACTCCATCCAGGGCTGTGGCGGGGAGCTGGGCCAGCACCAAGACACTCTGCAGCACCTCTCAGTATGCTGAAAAACTGTGTCAGCTTTGCAAAATCTGATTCCCAGCTGCTGGATATGGCACACTGAGTCCCCGGGTGGAGGAGGACATGGCAGCAGTTCATGGATTCCCTGTGCCCCTTGGCAGTCTGAGCAGAACACACTCTCAAATCGCTGACAGCAATGGAGGCATCTCCACCGTTGGTCTCCTCCACCTGAGCTCTCCCCATCTGCACCAAGACTAAAAATCCCAGCTCCTGAGACCGTCCTCCCTACGTACAGCCTGGTCTGTGCTGGAAGAGGTGGTGGTCTTACCCCAAGTCCCATGCTCTCCTTCTACCTGTCCTACTTCCGTGCTCCCTGCTGCTGTGGCATGCCAGGCACCAGGAACCTGAGCCCTTTGGCAGGTGACAGCCAAACGGATGATGCACCGGATTTAAACAGCAGCTGGGAAAGCCCAGGTCAGGGCACACCCACCAGTGTCAGGGTGTACCCTGCCCATGGGGAGTGTCCCCAGGAGGTTTATGCTCCTCTGGTGTGGTTGGTTAACTCCTCCATAGCCTAGGAGGTGCTACTGGCACAGCAGCTGGCACACATGGCACTGCTGGGAGGAGCTGGGGATGTGGCACACCTATGCCTGCTCCACTCCCAGTCCCGCTGACTCACCTGCTGCCTGTGGGAATGCCCCAGATTGCACCACAGGGCAGCCCAGTGTGTCCCCAGCACCCTGACCCCGGAGTTTACAGCCCCAAACCTACTGTGGGAGGGTGTGTGTGGGGCACAGCACAGCCAGCTCCTCCCACCCACGTCTGCTGGCAAGGGAGGCAGTGAGGACCCAAGCTGGGAGAACCCAGATGTGAGCACACGACTTGGACTCGGCTCAGGCACCAGCAGCTGGTGGCCAAGCAGATCCCATTCTGTTCTCCATCACCTCACAGCTGCGCCCCAGGAGCGCCCAGTAAGAACCAACCCCTCCAAGAGTCTCTGTGGGCAAAGAGAACAGGATGTGCAATGAGAGCATGTCCTCTTACTGGTGCCAGCTGATGTTCATTGCCTTTGGGCTCCCCATCCTTTCTCCCCTCCATTCCAGCACATGAAAAAACCAGAGCAGGACAGGACGGGGCAATGACAGTCAGGAGGGCATTCAGGTGGCAGCAAACGGAGCACACAGAGGTGCTTTGGCTAGGGCAGACCCTGTCAGGGCTTGGAGACCTGGTCCTCCCACCCAGTGTAAGCACCAGCAGAACATCAGAGCATTACTCACAGCTACCTGGGCTGTCACAGCTCTTCCTGTCACTGTCGTGTGGCATCTGCAGACATTGGTGTCCCCATGTGGCTGGGGCTGCATCACTGGCCCCTCACCCAGGCCCAGCCAGGCCAGTTGTGTTTGGGGGAGAACCCTTGCCCAGTTTATCCCTCCTCTGTGCCTTGCCCAAGGGCTTCCTTGACATGGGTTAGCCAGCCCTGCTGGTGCCTGCCTGGGCACGGAGCTGAAGCCCTGCACACCCCCAAACCCCTGACACTGGCTCAACTCCCTTCCTGCCAACACCAAATCCTGCAGGCACCAGGACCACTCACTGCTCTTCTGGGGAAACCCCTGCCCTTCGATGGCAACAATCTCAAACTCTGAGGAGGATCCCTGCAAGGGGAGGCAGCCAGGTCACAGCTCCCCAGGGAATGGAATGACAGCCCAAGATGCCCATTACACAAAGAGAGGGACCACCAGGAGTACAGCAGGGGAGCTGACCCCTCCTTTCAGGTTCATCCCTGTTTCTAGAGGCTAAAGGCTTCCTCCTTTTGCTTTAATTCGATGGACAGTGCCTCCCTCTCCAGCCATGCCAGCACCAGCTTCCACACTCAGCAGACTCACACTGGGAGGTGATTTCCGTGCTTCCACGTCCGGCTGGGCACTGCCTGGGGCTGCCCGTGCAAAGCTGGGATCGGGGCCGACGGCTGCGGAGAGGGAGAGGATGCAGCCATGAGCCTTTTGGAGAGCAGGGCCTGTCTCCACCTGGCACAGGCATGCAGACAGCAGACCCCTGCAAGGTCAGGCACTGATGGATCATTTCTACCCCGCTTACAGGGAGACAGAAACCTCCTTTTAGAAGGGAGGATGGCAGTGGTTTGATACACTGCAGAGATGACATGGCTGCAGGGGACCTTCATTAAAGTCTCTTGCACAGCCTTTCCCTTCCCCTAAGCTCAGGATTCTGAGCCATCAGGTTATTCCTTCCCCATGAGCCTCGTATCTCCTACCTCCAGTTTCCACCAAGTCCTCCAAGGAAGATGATCCAATCAGCATTTTATTGTCCTTCACAAGGTCCTCTGCCTTCTGCCGCAGCTTGGATGCCTCGACCTGGGACTCCTCCAGAAGCTCTCCTGTTGTGGGCAACAGAAGGATGCTCAGCCTCCTTCCCCCAGGGCCTGCCCTGTAGTAGCCCCATCCACCAGCACCAAAACGCCGTCTGTCTGGAGCAGTACCCAGAATAGTCCTTCTTCATCTGGAAACAACTATTCTGGGATAAATCCAACGGCAAAGCTGGATCAGCAGCTCACTGGTTTCAGAGATCCTCATGCTGACACATAGAGGACTGGTTACAGGAGGCAGAAGGCACCACTGTGGCTCTCCTTTGCTTCCAAGAAGAAACAAATTTAAGCCTGGGTGGTGGACTTACAGGTCCAACCTCCCCGCTTCGGGGTCTGCCATGAACAACGCAATCCTCCCCCAGTGAGGGGGGGCTGCTGTCACACCAGTGAGTCCCCGTCCCAGGTAAGGGCATGGTGACATAACAGGAATCACGAGGCAGGTGGAAATTCGGCTGCAGAAGCAGGACTCAAAGGAGGAAGCTGGCTCACGAGACAGAAAGCAAAACTGGGGGTGGGAACGGGGGAAGGCTGACAAGGAGAAGAAAGAGGGTGGCACAACTCAGCTGGAACATTTCAACACTGGCATGTTCCTGCTGCTGCAGGGAGCACTCAACAGTCGTTTCCTTGAGAAACACCTGGGAAAAGCCCCTGGCCCAACAGGGTTTGCAGGAGGTGGGGATTTTCATCAAAAGCAGAACTGGTCCCAGCACCCATGAACTCCAAGGAGTTGTCCTTGCTTCAGCACTTGTCTTTTCTTTCCAGCCATTTATTCCACCATGAAACACCCCAGAAGTTCAGCAAAATTCTTGCTCCCTCTGCATCGCCATGTGAAAAAGCTCAGACATCCTGCTCAACCCTCCAGGACAGGGAGAGCTCTGCTGCTGCCCCAGTGCCAAGACCCCCAGCTTCTACAGCACCCTTCCTCAACCAACCAAGCAAGCCCTGGCTTTGTGGGCACAGGCTGGGCTGCCCCAAAGGCAAATCTCATCCCCCTGGCATGCAGCATTACCGATAGACTTGATCCCTTGCATCTTCTCCTTCAGCCGGGCGTTCTCCTCCACCAGCCGCTCCAAGGCCGTGGATCCATTCTCCTCTGAGCCCCCACCGGGGTCATAGATATGATAAGGTCCTCTCCCTTCCATGCCTGCTGTTCAGTCGCCTACCTCCCAGCCAGGCATCCCTGCAAGGCAATGGAGCACGGTGTCACCTTTCTCTAGCTCCAGCTGGTGCCACAGACCCCTGGTCCCAGCTGTACGGGGGTCTAGGGTGCAGTGCTGGTGCCTCGCTGCTCGCCGGCCAGCCAGCAAGTGACCCAGGTGAAGGCACTTCCCCCTCCAGCCACTTCCCTCTCCAGCCACGTTTTGGGGCAAACGTGTGGGGTGACTCACAGCCATGAGAACTGTCACACGAGCAGGCATCACCAGCAGCCCCACTTGGGGATGGCTCTCACCCATGCAGGGCACTGGAGTCACAGAGAAGGCTGCAACCCCTGGCTGCTGCATGCCAGGAGAGATGGAGATGCAGCTCAGCAGCATTCACCCACACCAGAGCAAGCCTGGGTGCTGTCACCAGGGCATCCTGCTCAACACATGGTACTTCTGGGGTGCGTGAAGGCTTGTCAGGGGCTGTCTGGGGACAGGCAGTGTCTGCAACTCCAAAAGCCTTAACCAGCAGCTGAGGGAAGGTTTGGGCAGTATAGGGGGATGAGCCCCAGGAGCCAGGCAGTGACCTACCCTGTCCTTCTGCTCAGCCAGAAAAACTGGCTGCCAGCAGCATGGCTTCCTGAATTGGGCACAGGAAAATCCGGGCATGTGCCAGGCTGGGAGCAAAGCCCAAGGAGACAAAACACCCGCAAGCAGGATGCTAATTGCTTTTCCAAACCCTAGCACTTGTGGGTGGCCTAAGGCCTCCCCCTTGCTGAAGTCTGGCCTGAGGATAGCTGGGCAGGATCCTGGCTCCAGGTCTCACCCATCTCCTGGGGGGATAAAGCAGCAGCTGTGAATCACAGCACAGCTCATCAGAACTATCCCCCCTGAGGCCAGCTTGTCAGGACACGGAGCAGAGCAGCAGCTGAGAAGGTGCTGGTGCCAGCTGAAGCTGGGATGCTGCCTGGGGGCACAACAGGAGCACCCCAAAGTGCTCTTCTCCCAGCCAAGACAGCTGGTGAGCAGGAGAAGGCTGAGAGGAGGCATTTAGAAAGGGGAAGGGGGTAGTCTGTACCCGAAACTGTCTCAACCTCAGACTAATGCTGATGCCTCGAGTGATCCAGGCTGATCTCCAGTTTGGATGACCTGCCTGCTGGGGAGCGGCAGGGACTTTCCAGATGACAACTGTCACCTGGCAGCATCCACAACTGGAACAGCAATTAACGCCTGCCTCAGCGACAGGGAATTAGGCCTGGCCTCAGCAGCACTCTGCTTCTGGGAGATGCACTGGGGCCTCTCATCATCCTCCTGCTCTGTGAGTGCTGCCAAGCCCTCCATTGTCTCTGGCCCCTTTATGGGGAGCCAGTGACCCCATCCCAAGCAGCTGGAAGTGCCACTGGGAGCTGCCCAGCTGTGGTGGTGTGGGGTGAGCTGAGGAGAGGCTATTCCTGGAGCCCAGAGCAGCTGACAGGAAGCTGTGGAAGAGGCAGGGCCATTTCTGAGCTGTGGCTCCCAGCGATGGCAGCACTGTCACAGCCAGCCTTAAACAGAGGGCAGGTTTGGATTAGGCATTAGGGAGAGATTCTTCACTGTGAGGGGCTGAGGCACCAGAACAGGCTGCCCAGAGCAGCTGTGGATGCTCCATCCCTAGAAGTGATCAGGGCTGGGTTGGATGAGCCCAGCACGTAGCCCAGTGGGACCCTTGTGGCTGGGAAATGCCATCACCTGTGCCCACGCTACCTGCCTGGCCAGCCTGGCAGAGGATGGGGACAGTGTCACAGGCTGGCTGGGGACCTGAGCCTGCTTCTCACTGCTGTCCAGTCACCATATGCTGCTCCAGACCTGGGGCTCTGAGAGGAGCTGGGTACCAAACCCACCCTGCAGTGACCATCTGTGGGGCATCTGCATCCTCCACCAGGATGAGCCCAGGTGTGTGTCAGGGAGGGTAGGAAGAGGAGGAAGAAGAGGGAAGAGCTGCCCTCTCCTGTGGTACCATCTCCCCATGTGGCCTGGAAGCAGCCTGAAATATCAGTCCTCATTCTCTTAATGTCAGACCCCAAACCTGGAGGTTTTCTGCCTTGTCCCATAGCACAAGGGAGGTACCTGTCCCTGTGCACCCCTGCAGGAATCCCTCAGAGTCCAGCTGCACTGACCACCCTGCCAAACAGCAGAGCTCACTCACAGTGATCCCATATTCTCCCAGCTGGATGGAGCCACTGCAAGCCTCTGAAATTCCCTGTTCTCAAGATTCTATCAAGAACTTTTCTACTCGAGGTCTGTACCCTACCAGGGAGATTGCAGCAAAGGGATCACAGGAGCTGCTTTCAAATAACAGCTGTGGAGAGGAACTGGACTATCTCCAGCTGACCGAAGCACAGACGAGGCACAAATTCACAGCAAACAATAGCCAGCAAGAGGGAGGGGTTTCCACAGCATTCCAGGCCATCACTGGGGACAGGGTGGGTTTTCCTGGAGTGGAGACACAGTCCAATTTCTGCAAGGCGCTGCTGAAACACAGAGGTCACCCTGGGGACCAGAGACCAAGTCACTGAACCCAGTCTTGGTGTGTTGTGTTTTTTTTCCTTAAGAGTTCTGACAGGTGAGACTTACAGTGAAAAATCTCATTTCAATAAAAACAAGAGGGGAGGAGAGAGAGGACCATACACCAGCACCTAGCGGCGGTTAGATACGCAAAGAAAACACGACTACCACAAACTCCAGCAGAAACCACCAAACCACCAGAAAACACTTCCCTCTTTGCCAGTCAACAGTTCCTAAGGTGATCTGACAATATTTCACAGCCCTGGGGCCTGAGGGCCAGGCTTAGACCGTGGCTGCCCGGCCGCAGCTCGCTGGCTCCGTGCCCAGCCATTGTCAGAGATTGTCAGACGGGCACCTGTGGGTGCTGCTGGTTCCATGCAGGACACCAAGACCTTTAGGTAGCAAATTTTTATGGCAACTCAGCAAAAGGAAAGAATGAGTGGGCAGAGGAGACTCATGGGCAAAGATGAAAGCAGAGTGGTGTTTAAATAGCTGTGCTGTGGCTTGGGAGTGAGCGGGAGCTGTCACTGCTGTCACCCAGAACAGCACGCAGCACTGCCACAGCCATCACTGCACCAGCCACGCAGAAGTGACAGAAAGATGTGATTCCTACTTTAAAATTACTGAATGCTGAAGATACCAAGGCTTAGGATGTGAAGCCTGTGCAGGAGGGGGCTGGCACTGCTGGGGGTTTGCTTTGGGCAGTGACCCCAGGTGGGGAGCAGCCTCTCAGAGCCTGGCAGCCCTTCAATTCCCATCCTGTGATGGGAACCCCCTAAGGAGAAGGGGTTTTTCCTTACTCCAGTGCACAACATTCATAGGAAGCCTCCTCCGCACCAGGATCACAGGAGGTGAAAGCAAATCCCTGCAGGCTGCCAGCATAATTTTCCCATGACTGGGGCTGCTGGGTCCCCAGCGTGCCTCCTCAGAGGGAAAGCAAAAGCCACTGGGACACCATGGAGTGATTTCTTTTTGTTTGTTTCTTTGTTTCATCATTTTACTTGAAAACACTGTAGCCCCCAGATTGGTTTTCTTCTACACATGGCTCCAGCAGCCTCCCAGACAAGGGAAAACCATTCCTGAACTACTGGACTGGTCTTATTTGCAGGAAAGCAAAAGCTGAGTTTGCTTTAGGAGGCAGCAGTAATGAGACTTTTTGGGCACTGCAGTCCACTGGGCTGGGAGTAATAAAAGAAGAGGAAAGCAGGCATTGCAAGGCTCAGGTCTCAAAGGCAAAGGTCTGAACCTCCTCTTGCAGTGTGCTCCTTTCCAGCCAGTTTAGCCACAAAGAGAGGGGGGAAAAAGCAAGAGCCCTACCCAAAACACAGCAGGTATTAAAGATGTCCCCCAGCCAGAAATGCCACTCTTGCCTCAAAAACCCACCTTCCAGAGAGGCTTCATGAAACAAGCTGCTTCTGATGAGGCTGCTCACAAAGAAAATAAAGCATTTCCCTGGGTCTGCCAGGTTTACAAACACAGCTAACCACACACAGCTGCAGGGCTCCTCGGGATGGGCTCAAGCTTCTACGCAGGCAGGACATGCAGCCAGGCATGGTGGTGGTGCTCTCCTGGCAGCACAGGGCGGGGATTTATGCAAGACCCTGTCTTCTGCTGCAAAGACATCTGGCTCATCCTGCCTGCTCCACTTCTCCCTGCAGAGCTCAGCAGCATCATGGCTGCTTGTCACAGCACTCCAAAGCAGAACAAGCACAGCCACCCCTTTCCTTGTAGCCTTTTCCTTGCTTCCAAGCTACTCTGTCCAGCTTGGTGCGCTTCAGCCAGCAACAACCAAGCTGACAGGTGACAGCAGATAGTGGCACCACAAAGCTACACCAGCAAAGTGCCACCCAAAGTGCAAGAACTGCTGCTTTAAAACAAAATCTGCAATGCCACAGGAGTAGATGGTTCGGTTTCCTCCACCCACGAGAGTTTTGTACCAGCTGCTAGCAAGCAACAACCCACGGCCCTGTGCTAAATAGGTCTGCCTGGCGTAGGTCGGGCTGAAAGGGCGTCGTGGGATTTCTTGCAAAACCAGGAGCGATGCCAAAGGCAGCAAAAAGCCTCTCCTGTTTTCTTCTTGCTTACTTCACCTCACCACAGAAACAGCTCTCAAGGACGTGCCTCGTTGGAGCCTTCCTGTCTCCAGAATTCACCCCAGTGCCCAAAGTCCAGTCTCCAGAATGCTTCAGCTGACGGCACTCTCCATGAAATGTGCACTCTAAAAAAGCTTGCGGCAGCAGAACAGCTCCCATTCCCCCAGCTAGTGGGAATAACCCACCCAAGTGATGGGAATAACCTGCTCAAGGGAAAAGGCTGCGTTTGACTTCTTGATACAGGGGGCAACCTGTGTGCCAGGGACACAGGAACAGGATAGCCAGATCTCTGAGACGATGCAGATCCCCATGAGTCCCATCTGGAGCTACTCTCACCCAAAAGCAGCAGTGACAGGCAGCATATTTTCTGGTTTTTTTTCCTCTCTGCCCTCCGTGAGGGTCTTGAATGGAATTGAGGGAGAGGAATGGAATTGAGGGAGTGGAAAGGGGGAGACAAGCTGTGCCTCCTTCCCAACCGAGGGAAGGACGCTGCCATCCCTAGTCCAGCTGTTCGAACCTCTGGATCAGCATCCGATGCGGACACACACGGTCGGACCAGAGGGAAGAAGTCCAAGGGAAAGGAACACAGCACGGACAGGAGGGTCCTTGAGGCCGTGGCCGCCGCAGCTCCCCGGAGGTGGCCGCGGACCGGCCCTGCCCGGGGGGGATCGCAAACCAGGGACACGGGGAGGCAGAGGCGTGGGCCCGGGGAAACGCCGGGGTTGTGCAAGGCGGGGCGAGGGAGGAGCGGGGCCGGGCACGGCGGGGCCGCCCCGGGGCACCAGGACCGCCCGGGGGGCCGAGGGACCCCCCCCGCACCCAGTGAGCCTCCTCCTCTCCCCCCGGGCACCGCCGGCAGCACGGACACCCCGCGTGTCCCCCGCGGGGGGCGGCGGCAGCCCCCGCCCCGCCCGGAGAGGGGAAACTGAGGCACGGCACGATTACCGCGACAGCCCGCGACACCGGGCGGCTCCGGGACGAATCCCCGGGGGACGGCGCGGCCCCGGCCCCTTCCAGGATCTCACCCCGACCACCCGAGCGGCCCGAGAACCGGCGAGATCCGGGCAACGCGCAGCCCCGATGCCGGCACTTCCCTCCGGGCCGGGCCCCTTCCCTGAGGCGGCGCGACCCCGGTGCCCGTAAAGACCCCGGTGCCCCGGGCAGGGCTCCTGTCCGCGAGGGCGGCAGGGCCCCGCAGCGCTCCGAGCTCACCTGCCGTGCGCCCCGCGGCGGGGCCGCCGCCCGGATCGCGGCCGGGGTCGGGATCGGGGTCGGGATCGGGGTCGGGGGTCTCGCTCCGGGTCCCGCCGCTCCGCCGCCAGCGCCGGGGCTGGTTCCGCCCCCGGGAAATTCCCAGCCTGACTGACGGGCGGCGCAGCCAATGGGCGCGCGGCGGGGGCTATATAGGGGAGGGCGGGGGAGCGGCTGGGGATGGTGCCCGTCATGGCGGAGCCGCCTTCTCCATGTCCTGTGGGTTCCCTGGGGCTGCACGGGGGTCCCGCCCGGCTTAGTGGGGCTTTGAGGGTCGGCACCAGCCGGCCTGCGCCTTCTTTCCACGGGAGGTTGCGCTGGTAGGGGAGCGGCGAGGCCGAGCCCTGCAGCGGCTCCCCCGGCTGGTGCAGACACAAAATGGCGGGGCCGAGGGGGCTCCTCGTGTGCCCCCTCCATGGCTGAGGGGAGGCTGTGCTGAAGCGCTCCGATGGCCGCGGCCCCGGGAAGGAGGAGGGTGGTGCTGCCGGCTGGCCGAGGCTGACGTTCCTCTGAGGCACAGAGAATTCCCCACCGAGCCTCCAGGTTAATGTTAAATGAGGGAATTCCACCCTCGAAGCGGAGCGTGTATTCCAGGGATCCTTTAGCTCTGTGCTGCTGCTGCAGTTGTGCCGTGGTGAAGCGCCGAAATCAGCCAGAGGGGCACCAAGCACAGGGAACATCTCGGTTCACTCTGCTCTTCGGGACTCGCTCAACAGCTCCCTGATTTTCTTTCTTCTGTTGGTTTTGCCACAAGGAGAAGGTGGTGGGTTTTTATTAAATATATGTGTAAATAAAAGCCGTGAACCAGGAGTGAAGAAATCCCGCCTGTAAGAAGCTGTGTTGCTCTTTGCCTGGACTCCAGACGTGTCCTCCTTAGGTGACCTGGTGCTGGGTTCATCAGGGTCCCTTACTGGAGATTGAGCTGTTTCCAGCTGCCCCAGTCCTGGTTTCTTACTCAGCTGTATTCACACAGCTCCACCACTTCTTGGGAATTTGATGGTTTTGGGTTGTAAAAATTAAAACCCCAGAAACTCCTTTTCCTGACTGCCCTTCACTGGCAGCAGAACGTCAGCCTGGCTGGGTTAGGAGAGCTCGACCCCAATGGGCTCTTTGTGCTTGTGTCTGAAGTCTCAGCTGGGGATGAGAGAGCAGGACCCCACACATGCCCAACATCTTCCCTTTTGTTCCCTGCAAATTTTATTTTACACCAACGAGAGGCCCAGTGCTGTTCTGTAAACCCTCAGAAAACCTGTCTTCAAAGCTAAATGCAGTCCCACCGAACCAGAAAACACCTTGTCTATAAATTAATGCCTCAACCTGCATGAAATAACAAAACCCTGCTTATTTCTCCTGGGAGCAAAAGGGGTGGCTTGGTTTTGCAGCGCCCCAAAAGCTGCCTGCCTTCCCCTCACTCCATCGCGGGAACTCTCGCACCGAAAAAATCATCGTGCTACTCACCCGGCTGGGTCCTGGAGGGGCTGGGGGAGGGAGAGCCCTTCAGAGCAGGAGCTCTGTGCCTGCGATCCCCAAATGCAGGAAGGCTGGCCCAGCTGAGCTTACTTTTAGGCATGGAGAAGGGGAATTCCCCATGATGGAGGTCCCAGACAGCCTCTGTGTGGTTTTGATAGGGAGCCAGGCACCACTTAAAGGGCTCTCCTGTGCTGTTCCTCCCAGGGGCCCTTCGTGTCAGGTATTAGTCAGCAAAAAGAGGAGGGGGGGAGCTGTCGTAGAGGCTGTGATTCACTTTTGGACAACTGGAGAGCCTCGTTACATCATTTTCCTTGCCTGGTTTCTGGGCAACTTCACTGGGATTGCAAATGTGCTTTTCCTCAGAGAAACTGCTGCATCTGGCAAGAGGCATTGTTGTTCCACGTGTATTTCCATCTTATCCTTGTCCTTATCTGAGTCAGAACAGGATGCAACTTCCTGAGGGAGCAGGGAACAGCTGGGTCTGTTGATGGAGGTGCACAGGTGATGGTTTTCCTGGGTTGCAGAGAATCCCTGGAAACCATCCACCAGGAGGACTGGCGGTCAGAACCAAGGCTGGAGCCAGCTGGTGCTGGAATAAACACCAAAGCTTTAAATGTTTCTGTTTTATAGAGGCTGATTCCAGCTCCCCAGCTCCTTGCCAGCAGGTACAGTTGTACCTGGCAGGGTGTTTGGTCTACACTTGCCAGGTGTGAACTGCAAGGCCTGAAGAGGGCCCGGCTTTAGTCCATGTGGTTTGGGTGGCAGGAGTGTGAGTGCTGGGCAGGAGGGTGAGGAGCTGTGGGTCTGGGGTCTGCCTGCACCTGGGAACCTGTGGATGGCACGGCCTCACTCGGCACCTCTCCACCTCTCTAGCCAGCTGCTCTTTGTGTTTTTACCTGAGGTTGCCAGCTCACGCTGGCCCGAACGCCAGCATGAATTTCACTATGAAAATGAAAGGCTTTTGGTCCTGCTGGTCCTTCCTCATTCCTTTGGTCCCACCGTGCTCCCAGGGGAGAAGACTCCCCTGATGGCAGCTGTGGTTTATGAGCACGCCTGTGTGGTTCTGAGGGTGTGTTCACAGCTGACACGTTGACACACTAGGGGTTTTTTTTTGGTACAGAGACTTGGGTTCAGCACCTTCAGTTGCAGCCTACTGATGTGAACATGCCCTGATTGCTGCTGTGCTGTGGGAAATGGGCTGAGAAGGAGCACAGGCTGTGGATGGGGGCCGGTGGAACTCCCCTGTCCTCAGGTCCTGCTTGTCTCAGATCAAGTCTGGCTTCCTTCAAGTTGATCCCACTCCGGCGTGAGCAGGGTGGGGCAAGTGATGTGAATTCAAAGTGGCATTGGCCCAACAGCTCTTATTGACCAAAAAATCCCCCTGCTCTCTGCTGCTGGGCAAACAGAGCTCACTTGAACCCTGACGGGGCAATGGGGCCAGGCAGGACCCGGCTGCCGTGGGTGGCTGTGCCTGGAGCTGGCCCTGGAGCAAGGTGGGAGCAGAGCAGGCAGTGGATGCAGCTGGTTTGGCCCAGCATTCCAGGGCTCAGCTCTGCAGGGGGCTGCTGATGGATCCCTCTCAGCATCAGCCGCTGGTAGCTGCTGTTTGTGCAGTGCTGGTGGGATATGTCCCGATGCTCCGGCAGCGAAAGGAAGCAGGAGGCCGACAGTGACGCTGTGAGAGTGGGGAGGAAGCTCTGGCTGCAGGAGGGGATTTCCAGAACATTGTGATCTGCTGCTTATGCAAATCAGAAACTCAAATTAACCTGGCAGGATGGGAGGGCTCTGGGATGGAGGGCAAGGGAGAGGCAGGGGAGGGAGCCTGGGATAGTTGGCTGCTGGGAGGACAGAAGGGAGTGTGGAAGGGATCAAGACAGGAGAGAGGGGAGGTATTGGGGAACATTCCTGCTCCACCGAGCCTCTGCAGTACCCTGCCTTCACGGGGGGCTGGATCACACCCTGGCTTTCCAGGAATGCTGGGCTGCTTTACCATCTCACTGGATGAGGGCTCCCTTCTTCCTCTGCCTCTGGCACGTGAGGCCAGACTCAGCGTCACCCATTTCACAGGAGATCACCACCTCCTGCCATCCTCTCTCTCCTTCACAGCCAGCAGGGATGGGTTGTGGTGGGACCTGGTGCAGTCCCATAGTGGGGCCAAAAACTGTGGGAACCACATCTGGGATTGCTCAGAGGATTTCCTTGAATGACTTAAGCTTTGAATAATTTGGAATCTCATTGTACAAAATCAGCAATAGGCACAGAGGGGATTTTCCCCTCTTCCTCTCTCCCCAGGCCGTGTCTCATCCAGTTGCAATGCCTGAGGACAGGGCTCAGCAGCAGTCATCATGTCCTGTAGAGCTGCTCCAGAGATATGGGAACAGTCCTGGAGAGCTCAGCTGTTTCCCCAGCCCCAGCTCACCACCTCCCAAGGCTGAAGGCTGCGTTTCTCCCTTCAGAGGAAGGTGGGATGGAAGTGGCTCACATTGTTTTAAGGATTTAGGCCAGCATCCCATCTGCCTCTGTGGCTCCTCCTCTCCAGGGGCTGGCAGCAGAGAGGATCGACGGTGGCTGACTCAGAGCAGAGGTCCGGCCCTCTCTGCGCAGCACACATGGGCTCGTGGGGTTTTCTGGATGTTGCAACCTGTGAAATCTGGCCTTGGCTTTGCCTGGAAGCGAGCCCTTGCCCCCGACATTGCTGGTCAATGTGCAAAGTGTAAATCCCAGGCTCTTCCCTGCAGTACCCCTGAAAGCTAATGCGTGGATGGCTAGCACAGACCTGCCTCCAGCCCTTACCCTGCTGACAGCCTTGCTGATTTTTCCTCCTTCCTTTCTTAGCCTTCCTTAAAATGCTCACCTCCTTGTTGATCTCAGAGGTTAGGCATGAGATTTGTCACCAGCTGCCCTCAGATTGGGTGGGTTGGAGCCAGTGCAGGGAGCAGAGGTGTTTCCATGGACAGTGGTGCTATAAAGTGTATTTTCTCTGGAGACTGGCGTGCTACAGGGATGGGGATGAAGCTGCTTTATGAGTGAGTCCCAGAGGCCATGCTAGTGCTTCCCAAGATCCCATCACCCTCTTGGCATTGCCTTAGGATAGGTAGCTCTGCTGAGCTCAGGGCAGTTTGTGGTTCTTTGTAGGGCAGACCCAACCCCAGCATGGGGCAGGTGCTGAAATAGCCCGTGCTCACATGGGGTATTGACTGTGCTGAGTATTTGCAGCAATTAAAATACCACCGGCTGTTTTCTGCTCCAGCTGAAACAGCAGCTGCTGCAGGAGATGGATTATTATGGCACTGGAGCAAGACAAAGGATTTTTGGCTGCAGGATTTTTTCAGAAGAGGGAGTTCCTCAAGGAGGAAACCCAATCTCTCTCTCCCTTCCTGTGCCCGAACATTATGTGACTCTGCTATCTTGTCTGCATTGTAGGAGCAGCCTGCAGCAGGAACCAGGGAAATTCCTGGCCTTGGGAACAGTGTGCTCTGGTCAGCCAGTCCTCCTGGTGGTGGCATCACCCTGAGCTGGGCTGGGGACTGGCCCTGAGGGGCTGACTTGTGGTCCTGTGCCACTCCGAGACATGCAGGCTGGGGGTGGTGAATGGCCCTGGCCATTGGCGTATAGCAAACAGCCAGAAAATTCACTGGAGTGTTTACACCTGCGAACACCCCCCCGGACAAACCCCTCGAGTGTGTTTTGGCAACAAGAATGAAGCAGATGATGGCTCACCTGTCCTGGCTGTGTGCTAACACTGAGCAGGGTTTCCCCCTGCTCTGGAGGAACAGGGCTTCACTGCCCCAAATCCAGCTCTCCCAGGAGTGATGGGCTGTCACCCAAGCCTCTAAAGCTCCTTGGGCCTTCCTCACCCCTGAGCCCTGTTCCCAGCTGCAGGTTCCTGGCCAGCTCTGCTCCCTGCAGTCTCTGTGCTGCCCTTGTCTCCAGAAGCCTCTGCTGCAAAGCTCGGAGCTGCAGTGCGGAGCCGCAGGAAGAGACGGGCAGATGAAGGTTGGGGTTGCATCCTCCCTTCAAAACAACTTCTGCAGCTGCTCAGTCTTTGCAGCAGGTTCCTGGCCAAGCAGGTGACCCATAGGCTGCTGGGGTATGTTGAGCCCCCCAGATGCTGCCTGGACACGGATGCCCAATCCTACTTACACACGGGGGCTAGACAGAGGAAACCAAATCTCTGTGGGGAGTATGGGGAGGGTAAAAAAGCTTCAACCCTGCTGTTTTCCCCCAGGAAAGGTTATTTTGTTACAAGGGGATGTTTTACAGGAAGGTAACAAGGGAATTTTTAGTGGATAATACCCAGCTGAGTTGTTTCAGCTTCCCTGGTTTGTCTCTACATGTTGCTGCTTCTTGACCTCAGCTGGTTTTGAAGTGTTGTAATAATATTGTGTTATTATTCCTAACACTGCTTTGATATTTTGAAGGTGAAGCTTTCCTCAGCCAGCTGTTCTGAGGAAGACTAGGGTATTCACAACTTTTTGTTCTGACTTGGAAACAATTGAAAGTGCTGGAATTTCCCGCTTTTGGAAATTCCAGTTCTTTTCTCCCGAGTGTTGGGGGAAGTGCAAACAAACTGTTTGGGGGTGTAGCCTCTATGGCATGTGCCTTTCGACTGCTTCTTCAGCAGCTTGAAAGCACAGGAAACCGCGTGTGAGGACGGGTGGATGCCATCAAGTCTGATTTGTATCTCTGGTTTATGAAAGCATCATCCACACAACGGCATGAACCCTGCCGGGGATTTTCAGAGGCATGAAGTGAAGCCCTTGGTGAAGTCCCTGCACTGCTGCCAGCCCCACATGCATTTTCAGGCCCTGTCTCAGCAGAAGCGTTGCTCAGAGAGGTTTTGTGGTGTCTTCAGGGCCCTTCCTCCCTGGAGCTGGGGCTGGGCTCTTACCCGAGTTTGCCTACAGGAGCAAGGAGACACCAAGGCTTCCCAGTCCCACCCAAACCTGCCCCAGTAAGTCAACTGCTCTCGCCCCAGGGTCAGCAACAGTGAGGTTTTATTTATCAGATTTAAAATTGTCTTTTCCATCTGGGTAAATTCCTTGGTTTAGTGGCATGTTCAGGTATGAATTATTTTGCTTCAAGACAATCTCCCTACCCAGACCCCTCCGCTCCCCTCCCCGAGACTCCCCCGCTTGTAATGTGGTGCTGCTTTCCAGCGCAAAGTGAGTTGTTCTCTGGAGGGGACTGAGTGTCCCCTGAAGCCCCCGAAGCTGCGGTGACATCAAGGCAGTGGCTGTGTGCTGGCTCAGACACAAAGGGCCCCAGCTGCCACCTAGTCCTCCCCACCACACAGGGCCAGCAGAGCCTTGCGGTAGTCGCCAGAGGTGTCCTTCTGCAAGAGGGAGAGCTGTGTCAGAGAACCAGCCCTGGGGAAGCCTGGATCAAGGTGCTGGGCACAGGGAAGGCACAGCTCCATGTCCTGGACACCCTGCAGGTATCCCTGCAGCAGTGGAAGATGCCAGCACATCCTCTCTACAGCCAGACCAGCCAACTCTGGGGCTGCTGGGGGCAGGTTCCCCCTGCCCAGGTGATGCTCAGCCCTTGTGCCACTCATGGCTCAGGTCCCCTCAGGGCCAGGACTCAGCCAGACAAGGGGATGTGCCAAGAAGGCATGTCCCGGTCCCCTCACCTCAATCATGTGGTGCAGTGATTTGTCAAACAGGTCTATGAACTCGCCCCGGATGTTGAACAGGTCAATCTCGCTCCGAGAAATCATGATCCGGGTCAGGGTCCTCTCATCTGTGCCTGCACCCTGCAAGGGAGAGCTTGAACAAAAAGCCCGGCAGGAACTGGGGCTCACAGATGCTCCTGGCATCTCCAGCACAGTCCAAGCTGTGGCCCACAGGAAGGCCACAAAAATGAGTCTGGAACACCTCTCCTGTGAGTAGAGGCTGAGGGAACTGGGGTTGTTCAGCCTGAAGATGAGAATGCTCTGGAGAGACCTTATTGCAATCTTTTAATACTTAAAAGGGGCTTCAGAAAGATGGGACAAACTTTTTAGCAGGGAATGCAGTGATAGGAAAAGGGGTGATGGTTTTAAGTTAAAAGAGAAGATTTAGACTAGTTACAAGGAAGAAATTTTTTATAGTGAGAGTGGTGAAACTGGCACAAGTTGCCCAGAAAGGTGGTGGATCTCCCCTCTATGGAAACATTCATGGCCAGGTTGGATGGGCCCTAAATAGTCTTGAGGATGTCCCTGCTTATTGCAGGGAATTGGACTAGATGAAACCTTTAAAGGTCCCTTCCAACCCTAACTGTTCTGTGCTCTCTCCTTGGACATGTGCTGGACTTGCTACAAGACATCAGCCTGACACATCTCCTGATAGCCCCAGATGCTGGTTTGAGCCCAGCCCTCCCTGCTCCCTCAGGGACAGCCAGAGGACAAAGCCCATCCCTTGCACAGGGTTAAAGCACAGTCCCAAAGGAGCCCAGCACGGCCCTCTGCCACAGCCCAGCCCCAGCAGGGTCTGTCCTCACCTTCATGGACTTGTAGAGCTTGTCAGCGAAGAAAGCTGGCTTGTTCTTCACACTCCGGACTGTGACACACAGAGGGGACAGAAAGAGGGCTCATGGCACCCAGGGGACACATCACAGCAAGTGGCTGTGGCACCACTGTCTCAGCCACAAGCCCCTCCTTGGTACAAGGGTGCAGGCCTGGCCCTCTCTAGGCACCCCGTAAGTGCCCCAACCCCATGCCCCAGTGGGAGTCTCCACGGCCCAACACGGAGATTCCCAGCAGGAATCTGCTGCCCCTCTGCCTTGGCAGTGACAGCTGAAGGGCTGCCTGCCCTGTGGGAGCCCTGTGCAGGGGGAGCACTGACCGATGGCAACGAAGGCGTCCCTCACATCTCCCGACATCCGCTTCTTGATGGCGTGCTCCACGTCGTGGTTGGTCATCTTGATGAACTCCTGGAACACTGGGGATGGGGGAGAGGAAGGGGTCACTGCTGAGCTGTTCCATCCTAGCCCTGGGCACCCTGGAGACTCGAGCCTCAGCTGTGGAGACTTCTGGACCAGGTGTGACCAGAGCAGGCTTGGGTGACTGCAATAAGCCACCTCAAATGCCAGGCCATACCCTCTCTTCCCACTGCCTCATCCCCACCACAGCTGGGGAGACAGGGCTCAACCTCTGCCTTGAGGGGACACCAATCTCCCCGTTTCCCACCCAGCCCAAATCCAAGCACTTGTGTTGCAGCTGATGGAGAAGTGTGATCCTACCTCTGCGGAGGTGGGGGTAGCTGCGGGTGCAGAGGATGCTGAGGAATCGGGTCTCCAGGGAGTCGCTGGAGTCATTGCTGGAGACATCAGCAAGTTTCTGAGAGAGAACAAAGAGTGGAGAGGGAGATATAGCACAGAGGGACACAGGTGTCAAAAAGCTCTTCCTGGGACAGCCAGTCCTGACTAGAAACCCTTTTGTTAAGAGATGATGAGCAGGAAAATAGCTGGGGACTTTTTCCCCCTAAAAAGGCATTTCCTCTGCCTGGATGTGAAGCTGCACACTCACAGATTATCTCTAAGAAAAGATGTTTTCCAGTTTTTATGAAAAAAGCTCTGCAATGCTCATGGTTAAGACTTTTTTTGTCCTTTGTGGAGGATGTTTCAGAGGTGACCAACACACCACCTGAAGAGAAAACTCAGGGCTGCCAGATACAGAAGCCACCCTGGGCCACAGCAGTGCTGCCCATGAATGAATGGCTGCCATTCCTCTGTGGGCATCAGTGGGAGGCTGTGCTCATGTCATCCATTAGGCTATTACAGGAGAAAGTCACCCCTTTCCCAGTTCCCACTTTTGGGGAGCCAGGGAAGCCAGCCCTGGGTCCCACACTGCCTGGAACACAGGTCCCACATGCAGGCAGCAGGCAGGCTTGGTCCCCAAGGGCAGGGCAGGTGCCTTTCCCCCTGTCCTGTCCCACAGTGCAGGAAGTGCCCTCATTGCAGGTCCCATCTGTCCCCTTGTCCCCTGTCCTGATGCAAGAGTCCCAAGCCAGTGAGCACAGCCCATGTGGTCAGAAAGGCCTGGCTTGTGGGGCTGCAATTCCCAGCCCCAGCCCTGCACCCCAGGACTGCAGCATCCCTTCAAACGTGCAGAAGGGTGAGGAGCAAAAAGGCAGGCACTCACCAGGGTCTCAGCAACAACCTGGTGGAGAGAGAGAGAGACAGGAAGACAACAGGGTCAGAAGGTGCTGCTCAACCTTTATCACTCCCTGACAAAGCAAGGGAAGTCTAGCAAAATCCCTTAAAACTACCTGTCCCCGGGTGCCCTGCTTCCCCACGAGCAGCACCTGTGTCCTCCTCCAGCTTGGCCTCTACAACAGTACCGTGCTCTGTGGCCAAACAAAGTGAGTCCCCCCAGCCCTGGCACTTGGGTGCCAGCCTGTTGCTCCTCTTGGAGCACCCTCACCTGGCTTTAGGCTGGCTCCCACTGCCAGCCCACCTCTGCCAGTGGGAGGAGGGCAAGGGCAGTTTTGCTGATAAAACACAGCGTGGTGCCAGGTCAGGTGCCACCTGGCTGGCTTGTCCCTGTGCCTGTCATCCCTGGCTCTCTCTGTGCAGCAGGGTGAGGTGAGCAGCAGCACACGCAGCAGGGGTGCAGGCAGGGAATGGGCAGTGATGCTTTAGGATTTTAGCTTTTATATTTTTCATATATTTGTAATCCTGCAATGTCTTAGTGTATAACTCTAAATAAACTCCATATGGAGTGTTAGCTACTGCTTTCCCATTTTAGTCAGACAAAACAATTCCTTTTTAGGCCTGGGAATCAAGGACACCTTATTGTCTCAGGCCTCGAGAAATGTAAATAAAAGGAAGCTGGGGGGGAGCAAACTTGGAGTAAATTACTTCATTACCTGAAGCTGTAATTGGAATATTAACCCCTAACATGCAAATGGACCAAACTTATAAAAATATGAAAACCCATGACCTGTCATCCATTCTGGGTGTCATCCATTTTTATGTGTGCCCTAAATGTACCTGAATTCTTTCAATATATATAACTGCTTTTTTACTCCCTTAATTTTGTCTGGCCTCTGTTTTTAGGCAATCCCGAAAAGGCAGGAGCAGAAGTACAGGCAGAGAGGGTGGCAGGGTGCAGGCAGTGCCTGGGCAGAGGAACAGGCAGAGAGGGTGGCAGGGGGCAGGCAGTGCCTGGGCAGAGGTACAGGCACAGAGGGTGGCAGGGTGCAGGCAGTGCATGGACAGGCAGCACAGCATCCACTCCCTCTGCTGGTGGCAGCCCTGCTGGGAATGCTGTGCTGTTCTCCCGTGCATTGGATCATCCAGTGCTGGCACAGCACAGCCAAGCAAGATCTCAGGTTTGACCCTGATCTTCCCAGCCCCTTATAGAGAAGACGCAGCCCTGAGGAGCAGGGGGTCAGGGGACACAGCCCGTGGGTCACAGGTCTCCTGGGACCAGGAGCGCAGCCAGGGAATGGCCCCCACACCTCCCTGCACTGCTTCTGGCTGCTCAGCCTTCCCCCTCCAGTGGTGTCTCACCACAGCTCAGGAGAGGTGTGGAGCACCCCAGAGTGTCAGGGCTGCCCCCTGCACAACACACAGGGGTGGGTGGCTCCCGCAGACCAGCCCAAAGCTGTGTTTGAAGCTCATGAGCCAAATTTCAGCATCAGTGCGTGTTACTGAACCCCAGAATGGCAGCTCTGCACAAGAAAGGCTGCAGCCTACAGGTGGGGAACTCCCTGGGGCTGCCCTCGCCATGCACAGAGCAGCAGAGCTTCAGGAATCAGGCATGGGAGCTTTACTTCCAAGGGTTTCATTTCACCTGGCATCTCCCCCTGCAGTTTACAGAGACCCTGGCCCAGCAGCGTTTGCTTCCCTGAGAATGTCAATTCCAGACCAGGGCATGCAACATCCTCTCTTTTTTTTCAATGCAAAGCCCATGAGAGCACTGCCAATGTGGGTCTTACCTTGGCATCTTCGTGTGCCTGTGTGAGGTTCTCTGGTCCTTCATCACGGTTGCCCTGTGGTTGGATACAAAAATCATGGAGATGGAGAGGGGACATCTCCCAGAGGAGCCCCAAGTGAGGGGGTGGCAGACAGAGTCCAGCAGCATTGCCCAGCCAGGCAGGGATGCTGTGTCTTCTCCAGCCACTGTCCTTCCAGACCCCCAGCTCTGCCTGTGGCAGGGAGAGGAAAAGATCCAGTGAGAGTTGCCCTTACCAGAGCCAGGGAGACGAGAATCCTCTTGAAATGCCCCGATGTGTCAGAGCTCAGGTCATCTTCCAGGCTCTTGTGGTAGGCTGTGGAGAAAGGATGGCTGAGCCCTGTGGCTCAGATTCCCACCCACCTGTGCCTGTTTTCCCCGTGATCCCCATGGGAAGCAGGGCTGAAGCAGATGCTGAATTCAAACCCGGGAGGAGGGGATCACCCCAGCAGCTCTAATGTCCTGAGAATAAGCACAGCCTCTTGCTGCAGGTACTTTGGAGGAAATAGAATCGTTGTGAAAGAGCTCTCAGGGAAGGAGACAATGATGGCAGAGCTGGGGCATGTCACCAGGAGATGGAAAGAGGCAAAGACCATCGCTCTGCTGGGGGGACTAACAGACCCTCACAGCACCAAGCCATGGACCCATCCCAGAGACGTTTTGCCTGGGCTCTGGAAGGGCCTTGCACAGTGTGCTCTGTGCCCAGAACCTGGGTGCTCCCCCTGTCCCTCCTGTGCCCTACCTTCCTGATAGGCCTCGTTGATAGCCCTGATCTCCTGGTTGTTCCGCGTGGCCATGATTTCGATGAGGATGCTCTCATCTGTGCCGGCCCCCTGGAAGAGAGTGCCATGGTGGGTGCTGCAGGTGCCAACACCAAATGGGGACATGATGGCACTGCCCTGCAGCACCAGGCAAGGAGGGCTCCAGGCCAACCATGTGGCAAAAGTCTACATCCAGCAAATGGCCCCAAGGGCTGTGAGGAATCAACATGGAAGTGTCCAAGTCTGCTGCTAGTGGGGTCCCAGCTAGTGTGACTGGTGGATTGCAGTGTATCTTGCTGGTTTCCCCTACCCTGGCTCTCCAGTGGCCACCAGCTGGCTGAGCATGCTGGGCTGCAAAGAGGCATGCAAGTCTTGAGTGCAAACCAGGTCTTTGTCCTGGTGCTTTCTGATCTTTTCTTCTCCATAAGAGAGAGACCCTGGGGCACGTGAAGCTGTGGGCACTGACAGCCCCGGGCCACCAGCAGTGTGACAATTACCTCCACAGCCTTCCTCAGCTGCTTGGCATCGTACTGCGGCGGCGTCAGCATCAGCCCGAGGATCAGCTTGGCCAAGCTGCCAGACAGCTCGGATTTCAGGTCTGCCATCAGGTCCTGCAAAAACATTTGAGGGTTTAGTCCCCAGCTACTTCTGCAGGGATGGACCAGTTGAGGCAACATGAGAGGAAAAAAGGGGAGGAGAGCTTAAGGACTGGAGACATCTGTGAAAACCCTTGGGGCAGTTTAAAGTCACATATTCGGGTGGCTCTGGGGAGATTCTGGCTCTGGAGTCATCTGTGCAGAGCTGAGGGATGGGGCAAGTGAAGGGGAAGGGACACCCTCGCTTGGGCTGCTGGGGCACCCAGAGTGGGAGACAGCTGTGACAACTGTTTCCCTTGGGGGAGCCATGCCAGGGCATGTGGGTGTGCCCCAGCTGCCCACTGCTCCCTGGGCAGGATTCCTTTCAGTGAGGGGCTGATCTCCATGTGGGAGGGGGCAGGATGTGGGCAGGAGGAAGCAGGGTGGGATGGAGACTGCAGTACCCTGCCATAATGAGCCTTGTAAGCCTTTAGGATCTGTTGCCTCTGGGCGTTGCTCCTCTTGGTCACCACCTCTATGATGGCCCCTTCGTCCGTGCCTGCAATGACAGCAGAGCCACACTGTGTCACCGTGTCACCCCTGATCACGGGCACATCACCACCCCTGCACACTGGGGAGGCGGGGAAGGGAGAACTCCCACACCTCCGTCTCTACTCCCCCTGGGGCTTCCACGCAGCCCTGTGTGGGCCAGGGTGGATTTTGTGCCCTGGGAGCTGCTGAGGAGCAGCAGGAAGGGCCTAGACTCAGGTCCCCGCTTACCCAGGCCCTTCATCGCCTTCCTCAGCACCTGCGCGTCGCCGTCGTCGTTGAAGTCTCCTGCAGGCTGCACGGTTCCTCGCAGCTGTGGGTGCAGAGAGGGGGTCATGTTCACCCTCGAGATGAGAGGGAGGGAGGAAGGCATGAAGGGATGGAGAGAGGGAGGGATGGAGAGATGGAGAAGAGGGAAGGTGCCACCCAGCAAGCTGAGGCCAAAGCAGGTTCTGTGTTAGTGCAAGCACCTGGGGATCAGTGAGGATCTCCCCACCTCTGTCACCCCTTCCATTAAGGGGCAAACCATAGCCAGACAGCAGAGAGCAGGAAGAGGACAGCAACAGACAATCCCTGGAGTCCTGGAGTCCTGCCCAGTGTTACACCTGCCTGCCCTAGCCTGGAACATCTCAGCCTGGGCCTGCCATGTCACTGAGAGACAGAGGATGAGTCACTAAAAGGGTGCCCACTCCTGCTCTACAGTTCTATCCTCCTGTGTCCTTATGCTCCAAACACATCTCCATCCTCACAGTGTTCGTGTAGGGATCAGGGTGTATTTTCTGCACATCCCAAAGCACCCTCTTGTGGGAGTTTCAGCTGCATGCATGTTGCTGTTCCCCACACTGCAGCCATGCCCTGGCCAGCTCTGGGCTGCCCCAGGGGGCAGGAGTTCTTTGGTGGGCACTGGAGCCAGGGCTGCATGTGTTGCATTGCAGAGACATGCAGGACCCACTGCCCCAAGGGAGGAAGGCCGCAGAGAGAGGAGGGGGTTAGTGGAGCCCACGGGGGGCAGCCAGCCCTGCCACGGGTACATCCTGCCAACCTTGTACCCCCAAACCAGAGAATGGCATCGAGAGAAGCCGGGGAGCGAGAGTCAGAGCAGAGGTGTGGGGCTGGCTGTGCCCCATGGCAGACAGGAGCAGCCAGGGGTCCCAAGCTGGCAGGAAGCACAGAGGGGGTGCAGGGGGGTGGGGGTGCTGACCTCTACTTTGACCGCACTAAGCTCCCACATCCGATAGGCCACCTGCGCCGCCTCGGGGAAGAACTCACCTGCAGCACTGCAACGGAGGGCAAGGACAGGGGACAGTGAGCCATGGGGGCCCTGGGCCTGCCAGCAGCCCCCCTCACCCTGTCTTGCTCCTCCATGAGGGGTGTTTTGTATCCACTGGGCACAGGGGCAGGAACCAGGTGCTTGCTGTGGGGCTGGATGGGTGGGAATGGGAGGAAATGTGTGGTGAATCCCAACCTCCCCCACCAGAGCATCCTCCCTCCAGGGGTTTGGCCCTGCCCTGCAGGGCTCCCATGGGCCAAGAAGGGACTGTGACATTGTGGCTGGCCATGCAGAGGGGCCACAGGGCCCCCTGTACCGAACCACAGTCACTGTGGGTGCTGCTGGTCCAGCTGCTGCACCAGGCTCTGAGCCAGATGTTGTACCCAGCACCAAGGGAACAAAGAGGGACAAAGGGGGGTGACAAGTGGTCTTACTCATCGTCCCCTCCACACAGCTTCAGCAGTGCCTTCTTGTACTCCCCAGACGTGTCCTCCTGGAAAAGGAGATGGAGACAGAGGACCATGTAGTAGATAAAAACAAGGCAGTGCCATTGGATGGGCTCATGGAGAGGGGTCTCCCTGAACCCTGTCCTCAGAGATGGACACCCAGCACAGCCCTCCCAGGAGCGCTGGCATCATGAGCGAGGCAGCACCAGCAGCTGCTTGGAGGGTGAGCAGGGACCCCCAGCACTTACCTTTATCATGTTGTAGAGAGATTTCTCATACTTGGTCCTGAACACCTCCCGGATGTCGAGCATGTCGATCTCGCTGCGCGACACCATGATGCGGATCAGCGTGTTGTCTCTCGTGCCCAGACCCTGCAGTGGACCAGCCCCACATCAAGCCTGGGATGGCCAAGCAACTCTGCTCAGCCCATCACATGTTGGACCCTCTATCTGATTTCTACCCAGCCCTGGCTCTGTAGGAATAACTCCTTCGGAGGGAAGGGCAGAGACCCCACATCACCTAAGTCCTGCCTTCATGGACCTGTGTCACCCTGCTCTCCAGCAACACCCCGTGGCAAGGGGACCCCTCCTCTGGCCACATCCCTGCAACGCTGGGGGCCCCCTGTAGATAAGGGGAAATACACTCACCTTCATGGCCTTGTAGAGCCTTTCAGCAAAATATTCTGCTTTGCTTCTGATGCATTTCACTGCAGGGAAATTGAGGTGTGGTGAGGGATGCCACCACCCAGCTTCACCAGTACCCCCAGTGCCCCCAACCTCTGAGCACCCACACCCCAGGGGAACCACATCCAGCATCCCCACCCATCCTGAAGGAGCCTCCCTGAGCTCCCTGATACCAGGTACAGCCACAGCCCTGACCCTGCTGGCCCCGGTGCTGAGCCCTCCCAGCCCAGGAAGGGCAGTGGTGTGTTTGTGCAGGATCCCCATGTGGGGCTGGCTTACCTACGGCCAACATCAGCTTCTCAAAGTCACCAGAGAGCTCCCCCCGGATGCTCCTCTCAATGGGCTTCCCAGCAATCTTCAGATATTCATCAAAGACTGTGGGATCAGAGCAAGGAGATGCCTGGAGAAGCTGCCAAGGTACCTTCAGGCCCACCCTGAGCTCGCAGGCGATGCTCACCCAGGCGGAGATGCTGCCTGCTCCTCCGGCCAAGGATGTAGATGAACTGGGCCTCATCTGTGCCCCATTTCAGCTCGCCAGCTTCCAGCAGGTCCTGGTGGGATGGGGAAGGTGGCACAGCCTGACTCAGGGTGCTCCCTTGCCACCCACCCACCTTTTGCAGCCTAAATCCAGATGTCCCAGTGCCACCAACCCCATCCACCCATGCCACCAGATGCCACCTATCCGAGCGACCCAGCAAGGCTCACCTTGGCATCCTGCTCCACCAAGTCCTCGCTCACCACATCGTCCTCTTCCCTGGCACCCTGTGGGAGAGAGATGGGCTCAGCCCCGCAGGGCACAGGCACCCACCACCTACAGACGCTGGACAGATGGACATACCTGAAGCAGAACAACGAGCATCTTCTTGAAGTGGCCTGATGTGTCTCCAACGATGTCAGCTTCCAGGTCTCTCCCATAGGCTAGTGGAAGAGGAAGGGAAGAACTCAGACCTGGAGACCTGGATCCCTTCGCCTTTTTGTGGCCCAAGAGGTCACAGGGCAGCCCCTGCCCTTTCTCAGCCCTCACCATCTTTGTAGGCAGCCACCAGGTCATGGATCTCCTGGTTGGTGCGGGAGGCGAGGATCTCAATGAGGCATTTCTCATCTGTGCCGATGCCCTGCGGGCAGAGACACAGCCCATGAGCCCTGGGGCTGGCTGGGGTGCCCTCTGAGGGGCCCTGGGTGGTGTGCCCACCCCTTCCTTACCGAGATGGCATCTTTGATCTCTTTGGCATCTCCGTAAGCTGGGGGCCGCATCAGGCTCACGATCAGCCGCTCAAACTTCCCCGTCAGCTCGTACTTCAGGTCTGCAATGAGGTCCTGGGGAGGGGGACAAAGGGGCTGGGGGATCCTCTGCTCCACAGCACCTCTGAGTAGGTCCAGGGAGGGGTGGGTCCCTGTGTGGGCTGGGGGGTGGCAGCCATGGCCACTTGTGCTTGCAGTGGGGCCGTGGGCCAGGGAGTGTTCCTGCCTTTACCTTCCCATAGAGGGACTTGTAGGCTTGGCAGATCTCCACCCGCTGCTTGTTGCTTCTGGATGTGATGAGGTCGAGGATGGCCTCCTTGTCACTGCCTGTGGGGAGAGCCAGGAGTCACCACAGCCACCCTGCTGTGCCCAGAGCTGCCCTGGAGTTGGGGCTGGGAGGACGAGCAGAGCCAAGCTGGCTCCAGGGAGGAGAGGAAACCAGGAGAGTCTGTCAGCTGAGAGGGGAAGTGATGCAGGACACCCAGCCATGCAAGGGACAAGCAGAGGAATAGGGGACACCAAGGGTAGCCCTGGGACAGTCTGGAGGAGCATCCATACCAAATCCCTTCATGGCATTGTACAAGGCCTCTGCATCCTGGTTGGCGTCAAAGCCCTGGAAATCCTTCACTGAGCCCCTGTAGACCTATGGGAAAGGAGGGAGAAGGTACAAGAGGAAGGAGCAGCCCCAGTGGGATGGGGGAAGGAGAAATTGAAGCTGAGCAGGGGATCAGATCCTCAATTGAAGCTGATCTGAGGTCAGATCTGTTATGCTCAGGTTGCCCAAGGCAAAGCTCAAGCTCAGACATAAACAGTTGTTCTCCTCTGCAGTTGTTTCCTTTCCTGTTTCCTCTCCCTGCAGAGGAATTAATTTTCTACTGCCTGTTGCAAGCAAGGAGCCGCTCTGGATGCTGAGGGTGCCCAGGCTCTGCATGGCCTCCAAGCAAGGAGACAGAATTGCAGGCACAATTGGCTGCTAAGTGGAAAACTCTGAGGAGCACCAGAGCTGCCAACAGCCTGTCCTGCTCCAGCATGCACTCCCTTGGGGCCCAGGCTGATCCAAGGGGCTGGAGCAGAGACCCTGGGTATTGGAAAAGACTTTCCTGAGAGCCTGAGGAGTCCTGGGGGTTGATATGATCCACTTCTATCTGCTCTTCAGCCACTTCCAGACTGCCCAGGAATGACACCTCCAGAGACCTCAGGAAAAAGGAGGGACCAAAATCCCCCTTCCCAGGTCAGCTTTGTTCAGGGAATTCACTCCATGGGAGCCTGGAGCGGGACCCTGAACGAGATCAGCACCACCCTGGGTGGAAGCAGAGGTGAAACCATCCTGGCCCCACATAAGGAACTGGGATCCATCCCCACCAGAGGCACGGAATGGGAAGAACTGAGCAGCAGCATTTCTTTATTAGTTGTGCTGAGAAACAGGAGGGCTGGGAGCTGAGCTGGGGCTGTCAGCTGTGTCAGCACTCTGGGAAACTGAGCATCCTCCCTTGGCTCTGCTTGTACCACGTGCCAGCTGGGCATGTGCACCTCCCTGGGCTCATCTGCTCAGGATCTGCTGCATGGCTTCCTTAAGATCTCAGGAGCTGTACAAAGGCCCAGGCCTGCTGCCAGCATGGACATCTAAAGCCAGCAAATCCTCAGAGAAGATGGGCATCAATGTCCCTGACCCAGGAAGTGCCTCCAGGAATGAGCCCAAGGAGATGGACTCAGGCAGCTCCACTCTCCCGGGTCCCATCCCAGTGTCACAGCACAGCTCTGCTGCACATCCCCTCCAGCACCTTCAGAAACAAACCAGCCTCTCTCCTCCTGTTTTCCAGAGAGAAACTGGGCACATCCCACAGTCCCCCCTGGGAGGAGCTGCTGGCAGGGTGTCCCCTGTGGCAGGACCAAGAGGAGATGCTGCCCTTCCAGGGAACCAGGCGGGCACGGGACAGATCGTATTGCAGGTGATTCGTCAGGAGAGCTGGATTTAGCCCCACTTCCCGGCAGCTCCCAGACCCTCCTGGCTTGGCACAAGCTGCTCCCACACGCATGCCTTACAGGGATGGAAATAAATGGCAAGGCACAGGAGGTGCCTGGAGGCAGCAGGAGTGGACAAGGGTGGCTGGAGGGTATTGGGAAGTCAAGATGTTGGCTTTGGTTAAATGGAGAGGAGGAGCAGGGCTGTGTTCCTGCCTGCTGAGCCATCGAAGCATGAGCTGCCTGCCTTGCTGGGGCAAGGGAAACTGAGGCAGGAGCTCAGTGTTCTGCATCACCCCACATTCCCTGCATTCTCTGTGGGAATGAGCCCCAGGCAAGTGCGGGAACATCAGTTAGGATGGAAACAGCATCCTGCCCACTGCATGCTCTTCATACCCCCATCCCACTTTCCATCCTGTTTCAGCTGCTGGGGCCTCCTGCCTCCCCTCCTCCAGCCTCTGAGTCATCCTGGCCTGTCCGGGACCTCCCAGCTAAAAATAAGCCACACTGGGGCCAGGAGGGTGGAAGCAAAATTCCCAGCGTGGCTTTGCTCTCTTCCACCCCATTTACTGCAGGAGAATGCTCACCTGCACTGTGCCTCAGTTTCCCCACCTAGAGCAACCACTGCCTTAGCTGGGCAGGAAGCTTTGGGTAGTGAGGTTGGAGGAAATAATTGCTTGATTTCTCCAGGGAATGGAAAGCAGAGCCTGGCCCCAGAAGAACAGAAGGGAGGCTCTGGGCTGGGGCTCCTCCCCTGCCGGGAGGCAGGCTGCACTGAGGCAGGGTTTTCCACCCACACTGAGATGTTTTCCTGGCTGCAGGCGAGCACCTGCTCACCCAGCTGCCACGCTGCACCAGCCCCAGTCTGGAGTGGGAAGAAATCCAGGCTGGGGAGAGGGGAAAGGCCCGAACAGGGCTGCATGCCTTGCAGCGTGCTCAGGCGGGGGTTTTCTTTATCAAATGCCCAAATCCCCAGTGCGACATCTCTCTTCCCCTTCCCACGGCCCCGCTTCTCTTCCCCATCCCACTGTGGTCCCAAAAGGATTTTTGCTCCTTGCTGTCCCTGCTCCCCAGCCCAGCACTTCCCCCATCTGCATCACATCCAGACAGCACTGGCTGGAGAGACAGGAATGTAAACAGACTCTGGGCAGCACGGTGTCCATGCACGTCACCATGTCCTTGCTGCTGCTGGAGACACTGCCCCAGCTCTGGGGGCTGCCCTGGGCCCACCCCTGCCATGGGGAGGTCACCCTTACCTTTCCTTGGGGTGCCATGGTTCCCGAGCTGGAAATCACTGGAGCAAGGGCAAGGAGGAGCTGTGGAAGGGAACAGACCGGTCAGTGTGAGCCAAGGCCCCTCTCTGCAGGCTGTGTGAGTTAAGGGAGGGTTTGTTCCCTCCTTGGGGTGTTGCCCATGGGAGAGCACTGCCAGGTGCTGCAGGATGGATCAGGGAGAGGGGCTTTGCTGGCCACCCTGTGGTTACTGAGCCTTTGGTACCTGGCACTGAGGGGACGCCACAGGCCAGGGGCAGTGCAGAGCCTGCACAGTTTCCTGTCAGTACCAAGAGAAACCAGAGGGGGAAAATGTGCTGAATACGTGGAAACGGGCCAAGCATCCTCTGCAGGGCTGGACCTTCTCATGCACCCCTCAATGTCCTTCTGCTCCCCTGCAGCCCCAAGCCCTGGGGCCATCCCAGCCTCGGCAGCTGCTGGGGACTTTTCCTTGTCTCATGGTGCTGGGCAGCCCCCACAATATCCCCAGAGCTGTTATCTGAGTTTCTGTGCAGCGATCAAGGCCACCACCAGTCCCACACATCCTTGGAGACCAGGAAACACAGCTGGGTTTCCAGGGTAACTTGCAGGTTGTTTTCTAACACCAGCACCATTTATATCTGCAACCCACTGCGGTGTGGGCTCTCCCCACCCTCCCAGAGAAAGTCCTCCAACAGCGCCATTTGCTCTGGAGAAGCTGGTAGAGGGAGAAAAACAGCTGGAAAATGGAGCCCGGCCATGAATGAACTGCTGAGCGTCAGCTGAGGCCAGCCGTGAGGCACGGCCCCGCCTGGCTCCTTCACCCTCCCTCTGAGACACGTTGCAGAAAAATTCAGAGCAGAGCAGGGCCACCCCGGGGGATTTCTGACCCGGAGGAGATCGGTTTCATGCCATGGAGCGGGCAGGAGAAATCGCATGAACTTGCCTGGCTTGGCAGCACATCCCGGCAGGAGCTGCCGTGCAAGGGGACACCCAGCCCTGCGACCGTCTGCGCGGCCGGGTCCCCCTGCCTGGGCACGGGGAGCTTTCAGAAGCACCCACAGGCACCGTGGTTGAGGGGAGAGAGTTCTGCAGAAACGCAGAGCTGCTTTCACCTCCCCTTCCCCCTCCAGCTGGGGAGGGTGTGAGCCTCACCCCTTGCCGCGGCTGCTGCCCGGGGGCCAGCCCCACACGCCCCACACGCAGTGGGGCCGCACTGCGGCCGGATGCTGGGCGGGTGCCAAGGGATCCCAGCCCCGGCACAAGCAGCCCGTTAATGCCCCTTTGGAGCCTGTGCACGGAGCTGGGTACCCTCCTGGGCGTGGGGAAATCCCAGCACGGCACAGCCCTTCTCCCTCACTCCATGCATGTGGCAGCGGGGCTGAGAACGCCCGACTGATCTCGGCCCTGGTGGAGAATCGCCGACCACACCCAGCCCCGACCTGTCCTTGTAGTGCCCCATCCCTGTCCCCCGCTGCTGCTGCCAGCTCCGCGGATCCCGGGAGAGCAGCCCCGGGAAAACCCGCGCACAAACACACCCCGTCCATCGGGGTGGCCCAGCACGGGGGTACACCTGCCCCCACCCAACGACGGAGAAATGCGGGTTATGGGGACCCCGTGAGAAATCCTAAGCGATGCGCAGAGCTTTTGTGGGAGCCTCTGTTTTGCCAGCAGCGCACCCCTCCAGGCTCTCCAAAGCCCTCCAGAGGTGTGAGCTCAGGGCCGCACCCCAAGAGCCCGACTGGCTCGGGGGGTCCCCCAGCACAGAGGCCACAACATCCAGCGCCCCGCCACCCGCCGTCCTGAAGCAAAGCGAGCTTCCCCCGGTTAAAAAAACACCGGACCATCCTCCTGACAGGGCTTCCCCAAAACGCCCTGCCCCACCCCACTGCCGAAAAGCCTCCCAGGCCTTCAGGAGCTCCGAGCCTCTGGGCTGCCGGGGGCTGCGTTTACCTGCGCACAACTCGGTGGGTACCAAAGCAGGGGATCCCCAGCCTGGCTCCCGGCTGGAAGGAGGGATGGGCGTTTCCGCGGCCACCGCAGCAACAAAGCTCGGACCGCGGCGCATCCCGGCCGGGACACACCCAGCGGGGCCCGCAACCGGAGCCCACCTCAAAAAAGCAGCACCGACAGCGGAGCCCCCGGGGGCTCGTCAGGAAGGAAAGGTTTTTCGTAAAAATCAAAAAACCCAGGGATTCCCCCTGCAGCCACCCCTTGGAGGGAGCCTCCGCTTGCGCAGCTCACCGCCCAGCGCAGCCAGAGCTTTCCACGACTTTCCTCCCCCCAGGCCATTGCGGAAAAGAGCGCCCGGCCCCGCCGGGCACCCCGCCCCGCACCCCAGAGCCCCAGAGCCCGCACCCCGCATGGCCCGGCCCGCGGAGGGCACTGACCGGCAGCGCGGAGCCTCTCGGGTGCCTCGCAGGAGCCGCGGCCGCGCTCGGGCTCTCGTGTGGCCGAGCGCTCGTCCTTGGCCAGCAGCTGTTTGCTCACGGCGACCCGTCCCCGCCCCCGAGTCCCCGCCTGCCACGGGACACATCCCACCCCCGGTACCGCGCCAGACCTCCGCCGGGTGCCCGCGGTGCGGCGGCGCCCGCTGGCACCCGCAAAATCACCCTGCCCTGCCCGGTCGTGGGGAAGAGGGTCTCCTGGCACAAGAGCCCCGCTGGTGTGTGCAGGGGCACTCTGCCAGCAGCGGTGGCACGGTGCCACACGCACGCTGCCAGGCAATACCGGTGATTGCATTTCAGCGGCGGAAATGTCACCCCTTCTGTCCCCCCAGCTGTGGTTTCCTGGCGAGCACCAGGCGCAGGGTACCCTGCTGCCAGCCAGCCACCTCCTCCTGCAGCAAATCACCCCAGATCGTCCCTTCCCTGCTCATGGCTGGGACATGTCCGTCCCTGACGCTCTGCAGGAGTCTGAGGAGGGAAGAACGGCCTGACCTTGGTCCCCCGGGACCCTCTTCAGGAGGGAGGTGCTGACCGAGGCTCTGCAATGAGCACCCCCGGGGCAGGACCCCAGCTGGAATGATGACCTGGTTTTGCCCCCAGCCTTCTCTTGCCGTGCTGCAGACACAGATGGGATGCAGGCTGAGTCTCTCCAGGATGCTCCTGGGAGGCTGTACCGTTGCCTGCAGTGCCCTGAGGCCGTTCCCTTCCTCGCCTCACCCACGTTTAACCCGGCTCCTTCTTTGCTACCACCCAGCCAGCGCAGAGGCCGCGGCAGGGCTGGAGGAGCTGGTGGGGCTTCCCGGGAGCCACGGACAGTGGTGTCTGACACCAGCCAGAGCAGAAAACCCCAGGGGACTCCTGGAGATGCTGAAGGCTGCTGATGTGTAACCTTTCAGGCATCCCAGCCCTGGTGGTAGCCACTGGTTTGAGGGTCTCTCTGGGGCTGAAAGGCAGCTGAGCTGCTCAGCCCTGCCTGTCCGGGCCAGCACAGACCCCAGGATGTGATATATGGATGGCTGGCATGCAGCCACAGGGCTGTGCTCTCCTGGAGGAGCCTGGCAGGGTGAGACCCTCACGGCCTGCCAGCACTGGCTGCTCCTTCCTGCCCTGTTTTTCCCTCAGAGCAATGTTCCCTTGGGCTGGTGCTGGTATCTGGAGACCTCGCTCATGTGAGACGGCGTGGGTGACAAGCATGGCTTTGTTCACGCTGTGCTGCACTGTGGGACAACAGCCCTGCTCTCCCTGGCTGGTGTGCTGAGCCCCCCTGCCCCAGCGGTGCTCACAGTGGCCAGCAGCACAGGGTCTCTAGATTTGGGGCTGTCCCATAGAGCCAGGACACGGCAGCCTTGTGGTTACAGTGTACATCTATGCTTTAGATGCTCTGGATCCTTCCTGGCTTTGCTCCTGCATGGCTCCTGCTCCCTTCCTCTGCTCCTTGTGAGCTGAAAGCCAGAGGATGGGCTGAGCCACAGCCTGAGAGTTTTTTTTTGTCTCAAAATACTGTAAGCAGACTCAGCCTGAGTGCTATCTACAATAAAATCAAAGTTAGCTCTTCACACCAAAACACCTCCTCAGAGCCCGGACTTGGTCCTTTTCTCCCAGGATGCTGATGACAAACCAGGTCACCCCATCACCTCCCCATGGCCTCTGCTTACCAGGAGCAGCAGTGCAGAGCAGCCATGCTGGTGCCCGAGGACACTCACGCGCCTCACTGGCCCCAGGGACCCTCGCCTGGGACCCCCATCCACACAGCCCTGTGCCCTCATTGAAGCTCAGCTCTGGACACAGCCTTGTTCCTACTTGCACTCCTCTGCTCAGCCCCTGTGAGCTGCACCCCAGGAATGCCCAGATACCAGGGAAGGGCAGGCAGCCTCAGGATTTTGCTTCGGGGAGTTTCAGCTGGACATGCTGCTGCAAACATCCCATGGAGCTGGGTCTGTGCTCCTCTGCCCTGCTGCTGCAGTCCATTTCACCTCCCTCTGTGTTCCCCAGGGGCAGCTGGGGTCAGTCATAGCTGTAGGTGCACGCACCCCTAAACCCCAGCCCAGCCTTGTTACTGCTCCTCTCTGCCTGAATTTCCTCCACAACCAGCTCCACAGACTGAGATGTGGGTCCTGGTGCAAGGAGCAGGGACACAGGGAAAGAGTTCCCCTTTTCACCTGCCCAGGGAGCTCGGAAAAGTAAATTGAACTCCCTCAATAATGCCTCTGAGCCTATTAGCATTGCAGGCTGTGTGTATGATTTGGAAGGCGTTGTGGGAAAAATATTTCTGCATAGATTTCCCATTGTGTAGCCCGGAGCGGTGGTCAGCGGGGGGAGGGCCAGGGTGCTCCCAAAAGGGATTTAAGAGGAGAGCATGAGGGGGGCATGCCTGGTGCTCGTTGGTCTCAGCAGCTTGTCCTGGAGCAAAGGATGGCTGGGGTGAGTAATCTGTTTGCAGGAGAAGGGGAAATCGCCGGGGCGAGGTGGCCTGGGCGGGACAGGGGCTGTGCAGAGGGTGGGTGCTCCCAGGGCGGCTCCTCACCCCCGGGGCACAGCATTTCTCCTGGGGATTGGAGCTCTCTGTTCCACCAGGAATGCCTCATCCTGAGGGTCTGTGTGCCGGGCAGGGCTGTCCCTGTCCCCTCCAGTTCCACACCACAGCAGGGATCACATGTCCCCTGTGCCACAGGGATGTGCCACTGCGCAGGGTTTCCAGCCATGGAAGCAGCAGATTATGGCATTTGGAGTGTGTGGCACGGCTTTTGCTTTGCTGTGGGGTGACCTGGAGGTCCTGGCAGCACCATGGGATGTGAAGGCAGGCTGTCCAGACCTGGAGCTCCTGGGAAAGGATGTGCAGGATGGGGGAAGGCACACAAATCCCAGGCATGCCATACCAAGCACACCTTCCCCCAAGCTCAGATGTCACACAGTTTGGGGTTTCTGCCAGGCTGACGTCCCCATTGGTGCCCCCAGGAAGCCAAAGCATTGCTGCACAGGCTGATGGCCCAGGGGATCCAGTCTCCCCCTGAGCTGTGCCATTGACCCACAGTCACAGGTGCTGTGGGAGCATCTCCAGCTGAGCAGGTGGGTCCTTCCTGGAGCACTTCAAGGCAGTTTCCAGGAGCAGAGCATCTCCCATCCTTCCCTGGCATGGATTCTGTATTTCAAATAGTTTCAGTGTCAAAACTGGGATAATCCTGACTGTGTCCCTGCTGAGGAGGCTGCTGGAGCAACAGGACTTTCTGAGCTGGCAGGGAGTCAAACACGTGTCCTTGTCCCCTCTCACAAATTAGACAGAGCCAAACAAACCCCAGCCATGCATAGCTCCACTTGTCCTAGGGGATGAGAGAGCAGCACAGCTGCTTGAGCCCCCTCTTGCTCCAAAATGGGCTGTTTTACTGGCAGAGACAGAGAGCAGGCAGCACCCAGCAAGTCCAGGGGCACTGTGGATGGTGGGAGCTGCGAGCCAACACTGAGGCTGGGTTTGTGTCCCATGCCCCGGGTGGTGAGTGCCCGTGGGGCAGCAGTGTGCTCACGCCTGCTGCTTTCCTCTCCTGCAGGTGCCGTGCTGGGGCCAGCTTCGCTCTGTTCCCAAGCTGCTCTCCCGCAGAAAGCGGCTCCCGGCCGGCTCCCAGGGCTCCAGCCTCCGCCGCTGCCTCTCCACCGTGGATCTGCTGGCCTTGGGAGTGGGCAGCACGCTGGGGGCTGGTGTCTACGTCCTGGCAGGGGAGGTGGCCAAGAGCAGCTCTGGCCCGAGCATCGTCCTCTCTTTCCTGATTGCAGCTGTGGTGTCTGCCCTGGCAGGGCTGTGCTACGCCGAGCTCGGGGCCCGCGTGCCCCTGGCTGGCTCTGCCTATCTCTACAGCTACGTGACAGTGGGCGAGCTCTGGGCCTTCCTGGCTGGGTGGAACCTGCTGCTGTCCTACCTCATCGGTATAAGGCCCTCCTGATCCCTCCCAACACCGTGCTGGTGGCTTTGCTGGGTGTCCTTTGAGACCTCACAGGCCCACCAGAACACAGCCGTCACCTCTCCCCAGGAACTGCCAGCGTTGCCCGGGCCTGGAGCGCTACCTTTGACCAGCTCCTCGGCAAGAAGATGGGGAGGTTTTTGGGTGCTCACGCAGCCATGAGCTCTGTGGGGCTGGCAGAGCACCCAGATGCCTTTGCTGCTGGCCTGGTGGTCCTGCTGGCAGGTAGGGTGTCTCCCTCTGTGCCACCCTCCATCAGGCAGGAGGAGCTCCTGACCCCACCGTGGGCTCTTCAGGATGGGGGTGACCCCTCTGATGGCTTTGCCGTTTCCCTGAGCAAAGAATGGGGAATAGAAAGGGAAATTGGGGAAATTTGCAAATTGTCCTGAATTTATCACTGCCCACCTTTGCCACACTCCCCAGGAATGTCTATCCTGGGACCTCATCCAGTTTTGATTTTTTATTCTCCAGCACTTCTTTCCTTTGGAGTGAAGGAGTCCACCATGGTCAACAAAGCTTTCACAGCTCTCAACGTGCTCGTCCTGCTCTTTGTCACAGTGAGTGGCTTCATCAAAGGCCACATGAGCAACTGGAAGCTCAGGGAGGAAGACCTGCCTCAGACTGCTGCCCACGAGGCTGGGTATGAGGGGCTTCACTCTCCCCGTGCTGCTTTCAGAGTGGGATGGGGAGTCAAACCCCCAGTGCTTTATCCCAGGAGACATCACTTTCTCTGTTTCTCCCTGTTGGCAATGTGCCAAAGAGACAAAGTCCCAAGCCCCGCTGGGTTGATGCTGCAGGTTGAGTGGGTTGGATGGACTGTTCAGCTTGACCCCATCCTGGGATCCCATTGCACTGACCCCCCTGCACTGCCTGACTCTTCTTCCTCCTCCCAGGAACCAGTCCATGGCTGGCAACATGACCAGTGTCTTTGGGGTGGGAGGCTTCATGCCCTATGGTTTCACTGGCACCTTGGCTGGAGCCTCTACCTGTTTCTATGCCTTTGTTGGATTTGACTGCATTGCTACCACAGGTAAGTGGGGTGAGGGTGCTGCTGGTGGGACCCCCCTGCAGCCTGGGGGGCTGTGGCAGTGACTGTCCCCACAGTCCTGGGAACTGTGTAAGGCTGGGAAATGGTCACATTCCCAGCTCTGTGCTGCAGCCACTCTCTCCTGCCCTTTCTAAGAGTCCACGTGGAATGTCTGGGCTAATCCTGAAGCAGAGACATTCCCTATCCCAATATCCTTGGGCCCAGAACATCTAGTGGTCCTTGCTAGAAGGTCTCTGTGTCCTCTCTTGGGGGGATATAGGATCTGCTCTCCAGCCTGAGCTGGGCTCTTAGCATGCCACGCTAAATGAGCCTCTGTTCCTACAGCTGAGCTTGTCCTCCCCAGGGGAAGAAGTGAGGGACCCGCAGAGATCCATCCCCATGGGCATCATTCTCTCCCTCCTCATCTGCTTCCTGGCCTACTTCGGGGTGTCTGCTGCCCTCACCCTGATGATGCCCTACTACCTCCTGGACACCATGAGCCCGCTGCCAGTGGCTTTTGAGTACATTGGCTGGAGCAGTGCAAAGTACGCCGTGGCTGCGGGGTCCCTGTGTGCCCTGACCACCAGGTGAGGGGCGTCCTCTGATGCTGTTTCTGTGGTTCAGAGCAGGTACTGGAGCTGTAACATGTCCAGGAGATATCCCCAAACCTTCCTCCTGAATTCCTCCTTGCCTTTCTTGCTTGGCCAAAATCCCTTCCACACAAGGATGTTCCCACCCTGGCTTTTTCTGATCAGGGAAAGCAGCCTGTCCATTGGCATGCCCCTGAAGGAAGTGGTCAGGTGGCACTATGCCACAAGGATAAGCTGGGGGGCTCTGGCATGCACAGGTGGCTACAGAAATCTCTTCCCTGACACTGTCCCTCATCTGATGGTGATGATCTTGTTAGGGTCTTGAGAAGGTTATGGACCATACAGATGAATGGGAGCTCCCTTGGAGGGGTAAAAGGCAGGATGGCACCTCCTGCATTCCTCCCCTCTTCTCCCCCATCTCCTCCCCTCTCTCCTGCAGCCTCCTGGGCTCCATGTTCCCCATGCCAAGGATCCTGTATGCAATGGCTCGAGACGGGCTCCTCTTCCAACCTCTGGCCAAAGTCAGTCGCCGTCAGTGCCCGGTGGTGGCAACTCTGGTGTCTGGGGCAGTGGCAGGTGGGTGAGTGCTTGGGTTACCCTCAGCTGTGAGCCGGCCTCGGTGGGTGTCCTCTTTCCCTCTAGCTTGACTGCAGCTGTTTGAGCCATGTCTCTCCACCCAGAGACAGAGCTCCTCACGGTGGGTGAGGACCATTTGGCCTCGATGGTGTCCCACACTCGGGCTCTGCCTCTCTGCACTGCCAGAGGTGACAGGAGGTGACAGGATGCTTTGTACTAGTGACCAGAGCATCACCAGTTCATCAGGGTTCTGTTGCAGTGGGTGTCTGGGGGACATGGGGAGGTCAGGAGAGTATGACACAGGTGAGGTGGGCACAGCAGCACTGCCAGCTCTGCTCGGAGGCTGAAAGGGCTTTTCTTCCCCACAGCTCTCCTGGCTCTTCTCTTCAACCTGAAAGCCCTGGTTGACACCATGTCCATTGGCACACTGCTGGCCTACTCCATGGTGGCTGGCTGTGTGCTGCTGCTCAGGTGAGACTGCTGGGGACAGGGGACAGGGCTCACCCAGCTTCTGATGTGGGCCTTGCCCGGGACAAGGCAGGTGCAGGTCTATGTGCATTGACATCCAGTGTCTGCTCCTCAGGTATCAGCCTGAGCCCAGCCCTCGGGACACTCCTGTGGGGAAGGTCCCAGCTGTGCAGCTCTGGTGGAACCAGCTGGTCCAGCCTCCCGCCCATGCCACCCCTCGCTCCTCTGCTCTGGTGGTCTGGGCTCTGACAGCTGCAGGTGTGTCTGGGAATGATGCATGGGCTCTAAGGGAGCTGGCCTGGGGGGACCCATGGGGGACATCCCTGCTGTAGCAAGGGCTGGCCTGGTGGAAACCACCCAGCAGCAGATGCAGGGGCTGCCTGGCTCCTTCCTGCCCTCAGCCCACTGCCACACAGCTGGCTGCCCCAACAGGACCTCAGGAAACCTCCCAGACTGGAGAGAAAAGCTAAACCCACCATGAGAAGCCACCCAGCCGCGTCCCCCAGTTGTCATTTGTCCCACCATGGCAGCCTGGCAGAGGGATGGGCTCAGCCCAGGGAAGCTGCCCTGACACTGTGGTCCCTCTGCAGCTGCCCTGGCCTGTGCCCTGAGCTGGGTGAGCACTGCTGGGCTGCCCTGCCTGCGGGCTGGGGGTGCCTGGTGCATCATAGCTCTGGCCCTGCCTCTCCTGGGGATCCTGGCAGCAGCTCTTCTCATCTGGAGGCAGCCTCAGAGCCAGGACAAAGCATCCTTCATGGTGAGCACCCAGCCCAACCCTCGGGATGTACCCAGGAAGAAGGACCTGGGGCACAGAGAGCAGGCAGGCATGTGCTGCAGCCCTGTGGGGAAAGGGTGCCATTTGGGGGTGTTCCCTCAGCTGTAGGTCAGGCACATCATTGCTGCATCCACATTAGCAAGGTACTGCTGGAGGCAGCATGTAGCTCGTGGGGTTTTCCGTAGGGACCATGAGGAGAAGTTCTTCCCCCATGACCTGAGGGCTGAAGGGGCATCTCCCAGCTGAGCCCAGTGCCTGCTGAGGAACCAGAGCTGCTCTTCAGCAAACAGATACCTGGCCTTAACACCTTGGCTTACTTTTATGAGTGCTTTGCTGCCTCTCACCTCAAATCCTTCAGTACCTCCTGCCCCAGTGCAGGACCTGACAAGCAAAACACCCTCCACAAGCATCCCTCTCCAGCACAGGCTGCAGTCCCAGCTTGGATCTCTGAGCCTCACAGCCAGGCTGGGCTTGCCCTTGCCCGTGGACAGCTAGCCAAAGCAGCAAAGAGCTGAATTTAGCCGTGGAATTCACGCTAGCGCTCCCTGCAGGTTCCGTGCCTGCCCTTCCTGCCTCTCCTCAGCATCTCCATCAACGCTGTGCTGCTGGCCCGGCTCAGCGCGGCCCCCTGGCTGCGGTACCTGCTCTGGATGGCTGGGGGTAAGCACGGCCACTCCCGAGGCCCCAGAGCTGGCTCCAGCCCCTCTGGGTGGAGTGCTGGTGGCTTGAGAGCCCGTGGCACTAATGTTGCTCTGAGCAGTGGTGGGGAGGGAGGAGACGCTGACCTTTGGATGTCCAGCAGTGGTGGGAGCACCGTGTCCTCTGATTTGTGGCCCAAAGGAAGGGGCCAGCACTTGGTGGCTGGGAGGGGAAGGAGGAGAAACAGTCCATACACACCCTATTCTGCCCTTTTCCAGGTTTCCTCATTTACTTTGGCTATGGGATCTGGCACAGCACTGAGAGCCACTGGCCTGAAGGGACAGGTCCCCGGGAGCTGCCAGGAAGCAGAGCCAGGGAGGTGGCCCTGGAGCCCCGTGGGACTGCCCTGTGCCCATCTGCTCCAGGGCAATAAAAGGGGATAGCCAGTTCCTGAGTGCCTGGCTCCCTCCATCCTGTGCCCAGGGGGCAAGGAAGCCCCTTGGACTGTGGGTCCTGCGCCACAGAGGGGACCAGCCCTGCCAGCCCTGCAGGAGCTGCTTCCTCGAAGCAGCCTCCCTGAACCAACCAAACCTCCCTGAACCAACCCAAATCCTCACCGTGAGCCCCTGCAGACAGAGTTCTGTTTGGATAAAGCACACAAGTGGTTTTGCTACTGTTACTGGGCTGTGATTTTGGGGTTTTTGTCCTTTGAAATCTTTCCCTGCTCCCCACAGGCCCCTTGCCCTTGCCCACCCTGCTCCTTCAGCTGCTCACAATGATGTGGAGAGGCTTCTCGTGCTGCCCTGACCCTCCATTTCACCTGGGCACCCAGCCTGAGCTGAACTATCCTCCCCCCATGACTGCCAAGGTACTGCCTGGTCCAGGCTTCCCCCCCTTCATAGCATGCAAGTCCTTTTCTGCACTCATTTATTCCTCCTCCTCAGTTCCCAGTGTCCCCTTTCCCAGAGTCGGGCACATTCTTCCAAGTCCCACGCAGGATCTGCCTTTGGGGCTCTGGGACATGGTACCAGGTGTCCAGAGCAGGGTCCCAGAGCCCACCAGCCTCATATCCCTTTGTCCAGAAATCCTCATCCCTTTGTCCATAACCAGGCAGGACTTGCTGGGCTGTCCCCTGCTTTGGTGCTACAGCACCTGGGGGAGGCACAGATGATGTGTGGAGCAGAGGGTGCCCTGCTGGGACATGGTTCTGACACAAGAGGCTCCCCCACTTCCCCCTCTGGCCGCCCCCTGGAGGTTTGTGGGTCAGAGCTGGACCCCACATCCACGTTGCCTTTCCGGCTGCCCGTTCAGCTGCTGTATTTCTGATTAGGGTCAGCACAAAGGACGGAAGTGGCTGATGAGTGGCCCTCATGCTGGGAGGGTCCAGGTCTGCCCTGAGCTGGGAGCTCATTGAAATGAAGGAAAAGAGGGAAGGAGCAGGAAAATGGGGATCAGTCTTAAGGGCCTCATCTGGAGCTTCCTTGTTGAGTCTTTGTGGTGCCAGCTCCCACCCTTCCCCTTCTTCCCACTGTATGGGGTGTGGAGCACACAGCCCCACTCTGGGACTCTCCTGCACCATCCCCCAAACCACTGACATGGGATTGCTGAGGCTGCTGCTTCTTACAGATCTGTAATCGTTCCAGCCAGCAGCACCTTGGCTGGTGCCCACACACACACCCACACACCCACACACCCACACACCCACACACAGCTCTGGCTAGACAGCCCTGGGGAGGGGACAGGCCTGTGACAGCCCCAGAGCAGTGACTCCCACCGCACTTGTGCACCCAGGGGAAAGTGCTTTTGTGCATCCAGCCCTGACCCACAGCCTTGCTGGCAGCATCTTCCCTGAGGGGGATGCCTTGGCTCGAGCAGAGGGATGTGACCTCCAAAGCCTGGTACCCCCTGGGAGGATGCTCTGCTCCCTGACGTGCAGCTCCAGCCTCTGTCCAGCTTTTGGGGGAGGAGATGGGACCCGTGGGGCTGCTGATGGGCAGCAGGGACAAGCAGGGCTTGGGGTCTTTGTGAGCTGGGACATACCTGAGCTGCAGGAGCTGTACCTGGGAGACATTTGCTGAGGGTGGAGGAGGTGATGGGAATTGGAGGGCATGGGTGGGAGCCCTGCCTGGTGAGGTTAACACCATGTCCTCAGTGCCCTCCTCATCCTCCTGGTGCTTGTCCCCATCCTGTCCTAGTGGCCTCCTCATTGTCCTCGTGCCCTGGAGCAGCACTGGTGCTGTTTATACTCAGAGCCAAGCGCTGGGTCAGATCTGGCCCAATGCAAGTCTGCATGTCCTGGCTGAGCCCTTTCACCCCCAGACACCCCCTCAGCAGAGGAAGGGGCGCAGGGACTGCGTGGGTGGGAGGCCAGGGTCCCTCTGCAGCCCCACACAGGCTGGGGAGATGCAGGCGTACGTGTCCGTGAAATGCTCCATCACTCCGGTCCGTGAGGCGCCCCGAGGGCTCGGCCAGCCCGGAGCCCTGCCCCGACGGGGGGCACGGGTGAGAGCAGCCCTGGGCTCAGCCCCGGCAGTCCCCGGTGCTACGTGGCGATGAGGGGCACCTCGCCGGTAGCCATGGGGAAGGGGGTGCCGTCCCCGGCGTTGAGCACTCGGTACAGCAGCTCCTCCTTCTCCCGGCGAGCCTGATCCAGCAGCTGCGCCTCCTTCTCCAGCGCCCCGCGGGCCTCCTGGAGCTCCTCGGAGAGCTGCCTGCGGGCAGAGGGCACGGGCTGCCGGAGCCGCCGGGCACAGCGCCCGCCAAGCACCCGGCGGCACCGCGGGCTGCGACGCGCTCCCGCACTGCCTCCTGTCCCCCCCAGCGGAGATGTCACCTGTGCACCCGGTGGGTGGGACCAGCACTTACCTCGCCATGACCAAGTGGTTCTGGGTGCGGACTTGAAGGTCTTCGTTCTCCTGCTGGAGAGTTTTCACCTTCTCCTCCAGCAGAAGGTTCCTCTCTTCCTGGAAGGGGGCATGAGGGTGAGGAGAGAGCTGGGAAGCACTTCTGAGCCCCCTGCTACCCCATTTCGGGTGAAATGATGGCCTGGTGGCATTGCTCCTCCATCCCCTTCCCCTCCAAGAGAGGAAACAGGCTCCATCCACCTTTGCTTCAGCTACAGTTTCTGGGCAGAATTTAGGTGGGTAGAGGAGCTGAAAAGAGGAAAGCCCACCTGTGACCCCCCCTTTCAACTCACCACGGTCTCCAAGTGCAGCAGCTTCTTGTCCAGGCCGTGGATGTGCTCGTTCTTCATCTCGATCACAAAGTGCAGGCTCTCCAGCTCCTGCTCCCAGAAGGGGCTGGGGCTCCCGTGCTCCTGCAGGGCCATCACTTGTGTCCAAGGGACCTCAGCACCTCCCCAGGACAGGCTTTGCTCCCCCCTTCAGCTGTCCTGAGCTCCCCTCTGGTTCCAGCCCCACCCTGCCAGGGTCCATCAGAGTCCCTTGGCTCTGGGTCAGCACCCCATAGAGGTCCCCTCCCTGACACCCTCCCTGCACCTGGATGTGCTTCTTGTAGTCTGTTCTCAAGAGTGACTCCTCCACCCTCTTCATCCTCTCCTGGTAGGAGTTCAGCTGGGAATTCAGTGCCTGAATTTTCTCCTAGGAAGACCAGGGAAAAAGCAGAATGAGAGGTATCTGGGATTTCTTTCTGAGCCAGGGGACTGCTGGGCTGTGGTACACAAATAACACCAGGGCTGGAGGAGCTGGTGCAGTCCCCAAGCACACCAGGGATTGAGGTGGCCACTGAAGAATGTGGGGCACCATGGCAGAACCAGCAGATGGTCCTCAAACCCTGCACAAGCCCCCCCTCCCCAGGGATTTCTCTGCTGGTACCTGTAAGGCTGCCTCAGACCTGTGGTGGGACTCTGTCAGCAGCAGCTTCTCCTGCTCATGTGCTCCCTGGAGCTCTGTGGAGGAACATGAGCTGAGTGCCACCAGTGTGGGGACATTGGGGCAGCAGGCCCCACCTGAGCCCCACAGAGGTGGAGAGCAGGGAACAGCGTCCCCATGACCCCGCAGGCAGCCAAAGGGCCATGGCAGTAGAGGGGAGAGGGGAGGGGAGCTGCAGGGAGCCCCACTGCCCTGGCACACACCTTGCAGGGTTTCTGTGTGCTCTCTCCTCAGGGCATCAAGCTGTTCCTTCAGCTCCAGCTCTTTTCTCTTTTCCTGGGAAGCAGTTGGATGAGAAATCTCAGTGTAAGGGATGCAGAACTTCACTGCTTCCTCACCCTTTCTTAGACCTATCCTTCTCCCAACAATGGGAGAGCCCAGCATGTGCCAGGGAAGACCAGGCTGGTGACATGCTCCATGCCCAGCTGCTGCCTCCAGCAGCGTCAGCCCTTCCAGCTCACCTGGATCTCAGTGTCCTGGGAGATGCTGGCAGTGCCTGCCTGGCCGGCATCCCGCAACCGCTGCTCCTCCTCCTCCTCCTGGCCTTGGAGGAATCTCGCACTCTCCGCCCACTCCTCTGGCCGTGCTGCCTTTTCCCCGTGCTCAGGAAGCAGGCAGGCATTGGCTGCAAGACAAACACGGCTGAAGCAGCACTGGCTGCCTCCCCCTGCCTGGGCTGCTGCACATCCTGGGCAGCTGAACCTGCCCGTGCCACGGGCGGGGTCCAGCACTGCCCTCTTCCCACTGGAGAAACACCCCTCTCCCTCTCACTGGTCCAAATTAGCACAAATTGGGATGGTGCTGTCAGGCTCAGAGAGGACACAGAGCTTGTCAGGTCTCCTGTTCTGGGGATGACCTGTCTGACTGAGAATGAAGGGATGCCGTGGTCTCTGGGATGCCCTGTTTGCCCTCCTGCACCAGCATGCACCGACATCATCCCCATCCTCCCTGCTGCCACACTGGGGCCTGTCCAGTGCTTCCTTAATATCACTCTGAGAAAGCAAAGCAGGGGGAAAACATATTTTTTTCTCACCATTCTGTGTCTTCAAGGCCGAGAGCTCCTGGGAAGCTGATCCCCTCTGCTGCTGGGTTTTTAGCTGTCTCTGGCAGAGAGAGAGGGGGCTGGAGCAGGAGGGAACAGAGTGGGGCAGGTGGCTGCAGGCAGAGAACACCCTGCACTGAGCCTGCATCAGCTCTGCTAAAACACAGGTCCTCAGGGAGCAGTGGTCCCTCCCCAGCCCCCTGCCCTCTCCCAGCACTGGGCACTCATGGGTGTGCATGTACTGCCCATCAGGCAGCCTCAAGCTCATGCCAGTTCCCTGCATCCCAGACAGTTCACCATGTGGCATTCAGCTGGAAAACCTGGGGGATGCCACCCCCACCGACATGGTGGTGGTGCAAAATGGGCTCCATTAGCAAAGCTTTTGGTGGGGGAGAGCAGGCAGCACTTGGCAGGGCCCCAGCTTTGGCACTCCCTTGCCACCCTCCTCCTGTCCTGGGATGCTCAGGTCAGTCTGGTCCCTGGCACCTTGCAGCCCCCCAAACACACGCCTCTGCCAGGGCCTTAGACAGATGGGCTTTGACACAGCTGGAGCAGGAGTGAGAAATGAAAAATAACCATAAATCAGAGACGATACAGCCCCCGTGCAGGGCTGGCAGCAGACGGCAGCAGGCGGCCAGGCAATGACCTCAGGAGCGCAGGAATGTGCTGCACAGCCCCGCAGTCCCGCACGCTCCCGCTGCTGCCGCGGGGCTGAGATAACCCAGAGCCGGGAGCTGCCTCCAGCAACACAGCTCCGTGGGATGCCTTCCAGCCCTGCATGGGTTTAATTTAGTCACTTGGAGGGGAGACGAGGAAAAAAAAAATAAAAAGGAGTGGATATATTTTTATCAGTTGCTGAAAGATAGAAGCAAAGCTCGCAGGCTCTCATGTCTCAGCCTCACTGGCAGAGGGCAAATCTGGTCCCTGATGCCCATCACTGAGATGTGCTTCTGGATATTGCATAGGTGCACGAGGGGTGAGAAAATGCACCTGAAGACCCGGTGCTGCTGTCCAGCCCCCGGCACAGCTGTCCCTAAAGATCCCGGTCCCTGAGGAGAGCAGCCCAGCTGCCCGCAGTGCCGGCTGCTCCCCGGCTCGGCCCCGCGCACAGCGGCGCGGCCAAATACAGCCCGGATTAGGGAGCCTGGCTTGGGAAAAAGCAAGGGAAAGCAAACACACGTCCCTGTCTCCGCCTCCCCTGCAGCCCCCCTTCTGGAGCTGGAGGAAGGCGCAGTTCCAGAGAGCGGGAGAGCTCCAAGCCTCCGGGAAGCCACGGCTTTATCTTCCCTTCTATGGCATGAGCAGCCGCAGCGTTGAACGTGGCCCAGGCGAGGGGACGAGGAGGCACCCGGCGCTCCGAGTTCACAGGGCTTGTTCTCCTTGTCCATGCAGCTCACCCCAAAAGCCTGGTGTGCCCTGGGATGCTGCTGAATCCTGGCACACCTGACTGCAAAGCGTCCCCAGGAATCCCTGCCTGTCCCCTGACACACCTCATGCCAGTGTGCATCTCCCTGGCATTTAACGTACCCGTGTCCTCTGATGGGTTTTGAAGTCAGGGGATGGGGGCAAGGGGGAAGATGAATGAGACAGTCGAGGGTCTGCAGTCCTGAGGGCATCATAGGAATCCCAAAAGGCCTCCTCCCCTAGCACTACACCCCATATCCCCCTCTCTTTTTCACTGCAACAAAGCAAAGGCTGTGTAAAAGGACCCTTCTGACACAGGGAGGTGACACACACCTCAAGGGTTGTGGATGATCTCAGCAGAGCTGACAGCAGGATGCTGTTACCACTTCCAGGAGGGACCCCAAACCCCCCAACCAAACCACCTCTGCTGCAATTGCCCTGCTCACTGGCATAAGTGATGCCTAAGGACAGAGAGCCCAGGGCTTTCCACATTCACCTCTGTAGCACAGGCAATGTCCCCTGCACAGACCCAGGGAATTGTCACCTCTCCCCCACACCCCAAATCCAGCAGGATGGGACCTCAGAGCCCCTCATCCTCCAAAGGAAGATGATTTGAGACACCAGCACTGAACTCAGGATTAGGTGAAGCGAGCAACAGGTTCACCAGCATCAACAGACAAATCTAAATACTTGCCTGGAGGCTATGAGTGAAGCACCTTCCTACCTCTAGGAGCAATTAAAATAGTGTCTGGAGCTAATTTTAGTCATAAGCACTCAATTGTCCTTTGGAATAAAAGCTCCACCTCTGGGGTGAACAGCAAAATTTGGCTGAAAGCTCTGAAATATGGAGGGACTTTCCACTGTCACTTCCAGAGAAGCTTTGTGGCACCCGAACCTCTGGTATTGCCTGGCTCATTTTGGAGAGCTGGAAAATCATCCTGGAATCCACAGTGTGTGCAAGGAGCAGGTTGGGAATTGCTCCAGCTGGAACAGCTTTGGCCAGGGGAAGAAGCAGCCTGATACATCCTGCAGGTGGGGGCCATCCACAGCCTAGCTTATCCTGTAAGTTCCTGGAAACCTCTGCCAAAAATACCTCCCAGCTATGAAAAAACCAAAAGTATCCACATTCTTAGAACTAAATATTTCTAATAGTCTGGAGCAGAACTGTTTATAGATGGATTAATAGGGATTTCCAACAGGACCTGAGTCATCTCCAAGGGTTCTGGGGTGGGGAGCACCAGTGCAGAGCAGCTGGCACAGTGTGGGCAGCCGAGGTGGCTGCAGCCTCTGCTTCAGCTCTTAGTGTGAGGTGGGGTTTTGGACTGTATTTTTCTTCCTCTTTTCCTGTTTTACAAGTACATTAAGCAATTCAACCATGCAACCTAGCAAAGGAAATCACAAAGAGGCAGGAAATGAGTATTTAAATCCCGACTCTGCTCCTGGGGAGGAGGCTTTGCTTTGTGGCTGTGGAGAAGGGGGCCAGGATTTTGGTCCATGACTGTGACACCTCCCAGGACCTGCAGCAGATGCTCGGTGCTGCCAGAGCAATGCTGGCACAGGTCCGTGGGACCTGTCTCTAACCCTGCTGCTGTGTTTCCTCCAGTGATGGTGATGGTTGTGTTAGGAGGTGATTATCACCTCTCCTACAGTCAGATCTGTGCCGCAGACCACAGGCAAACACTTCACACTGTTGACAGCCCCGAGTTTTGCATTCTGACCCTTCCCTGACTCCTGATGCTACGTACAGTTCCTAGCACTTCAAAATAAATTCACCCCAGCCCTGGAAGGCGGCCTGGAAGGCGGCCAAGCCTCAGCTCTGACTTTTGGGAAGGAATCTTGGCCTCTCTCACGCCAGGAGCGTGACCAAAGCGCGAGCGGTGACCGTGAGTGACCAAGCACGGGTGGATGGAGCTGAAGGAGAAGGAAACCCCAGGGGCAGCACCCACAGCTCAGGGCTGGGTTCTCTCTGTGCCTCCCTTATCGCCCTGCTGCCCGCAGACTGGTGCCAGGGGAGGATGAGGCTGCCAAGGCACCTCCCCCAGGGCACACAGTGGCTCCTGGTATGTCAGCCACCCACCAGACCCAGCCCAGCACCAGTTCCTCAAGGTCACCTCAAACCTGGGACTGGCCTCAAAAGCCTCTGCAGCCCCCAGCACCATCAGAGTCCCCAGCCCCATGACCTGCACATGGCTTCTGGCTGGGCTTTTCCCTGGGGTTTGAAGTCTCCCCTAACCCTAAGCAACTTCAAGGGACCAATTCTGCAAATCCACCCATCAGCAGTGGGAGGTGAAGGTCTCCCATCCTGCCTCTTGGCACTCTGGACATGAGACCATGGGCAGAAGTGGCCCCATGCCTGCCCTTATGCCTTTTAGCCATCACGGGGATTTTAGGTGCTTCTTTCAGAATGACTTTCAGCCACAGCAGCAGGGCTGTTTATGGGTAATGACTGTTGGTGACAGAGGGCTGAGCAGAGGAGCTCGAGAGCGGGCAAGTGCAGGAAGGGAGACGTCTGTAGGCAAATGACAAATTTCCGTGTTTCGGTAAATGTGGGGCTCTCAGCACCTGGGGCCTTGGGGCTGCTGTTTCTCTCTGTCCTATGCCTGTTCTTGAGAGCTCTCAGAGTCACAAACCAGCCCAGAAATATCTGATCTTATGACAAGCAAAGAGTAGGATTTTTTCCATGATGTGGAGAAGAGACCAAGCCTGCAAGTGCTGTAAAGGCACTTTGTTGGCTGCAGGGCTGTGTGAGCCCTTTGCCTGCTCCCCCTGCACATCCTGTAGTGGGTTCTGTGGTCCCAAGTGGGGACTCTCACAGCTGGATCTGCAAAGGGCCACCCGTGCCAGGGGCATGGCAGCACCACGAGGTGTTTCTGCCTTCCCTCCTTCCCCTGCCACCCTCCAGTGATCACAACACCCAACAGCAGTAAGCACAGCACATCCGACAGCAAAAACATCTCCCGAGGTCAGTGGTGAGGCACTGGGGCAGCATGAGCACATCAAATAATAACAATAATAATGATAATAACAATCAGCAGATAATTTCAGACCTTGCTGAAGAGCTCTTCAGTGCAGAGCAACATGCTGAGATCTGAGGGGACTTGGAGTGTTCCCCTATAGGAGCGATGTCTTTAGCACAAGGGGACACAGCCTTTGGGACGAGGGAGGATGCTGTGGGAAGCTGGCAGGGAAACCAGCTAGCTGAGGGAACCCATCCCTGTCATCTATGGGACCAGCGTTTCCAACAGGCATCATCATCCCAGATCCTGCACCCCCTTAACTATAAAATTCCCGTGATGTTGGGGTGAGCCTGGAGGGGTGCAGGCGAGTGCAGGAGGATGCAGGAGGGCGGGTGGCTGCCAGTTTCATTGTCCCCGCTGCCACCTCCCCCACCACAATGCCGCTGGGGTCCCACGCAGCCGGGGACAGGCACACCGTCCGGCACCACCGCTCCCTGGGACAGGGAGGAACCCACGCCGGGTGCCCCCAGCACTCCTCGTCCCCAGCAGCGCAAGCGGAACTCCCCGCAAACATCAGCCCCACGCGAACCCCAGCCCCATCGAACCCCGACAACGCGTGCACTCGGTCCCACGAGAGCCCGACCCCACGGAGCCCCGACCCCACGCGAACCCCGACTCCGAGAGAAGCCCAGCCCAAGCCCAGCCCAGCCCAGCCCAAAAGCCCCCGCAGCCGCTACCTCGGCACCGACGGGGCAGCAGCGCAGGGCGCTGCCGGTGCAGCCCATGGAGGAGCCCCGGCGGGACCCGCTCAGCCGCGGGGCGCGGGGCGCGGCATCCCCCGGCGAGCGGCACCGCTCAGGGACGGGACGGGACGGGACGGGATGAGCCGCCCCAGCTGGCAGGCAGAAAAAAATAATTAAAAAAAAAAAGTAATAAAAATGTCCGGCAGCTGCTGACAGGCAGCGCCGGGAGAGGGTGCTCTGCACCCCCGAGCCGCGGGCAGGGCCCCCGGCCGCAGCCTGCCCGCCCCCGGGGCTGGCCCTGGGCCCCCTCCACCCCGGGGTGTCCCCGCCCTGGGCCGGGGTGCTTCGGGAATGCTCTGTCCCACGGGCCCCCTGCGCTGAGGATGCTCCGTTGTGGGTGTGGGGTAGGGAGACTCGGCCCCCTGCATTGGAGTTGTCCTCTCCTGGGCGAGGAGAAAGGGGAACAGGAGTCCTGCACCAGGGCTGGGGTGGGAGCAGGACCAGCTGCTCAGGGGGCTTCTTCTGCTGAACCCACCCCAGCCCCCTTTGGAGTAGGGATGAGAGTGAGAAAGCAGAATCCATCAGGCTTTTGCCATCATCCCATCAAGTTTCAGCTTGTGTGGGGGTACTCGTGGAAAAGTGGTGGGTTTGGGGTGTTGCTCCTGACAGGAGCTCTGCTCTGGGGGTCGTTGTGCTGGCTGGAGAGGGCTGTTGGTGTGTTCCATATTGCCTGAGGGACTGCATCCTGTCAACCCTTCCCTCGAGCATCCCAAACACCCCAAATTCTGGGCCTGGAGCCAGGGTGCCCTTTTCCAGGAGGAAATCCTACACTTTGGAAGTGGGTCCTGAAGACGTAGGGAAACACCTGGATTTGAAAGTGTCCCATCTAAAAAATAATGTGAGGATAGCTAGGTTCTTCCAAGTGTTTTGCTTTTGGTGATTTTTTAAAAATGCTTTTTAAAAATTATCTTTTTATACATTCCCAAATGACCACACATTTTGACCTGAAAACCCATTGGAGCTACTCAGAACTGCTGAAATTGGAGTGTTTGAACCTGGTCATGAGGCCATGTCTGTATGGAAACATTGCAAGTTTTTTGTCAACAAGTTTCTATTCTGACATTTTCCAAATATCCCCTGGGAGAAGTCCAAGCAGCCTGCGGCTCTGGGGATGCCAACACCTTGGCATTTTGCCCGGGCGGCGAGGGAGTGGAGGTGCCTGGTCGTCCTGTCACGTTCGACTTGGAGGTGTTTTTCTTGCCCTGGTAACCCTGGCACGGGGGAAATTGTGAAACACCACTTGGATGGGAGGGTGGGGAAGGCGAGGGGCAGGCCCACGCTGCCCCAAGTCTCCCGGGGACTGGTGGGACCAGTTGCCTGCGTCCTCTTGGGTGGGTGCTGCTTAACCTGAGTGAAATTTTGTGAGTCACAGAAGCTTCTGGCATCTGCTCCCACTGCTCAGAAACCACTGAGAGCGTCTCAGTTCTTATCTCTCCCAGCACTTCAGAGTGGGGCAAGTCTCCTTCCCTGCAGGAGAGTACTTATTTGGGCTGAGTAGATCGTTTGTGGGATAAAAGCGCAAGGTGCTGGTCTCCACCTCTCCAGGGTTAATTAAAAAACCCGGTCCAGACTTCAGAGACTGAAGGCCTACAGGGGCAAGCACAAAGTACATGCAGATTTCCAGGCTGAATTTGCATCGCTGGGGCCGTGGCTGCAAAGAGAAGCAACTGTGTGGGCAGCTGATGAGGAGTCTGTCCAGCTGCCACCACGTCTTGCTGGTGCACAAAGGTCCAGTAGTTTGCACATGTGCTTGTGGAAATTTCAGCTTTTAACTGTGGGGTGCCGAGGGGGTGCTTGGGGACGACCCCGTGCCACAAAGTGGGGCTTCAGGTAGGATTTTTCTTGACAATGGTGGAGAAAAAATAGTTTGGTCACATCAGGCTAAGGCATCGAGCCAGCAGGGCAGAGCTGGCTCTTGGGGATGGGTCTGTGCAGCAAGGCCAGCTCCAGCACCCCCATGCCCAGCCTCTGCTGCAGGCTCTGCTGTGACAGCCCTGTGCTTCTAGAGATTGCTGCCTTTTGGAGACACGGCCGCCCAGACCATGTTACACCCTTCCTTCAGCCTGTGGGTGCACTTGTGAGGCTGCCTGCCAAAAGCCCTGCCTGTGCTACCCCAAACCTCTCTTATTCAGGCTTGATTTTAGCAATTCCTCAGTTTCTCCAATCTTTCCTATGGAAACTGCATGGGATGTGCCTGCCAGACAGGTCTTTCATCTCAGCCCTGCTTTATCCTCCTCTGCCCCAATACACTGAAAACTTGCTCCCTTTTCAGGGCAGCACTTCAACAGCCAGAAACTGCTCTGTCCAGGTGCTTTTGAGCAAAGCAGAGCCTCTCCATGCATTGTAGAGGTAACCAGAGCACCCCGGGGATCTGGGGAGCTCAAGGGCCTGGAGGCTGCATGAGGCAGCCTGGAGAAAAAGGGGACTGTGGGGAGTGAGGGGATTTCTGCCCAGGCAAAGACAGGAAAGCAGAGGTGGTGTGGTGCCCCCACCTGAGGCAGCTTCAGCTTGTTTTGAAGTTTGCTCTAATGTCTTTTTTTTGTGTTATCTTGATCTCTCCCCAGGAATGACAGCAGCTGGAGACATCTCCAGGGCTTTGTCTAGAAAAGTGAGACGAGGAGGCTTTATCACATGCTCGGCTGAATTGCCGTAAATGGGATAACAGCTGGAAAGTCGAGTTAATTTGTACCAATGGTCATTTAAAGTGTTTGCCAAAGCTCATGGATAAGAAAAGCATTTGTGCAAACTGTTTAAGTGTCTCTTGTGGCTCTCTCTCCGGTTCCTGCTGGTAAGGACTGGGCACAACAGGATGGGTACAAGGCAGTGTCAATGCCAGCCTGGCATGGTCTGTTTGCAGAGTGGTTCTGTGAGTTCAGATGAGGTCATTCTTTTTTCTTTTTTTTTTTTCTTGTTTGTATATCTTATTTTCAGAAACCTAGTCTGGAAAAAAGAAAAAAAAAAAAAAAAGAGAGGTGGAGGTATTTTTCTGGAAGGTTTTTGGGTGATGAGCTGGCATGTGGTGATGCCTGATGGGTCCTGGTAGAGCTGCAGCCCAAGCAGTGGACAGAGAGTGGTCCTGGTTACACCCTGCTCATCATTTGCAATCTGTTTGCTTTTGTAAATGAGAGGTAATGAAGTGCTGGCTGCTTTTCTTCAATGCAAATCCGAGGTGTTTAGCCAGGTCTGCTGAGACCTCGTGACTTGCACTCAATTTTTGCATGGGTGAGATAGCTGAAAAAACTGTTTGAATTGGAGAAGTTCTCACATGTGGTGGAGCCCAAAAAAAGTCACAGGCTCTTTTAGTGGGGATTTAGGTCACACATGATTCTGCCTTGAGGTAGTGCAACGATTTCAAGTCATTCCTGTCCCTGCCTGTGCTTTTCCAAGCAGAAAGATGTGGGTTAACCTGTTCTCGCAGTCTTTTATTCTCTTTTTTCCCCCATGGCAAAATGAAGTGGAAAAGGATGGGAATAGGGAAGTGAAACCTTCACTCACAATGGCTGTGAGAAGCAGAAAAGCATGCGATGCCAGGGGCTCGAGGTGAGGGGCTCTGCTCCCCTCCCAGCCCCAAACACAATGCTCCTTCTGTGCCCGTGCCTCTCCCCATGCATCCCTATCCTTATCCCTGTCCTCCGGCTGCTCCAGGGCCTCAAAGTGAAAGCTAATCCCGGGGGATAACTTTCCGCTCCGTTCCCGGCTGGGAGGAACGGGCTATTTATTCCTCACCCTTAAGCCTCGGCAGTGGATCAGCGGCGCAGTTGTCGCTGCCGGCTCGGGGTGGGCAGCAGCATCCACCGCGTCCCCTGGCTGCTCCCACGCCCTGCCTGCACGCTGCCGCCCGGCCTCGCTGCTAAATAAGGACGAAAGGCTAAAAATAGAGCTGAGACGGGGGTTTGGACAAGCCAGGCAACCCTTCCCAGGGCTGGGAGCAATGTGGGGAGGCCAAGCAGTGTCCATGTGCAAGGGAGAGCAGAGCTGACTGTGGGGAAGGGTCTCCCAAGTGGCTCCTGACTGTACTGTGGCAGAGGGGGAGGTCTGAGACCTGCCACACTTGTGTCCTGTGTGCTCAGCTGGCTCAGTCCCCTCTGCAGGATAAAAGCATCTGTCCACCAAAATATATGGGAAAATCCATGCTACTGTGCCACTCCTGATGGAGGGGTACCCATGTGTGTGACCATTCCAGCAGGATGGGGGTGCCTGGGGCAGCTCTGTCTGGAAAATGATCCGCAAACAGGGGCTAGGAATGGAAGAGGGGATGATTAATCCAGCATTTTACATGGATGGGTGGTAGGGGTAAACTGTGGCAAACTGCCCAGTCGGGGCTGCCCGATGCCAGTGTCCCCTCCCCCCTGCTCATACACATCGGATTTGAGGGTCTCAAATATCTGAAATATCTCAAATATCTCTGCTCTTCAGCTGCCACCTGCCCTGTGCCGAGCGCGGGGGGAGCGTGGGGGTCCCGGGTACTGACCAGAGGGTACCGACCCTCGCACAGCCGGGGCACCCCCCGAGTGGGATGTGAAGAGAGCCGCAGCCCTGGGTGGAGGGGTGGGTGGTGGGGAGATGGTCGTGCTTCCCCCATCACAGCTGGGTGATGCGTGTGCCCTGGGGTGGTGGGTGCAGCTTTCGGCCCCCGCTCCAAGTGCCGGCTCTGGGAGCTTGGGAAAGCGGCGCTTCCCGTCCCAGCATCCCTGCGAGTCCAGTCCTGCGCTTGGCAGCGAAACCGGGGAAGGGAGGGAAAAAAAAAAAAAAAAAAAAGAAAGCAAAAGGGGAAGGGAAAATGTGAGCGTCCTCGGGAGGGAGGGGAATCGGTGGGCCGGGCTCCGAGAGAGGGCTCGTCCCCTCTGCTCGGGGCTTCATAGACCGGCCGCTGCCAGCCCGCTCCCGCCGAGGTCCCTGCCCTCCGCTCGCCTCCCCCCTGCTCGGAGCAGCTCCCCGGACGCACCCCGGACCGTTCCCGGCGCGTTCCCGGCGCATTCCCGGAGGATGCTGTGCGCGGGGCTGGCGCTGGCGCTGTGCGCGCTGCAGCTCGTCCCGGCCGCGCTGGCCGGGCCGCAGCCGCCGCTGCTGGTGGAGCGCAGCGGGGCCCGGCGGCTCAGCAAGGTGAGCAGGGACCCCCACCCCGCACCTCTCGGGCTGCCGGGGGGACTCGGCGGGGCGGAGAGGGGGAAGACTCCGTCATCCCGCTGGGATTGCAGGAGACCAGGAGCTTTTCCTATCCCGTCAGGGTGGGAGATCGCTGGTGGGCGTGTTTGTGGTCGGGCAGGGAGTGGGGTCCATGGACCCCCTGGGGCCCCGCAGCCCCCCGCGCTGGGGAGCAGTGCTGGAGGTCGGGGGGCAGCTCGGAGCAGGAGGGATCCAGTGTTTACAAACTCTTCTCAACGCAGAAACCCAGCGGCCTCGTCCTTCGGCTGATCGTATTCCGGCTGTCATTTTGCTGCTCCATGAATCTTTTCCAGCCCAGGTTCTTCTTCCCTATTCCCACGGAGTTCTGGGTCGGGCTCATTAACACGCGCTGATTAAGTCACAGCCGACTACCACGTGTAACTCTCACGCGGTGTGAAGGGAAATATCGCAATTTATTTTCCAGGATTCTTGCGCTTGCCCGAGGGAAGGGGGAACCGGTTGGGAAGGCTGGAGGGGGCTCGGCTCGGCAGAATGCTGCAGCCACACGCTGATGCTCACCTCGCTGGAGCCTCTTTGCCTGCAGACTCTCGGGCTGGGGGCTCCCAGTTCTTGCTCAGTGTCGGAGTGCAGCCTACCCTTGTCCCGGCTTGTCCTGAGCCCTGTGTCCTGCCCTGGGCTGCTCCCGGCGGGCGAGCGGGATGTGGGATGGGCTGCTCAGCTGCGTGGGCTGCGCTGTGCCCGCTGGGGCTGCCGTGTGGCACCAGGCAATACAGCCTCCACCGGTTCTGCGGCTGCGAGCAGGCAGGGAGAGCCCCACGTCATGCCATGGGGACACGGGATGCTCCGGCCAAACCTGCTCGGGGAGGGAACTGGGGCTGGTCTCTGCCATTTGCCTGTGGCAGGCTCAGAGGTGGCTGTTGCAGACAAGTGCTGCTAGCCCTCCACCTTTGAATCAGAGTGTCTTTACTAGTGGTGGCTGGAGAGGTTGGTGTGACTTGTAGGAAACAGGGGAGATGACCCAGCATGACTCTTAACTCAGACAGGACACATAAGTGATGTCCCTCGTTCAGGTGACATCTCCTTCCATGTGGATTTTCATTATCCCATAGCGCAATGCTGCTTCCCTGGCACATTTGTACTGTGGATCAGGATTTGTACTCATTTGTAGCTCAGGACCAGGCCCTTGGTGTGTATCAGGCAGAGGATGAGTCCAGACACTCATCTGGTCCCCCAGGTGATTCCTGCTCCTGTGTGGCACCAGGTGGCTGCAGCTGGTGGATGAGGGCTCACAAAGCAGGGCTGGCCCTGGATGAGGTGGGAGGTTGTGCCAACCCCACAGCCCCTCCAAGGGGATCCCTCCACACCCCTGCCCAGCATCCCGCTGGACAGTGCAGCCTCACCTGGTCCCAGCTTGCTCTGACCTGTCCCCACACACCTTGCTTGGTGCTGTTGGCATGAAAGATGCAGCTTGCCTTGGTCACATGCGAAGTGTTTGGAGGCAGAGCTGAGGCAAGTTTGGAAATTGCAGCCTGGTAATCCTTTTTGGGTGTAAAGTACATGCAGAGGCACACAGACAGAAGGTTCTGCAATGTCCTCAGTCTTAGAGAGCTGGGAGTTCAAGAACTGCCATTTGAAGGGGATGAAGGTCATTTTCTGGCTCTTTGTGAGCAGATGTTTGGCAGGGGTCAGAGGTGCAGCTGTGGATAAACCTCCTGCAAACACAAGGCAGGGCTTGCCCTGCCTCTAACTCCTCCTGTTCCTTGGTGCTCCAGGTTGGTGGCTTTGCCTGGGAGAACTGTGGTGACAAGAGTGACCCTGTGGTGCTGCAGAGCCTCTCTGTGGCACCCGACCCCATCAGCATCCCGGGGAGCCTGCGTGTCAGTGCGGCTGTCAAGAGTGGCAAGACCATGGGCTCCCCTCTGAAGGTAAGTGCCAGATGTGCCTCTGTGTGGTGAGAGAGGGCAGAGCTTCCCCAAACCACTGGCAGCTGGGAAATGCCTGTCATGGGTACAGGAATGAGCAGCCCTTGGGGAATGAGGTGCAGAGAGGTGCAGGGCTGAGCACACTGGGTCTGTAAGCCAGAACAGGGCAGTGAGCAATGGGGAGACGTGTGGTGGGAGCAGACAGTTCAGTAGGAGCCTCCCAACTTTGTCCCTAGGACAGAAACCACCTGAGTTGTTTCATGTCCTGGGGATGTATTGGCTCCAGGAGGGAAGTGAAACCCAAACACTGTGAGTGCCTCTGGAGGTCACTGCAGCACTTGTTTTTCAGCAGCCGACCCAGCTGCTCCCTCCAAGGACATGCCACGGCACTGCTCTGGGAGCCTTGGGCCATGGCAGCTGCCCTGCAACACTTTTTGGGAAGTTTTTTGGAATGAGACAGAACATGTGTCTTGTCCAGTGAGCATGGGCTGTCTTGAGCAATGCTATGGTGTTTGTTTGGGCCTGGGACTGTGGGTGAGTGCTGGGGGAGTGAGGAGACAGAGCTATAGGATGGGAGCACCCCTGGGAGTTTTAGGACAGGCAGAGGAGAGGGGAAGCAGGTGGGGATGTGAGGTGTTGGGTAGTGTTAGCTTAAGAGGTCAAACTGAGGTTGGAGGAACAGAAGCTGGAGGTTGAGAGGAACTGAAAGCAGGAGTGGGAGGCAGGTGGGAGTTTGGTGACCTCATGGACATCCCAAAGATTGCATGATCAGGAGCTGAGGGAGTTGGCTGGTGAGGAGCTGTGGGTGCCCCTGCTGGTTGTGCTGGTGCTGAACACCTTCCCTCCAGGCAGTGCTGGTGGTGGAGAAGGCACTGGGTGACCTCTGGATCCAGCTGCCCTGCATCGACCAGCTGGGCAGCTGCACCTACAACGACGTCTGCAGCATTCTGGATGAACTCATCCCACCCGGCACGCCCTGCCCGGAGCCCCTGCTGACCTACGGCATCCCCTGCCACTGCCCCTTCAAAGCGGTACGGCCGCGCCCCGCGGTGACGCTGGCACTGCCACTGGCTACCACTGTGCCCTTTGGTGCTGGGCCGCCCTTTTGGTTGACCTCTTGCCTGTCTGTCCCCTCTCTATAGGGCTCCTACTCCCTGCCAGCCAGTGATTTTGACGTGCCCGATGTGGAACTCCCTTCCTGGATGACCAACGGCAACTACCGCGTCCGGGTGGTGGTCAGCAATGGCGGGGAGGAGCTCAGCTGTGTCAAACTGGCCTTCTCCCTGCACTCCCATTGAGGGGTGGAACACCGTCCCTCATATCCCCTCCAGCTTGGTCCCCTGTCCCATCCCATCCTGTCCCAGCCCATCCCTGTGAGGTCCATCCCTCCTGCTGTCAGGAGGAGGCAGCCCCTGTCCCCCCAGTGCCTCCTCTGCTGCTACACCCAGAGAGGCCCCTTTGGCTGTTCTGCTGTCCCCAAGCCCATCACCAGGGTGTCTCCTGCCTGGACAGGGTGGCCTTGGATCCTAACTCCAGCATGACCTGGGGTTGTTATTTTTTATCCTTTTTTTAAATTTTTTTTTTCTTCTTAATCCTATCAGGGCAATTTTAGACAAAAACATTCCAGAGAAAAGCAGTATTTCTTGGAGCAGCCCGTGGGGATGAGGGAGTGTTTGGGAGTGCTGGGGCAGGCTAGAGGGATGCAGCACTAGTTGCAGAGGGTGTCCCTGCTTCCCACCATCTCTGGCCAGAGCACAGGGCTGTTTTGCAGAAGTGTCCCCAAAGGGGCTCCGGGAGACCTGTCCCCACACAGCAGCTTTGGATCTGCTGTTGCTGCATCCCTGTCCTGCATGAGGAACCAGCTTGGTGGCACGAGGCACCTGTGAAGGCACCTCCCCATGTCCCTCCTGTGGCAAACAGGAACACAAGAGGATGGAAACCACCCAAGCCCCACATGGGCATTCCCACTTAGGGAGGACCAAGAGGCTGGTGACGCTCCCAGCAGCAGAAGAGGTTGCTGGTTGATGGCTGTACTTGCTCCAGAGGGGCACACAAGGCTGTGATGAGCTGCTGGGACACAGCCTGACTGAGGACCAATCCCACTCATCTCATTTTTCCTCTGGGAGTGAGCCCAGGCAGGATGATGCACTGGGACTATCCTTCCCCTGTGCTGGCAGAGGCACCCAAACACAGCAGCATCCTGAACGTGGGGTAACTGGGAGATGACCATGAAGACCAGCAGCCTAGAACCTATTTAAGGGTGTCCTGGCTGTGGCTGGGGACTGTCACGTGGGCAGGCAGTGTCCTTCTTGCTGCAGCTTCGGGCAGGGCGTGAGCCTGTCATCACTCTCCTGTGCCAGGTGCCACCAGCCACCCACATCCCTTGCTGTCCCTGCCTGCTTGTGTTTTGTAGCCCCTCGATAGGGCTGGTCTTCTACAAGCACTTTATACGCCTTAACTGCTGCGGGTGTTCCTCCACCACGCAGATGTGCTCCCACTGCCTTTCTGTGCCCTCCACTCGCTTTGTTTCACCCTGTGGCTTCGCCTGGAGAAGCACTAACCCTCTGCCCCTGCTCCCCTTCAGTGCCAGGGCAGCAACCTCCTTTTGGGCAGGTTCTGCAGGTTCTTAATAAATCTTTTTACCAGGACGTGGAACTGGTGCCTCTTGTTGCTGGGGGTGACCTGGAGGTGACATTCATTTAGGAATAGTATGGATGTGGCTGTGAGCTGGGGGGAAGTTGGGCTGGTGTGGTGGGGGCAGCAGTGGAGGATGCTGTGATCAGTGGAGCTCAGCAGCCCTGAGACCAGTTCCTGTGTGAGGAGCAGGGATCTGCAGCGCTGCTTTGTGATGTGGGGACACAGGGACACAGCCATGGCCCGGGGGGCCACAGCTCATGCTGGGGGGCTTTGAGGCTGTTGCTCATCTGGGTGACCTTCTAGAACCCTGACACCTGCATGGCTCTGCAGACCTTGCCCCAAGGCAAGGCGGATCACAGAATCAATGAGCTTGAAGAAGATCTCTGTGGTCATGACCTCACTGTGAGTCCAACCAGTGGCTGAGCACCACCATGTCCCCTTCACCATGGTGCTGAGTGCCATGTCCAGGCTTTCCTTAAACACCTCCAGGGATGGTGACTCCATCATCTCCCTGGGCAGTCTAATCACTGTCTCTGTGAAGAAAGCCTTCCTAAAGTCCAACATAAACATTCCCTGGTGCAGCTTAGCACCTTGTCCTCTTGTCATGTCGCTGGTTGCCTGGGAGCAGAGCCCCACACCACATGGCTTCACCCTTCCTTCAGGGAGTCGTAGAGCGTGATAAAGCCACCCCCGAGCCTCCTCCAGGCCGAACAAGCTCAGTTCCCTGGCAGCACTGTGCTCCTGACCGCTGCCCAGCCCGTTCCCGTCCCCGGCCGCCCCTCGGGGTTCGCGGCTCCCGCCTTTCCCCTCAGCGGCCTCGGCACCCGCCCGCCGCCAGGGGGCGCCGCCGCGCCCGCGCCCGGCCCCGCCCGGCCCCGCCCCTCGCCCTCAGCGCGCCCCGCGCGCACGCGCGGCGCTCAGCTGAGCCGCGGTCACGTGACGGCGCGGCCGAGCGAGCGGGCCCGGCGGGGCCGGGCGGCGCGGGGCGGCGGAGAGGTGCGGCTGCGGCACCGGGACGGGCACCGGGGGCACGGGCACCGGGGGAGACGGGCACCGGGGGCTGTCAGCCGCCTGTCAGCCCCCCCGCGTGCCCGGAGAGCCGGGGGCGCGGTGGATGCGCGGGGTCCCGGCAGTGCCGCCGTCCCGCGTGGGTGCTCGGGGCAGCCTGGGCGCGCTGCCGGGGCTCGGCGCTGCGGGGCCTCGTCGGCAGCCCTCGTGCAGGGCCGGGTGCCCAGGGCCTGGGGGTCCAGGCAGCTGACACGGCTGCTGGGGGTCCCTGGGGTTGCTGGAGGCTGACGTGGGTGCGCTTGCGGCGCCCTGCAGGAAGGCGGGCACCCCACGGGCTCCTCGGGGAGTGTCCGGGCGTGCCGGGCAGTGTGGGGGTACAGCCCCCGCTGTGAGATGCTGGCAAGGGTGCGGGATGCTCGGTGGCACTGGGAGGGTGCAGGGAGCCCCACACTCTGCAGGCTTCAGCTGTGCTGCTCTGTGGAGGGGCAAGGGGAGCTGGGCAGCACAGCCTGGCTGGGTGGGAGCTGTGGGGACAGCTGGGGTTTGTGCCCAGCAGCCTCCCCGTGGGGAGAAGCTGGGCTGTGGGCACCGGGCCATGCTGTGAAATGCTGGAAAGGTGAATCTAGGGGTTCTCTGGAGCTGTGGGCGCACTGGGTAGCACAGGGACTAGAGGACTGATGCTGTGACTGGGAGGTGTCAGGCTGGCATGGACATGGTGGCCTGGGGAAGGGGCTTGTTGTTGGCTCTCCCTTGTGTCACGCTGAGGTGGGTTATTATAAGTACTGCTTTGGAAATGAAGGATTTAACATGCATGGTGGGAAGCAGCAGCGAGTTTTGCTGTGAAGCTCACTTTTCTGGAAGATTTTCTCATCTACACACAGCCCCAGCTCAGCTGGGAGAGCTGTCGTGGTCAGCAGCGAGTCACATCTTGCTTTTGACTTCTGGTATGGGGCTGTCACTGTAAGGGGCAAATTGCTGTCACTATCCCCCCAAATTTCCTAATAGGATGGAATTGCTTCTGTGTGTGGGTGGCAAAAAAAGCACATGAAAGTGGCTGAGGAGTTGGGTTTGAAGTGGAAACCGAATGTAGATGTTCCTGCCTTTGCTGTTTCCAGTGACAAGGAAATGGTGTCATGGGGTTTTGCTTTGGTTTTATATGCTTTTCTTGTGGATGAGACAAGTTTTGCAGCTTTTCCTCACTGGTTGCGGGAGAGCAGAGTGCTCGCTCCCTGCTGCTACGCAACCTTTAATCCAGACACAAGGCAGGCAAGTCACGATGAATGCATTTCCCTGGCTCTTCAAAGCAGAGAGCAGACGGGCCTGCTTGAAAGGGGAAAAAAAAATCCACAGGGAGCGATCAGGCAGAGTGATGTCAGCACGGTGTGTTTATCTCCGAGTCGCCGCTCTTGGGTACTCTGCCTGCTGTGCGGGCCGTCTTTGGGAAGGGTACCCATGCCCGACCCGGTCCTGCACCCCCTCTGCCCACTCTCCTTGCCTTCTGCCAGCCCGTGGTGTTTGGCAGAACCTCCCAGGTTTCTCTGCTGCCCCTTGGGCCTGTCACCGATGACAAATAGCTTCTAACGCTTTCCTTGTGTAAACTCCTGCTGCCGCTCTTCCCGGTCCCTGCCTCGCCGGATCGCCCTGCCGGCGGCAGAGCCGGTTCAGGACACGATTACGTGTCCCAGCTGTGAGGGAGGAGGCTGGGCAGGAGTGATGCATGTGCTGCCTTTGGCTCTGGAGTGCCTGCCAGCCAGCCCAGCCTCACTGCTGCTGCTCCTCCAGAGCCTGGTACTCCATGGGACACGCTGCTGCTTCCTGCTGCTGGTGCTGCAGGAAATGCAGCACCGCTGTTGTGGCCTGGATAACTGCTCCAGAGCAGCTGGGATCTGGAGCATCCAGGCCTGAGGAAAAACCCTTGCTCCCTGCTACCCTTCTGATCACCAGGCTGGACCCTCCCAGTGGTTGCAGCTCTTGGCTTGTTTTCCATGGAGCAGCCAGGTTTGCAGAGTGGTGCTCTGGGGGATGCCTGGTGCTCTGAAGAAGCACCTGGGTGGCCCAGGCTGAGCATTCCTGGCACAGCCAGATGTGTTGGTTTGTGCTGAGGTTGCATCTGGGAGGCACTTGCATGACTTGGTGGGTTCATGAGGAGCTCTGGCAGGAAACGAGACAGTTTTTTTGCAGTAGTAACATTTCTCTGCTGCTTCCTCTTGCTCCCAGTTCTTTACCAGTGTTGGGGAGCGGGATGGGGGAACAGCAGGACTGCTGGGGCAGGTGTGAAGCCTGGGGCATGCCAGCCCAGAGGAGCTGTGGGGCAGGGACTGGGTCACTAGTCTGTGGTGCAAGAGCCTTACACATAATTTCCCTGCCTCTGGTGCTCCTTCCCAGTGGGTGTTCGGGATACTGGGTGTGGCATGTGTGGGAATTGAACCAGCTGATTGTTTTCCAGACAAAGGCATGAGGTGTGTGTCCTTGGTGAGGCTTGTGCTGGTGCTCCTGGCTTGCTGGACACTGTTGGAGTTTCTGTTAGAGCAAGAGCTCCAGGCTGTGCAGGTGCCTCATCCTGGGAAGCCCCTTTTCCCCATAGGCAGCTCCTTGGCTGTGAAACCTTTGGGGCAGGTGTTTTGCTGTCAGCACATGGTCTGTGCTCCTCTCAATGGGAGTATAATAAATTTTTGTAAAAATTCTCCTTAATAAAAAGTCTTCAATAAGGAAAAAAAAAAAAAGGGAAAAGAAAAAAAAAAAGAGAAGTTAGGAAACTTTCCCTTCCCTGGCAAGGGCAAGCTGTTCCCTTGCAGCACACTGTGTGCGAGTTAAAAGCAGTTACACTTTCCTGGCCCGTCCACTTGACAGCCCTAGTCCCGAGTGCCAGAGCAGGGGACACAGTGCCAGCATGTCCCCTCCTACCCCACTGCCTGTGGTGTCACACTCACCACCCTTAGGGCAGGGGTACGCAGCTCCCGTGCGTGACATGAATTGGGCCACATCCAGGCTCTGCCTGCGGGATCCTGACCCCGTTCTGTCTGGGTGTGCCCAAAACATGGGCACGAGCCTGAAGGAAGAGCCAGTGGGAATGTGCCATGCACCTTTGACCTTAGGACATGCCAACTCTGTGATTGCTGGGGCGGGAGCGTGTGGCTGTATAAAAGCCCTGGAGGAGACCTTGCTCTGGCAGTGCGAGCCGGTCTCTGCACAATGGCTGACCTCAAGGAGCCTGAGGATGGGGCTGTTGAGCTGGGCACCCCTAATGCCGCTGCCCCCACAGGGACCATGTCCACCCGGCGCCTCCGCAGCGAGGACTACAATGACTACAGTTCCACAGATGTCACTCCAGAGGGGAGCCCTCCCGACGGCATGAATGGCTTCGCCCACCCTGAGTCCTACCAGCGCTTCGGGGAGACCAACGGGACAACGTGAGTGATGCTTCCCTCTTCCCTGGGCTGGCCTGGCACTGGCAAGGGTGGAGGAGGTCATGGTGGCTGCCTGCTGACTTTGCTAGAGGATGGTGGAACTATGGTTTTATGGGGAGTTCTTATGAGGGTGATGAGGGCAGAGCTGTAGTCCTGCACTGTGGGGTGCTGGCACCAGGCGAGCAGCTGCCCCAGTGTAGCTCTTTGCTCTCTGGAGAAGCTGGGCTTGCTGGCAGTGATTGATGCTTTTCTCAATATTTTCCCATTCCACCTTCATTCTGGCACGCAAACAGCATGCCCAGATTCAGAGCCAGCCATGTTCTGGGGGCTTCCTTGTGCCCAGGTGTGCAGAGGATGCTGTCTTTGCCTGACAGGGACTGATCCCTTCAACTCAGAGACTTCCTTATGCAGGTCCTTGGTGCTGGGCTGTGCTTATGCTGGGCTTTGCAGTGAGGTTGGTTTTGGAAATGCCCATCCAAAATCTGTTTGTTCGGTCTTTGCTTTCACACCTAGCTGGGTCCCAGCTGGTCGAGGTGGGTTCAGGGGACAGGATCATGACCTCCATGTGCATTCCCTGGAGCAGTTCAGAGCTGCTGTGGACCCTTAACAGGATAAGCTGTGTATGGTCTGGGTGTGGGCACCTGCTGGCAGTGACCTCTGCATCTGCTCTCCCTCAGGTGGTACCAGACGCTGATCCATCTGCTGAAGGGGAATATTGGGACGGGGCTGCTGGGGTTGCCTCTGGCTGTGAAGAATGCTGGTATCCTGGTAAGGCAGCCCAGCCCTGCTGTGCTGGAGCTTGTGGGGCAGAGTGACCCTGGGGCACTGGGCAGCTCACATAGCCAGTGTTGGGGGTTTTGGGGCTTGGGTCCATGCCCAGATACCTCTCAGTGTTTGGTGACCTGCCCATGTTTGCACCTCAAGCTCTGTGGCTTTGTTTCACTGCTGAGAGTGTTCCTGCTGCTCCTGCATTGTTGCTGCCTGGTGTGGGGGAGTTCAGTGTGTGAGCTGGGCCTGTGGTTTCCTCTGCTGGGGTCAGGCAGGACGCTGTGTCCAGGTCATGACTTCTTCATTCACTGCATAGCAGAGATATGCAAAATAGTTTGGAAAACAATCCTAGAAGTGCTTTGCTACACCCAAACTGCCCCAACTTGCTTATTTTGCATCATTCCTGGCAAGCTCGTGGCTCTGTCAGGTTACCTGGTCCTGGGGGGCTGGTTCCTGGGAGCTGCACCAGAGCTCTGGTTCAGCCTCCAGCGGTGTTTGCACTCACCCAGCCCGTGGAATTTTGTCTTGAAGTAGAAGGCACAGTGCAGCTCTGCCTTTGGCCATCAGAGTGCAGCCTTCCCCCTCTCTTCCCTGCAGCTGGGTCCTCTGAGCCTGCTGGTGATGGGAGTCGTGGCTGTGCACTGCATGGGCATCCTGGTCAAATGTGCCCATCACTTCTGCAACAGGTAAGGAGCAACTCCCCTTCTCAGCCCTGCAACTCCTACAGTTCTTCCCTCTTGCCCAAAAAGCCCTGGGGTTTTTCTGAAGCCCCTCAGCAGCAAGCTGCCCATGCCAAAACCTCAGTTGGGAACTTCTCTTCTGTTTCACAGGAGCTGTTTTCCTTTTAATGTCACTATTTGCCTTAAGAACTAGCAGACAGGGCTGATGTAATGATCCTTCTCCCTTCTCTGGACAGGTTCCAGAAGCAGTTTGTGGACTATGGAGGTGCTGTGATGTATGGGCTGGAGGCAACTCCCAGTGCCTGCCTGAGGACACATGCCATCTGGGGAAGGTACTGCTCCCCTGCCCCAGGCAGGGACTCATCTTTGAGCCTAGCATGTGGTGCAGCTGGGACAGAAGAGCCTGTGGTCACTGAGCTGTGCCTGCAGATAAGCACAAGTGACATAAAATGCTGTTTGGCTCACCTGCCTTGAGTGCTCAGTGTCCCCAAGAGGGTAGTGCTGAGGTCTTTGATCCAGTACTGTCCCCAGCCAGATGTGACTTACACTAAATGCATGGGATAACTAAGTTTCCACAGCATAGCAAAGGGGTGAATAGGGTCTTGCAGTGCTGGCCCATCTTGCTAGACATGGAACGTGTCCAGTGGCTGCTCCCTGCCCTGTGGGTGTCCCACATTGCATCACACAGATCGTTGCCCATCAGAGGATTCACCTATTCCTGTGTCCAGGGAGTGTTGTCTCCAGCTCTGACAATTCAGCAGCAGACTGGATATGCTGAACCCAAAAAGGAGACTTTTCCCCTGAGGCGGCTCCTGACCCTGTGAAAGGGATGGGAGGGGGAGACTGGAGAGCCTGAGATCTGTGAGGTTGGATGGAGAGAAGGTCCCATCTGCTGATCACAGAGAAGTGAGCTGGGTGTGCTCTGACCTGTACACCCCAACCTTGGGGAGAGCAGCATCGCTGCGCTCTGCAAGTGCAACCCAAGGCAACCCAAGTGGGCTCTTATTTCTCTGTGATCTGGCTGACAAATGCTCTTCTTTTGCTTTCCAGGCGTATAGTGGGACTTTTCCTGATCATCACTCAGCTGGGTTTCTGCTGCGTGTACTTTGTCTTTCTGGCGGACAATCTGAAACAGGTTGGACTTACACCTCCTTCAAGAGCTGGGGGGAGGTGAGAGGGTGTGAAGGTGCTTGGGTTGTTCTTAGCTCCTGTGTGTGCTCTGTTTTCCCCCAAAGGTCTGGTTTCTATAGGATATGCTGCTCTGAAAAGTCCACTCCTCTGCCCAGATATTTTGGAGGATTGGTTTTCCTGTTCAAACAGAGCAGGTTTTCCTGAGAAACTCTGTGATTTTGCAGAGGTGCTGGAGGTGTCTGTGTTGCCCAGGAAAAGTGAGGCCATCCTTAGAGAGGGAGCAACAGGAAAGGGATGAAAGCAGAGGGACTGTGCATTTTCTATCCTATCTCCCTCAGTTAATTGGTTTATTGGTGTCGATGGTAACGTGTGGGTCCCAGGACCTGCTGTGAACCTCTCTTCTCCCTTCCTTGGATCTGTTTGCATTCCAGTTTCTTTCCTCATCCTGTGGCTCTGAAGCTTAATTACATCTTTAGAGAAAGAGTTTCTTCCTGCCAGGCCTCAGGAGGAAATAAACAGAAACCCTGAACCACTTGGCTGGCTGCTGTTCTGTAAGAAACTGGGCATAGTGAGTCCCCATTCCCAGCCTCCCCATTCCTTGCAGGCACTGCTCAGCTTTTTTCCCCGGGTGCTCCTGCTGTGCTCTTGCAGCAGTGGTCTGGTCACTGCCACCATGGCTGTGCCCTTTGTCAGCTTTTCAGTGATGGTCATCAGCTTCTGAGGAGGCTCCTGGGGAGCAAGGGGGGGTCTCTCCAGTGTGAGACTCTTCCTCTGCTCCTGTAGCAGCAGTGAGGAGATTCCCATTGTTGGGTGGCAGGAGGAGTAAACAGGTCAACACTGGTGATCCACCAGCCCTGGAAGCAGGAGGGACCAGGCTGCTGCTGCCCCCCACCCCTGGGAACAAGCCCCTGCCCCACTTAAAGGTGGGCTTCTTTCTTCTCAGCCCCTCACAGCGAAGACTGAAGGCTGTCTCAAGCCTCAGGGGAAATTTGCAAAAACCTGCAAATCCACACTAGTTTTTTAGGCCACAGGTGGGAAACCCCTTGGCTTTGGTTTTGGAATTTTTTTGGGTGGGGAGAGGGGAGTGTTGCTGGTTTCTTTTTGTGGTGAGGAATAGTGTGTTAGGTGGAGAGTCGTGGTGCAGGTGGTACCTTGGGCGAGGTGCCACTGTGTTGGGCAGGGCTTTGGTTTGGAAAACGGCTTTGGAGCAAGCCATGAAGAGACAGAGCAGGCTGGGGCTTGAGCAGCACTGTCCCATGGGTGCATGGCCCTGCACTGCCCTTTCCCACAGAGCGTGCTGGTTTACACAGAGTTCTTCAGCCTCTCCTCTGGGGCAGGACTTGATCTGGAGCAGGTTAAATCAGTTTGCAGACTGCTCTTTGCTGCAGTGACTGGACAGGACCTGGTGCCTGAACCAGCTTGGTCATGGTTGTTTTGGTGATTCAGGGAGCCCATGCTCTTGGGAGGAATGGCTCAGCCACCTGGTTCATGGGCCTGACTGCCTCTAGAAGTGAGCACATGGCCTGGAGTGCCTTTGGAATGAAAGACCCCGAAGGAAAGAATGGTTTGTCATGAGAAAGTGAACTTGGGGGCCAGCAGTGGTTTCCAGATGTCCTTGCATGTGAACAGGGCACTGGGTAACTGAAGGACTGTGTGACTTAGGTAACAACTTGGTGCAGCAAGAGGGAAAGGATACCTTTGGAAACAGCACTTAGTGCCTCTTTCCTCTCTCCTCAACTGACCTTATGGGCAGTGTAAACATGCAGCCTGTGCTTTCTGCCCTGTGTGCCTGGCTACTGAGTCCTCCTGCTCTGCGTATCTGGGCTTGGGCAGGATTTGCTGTCCTGGCTCAGGTGCCATAGCCAGTCCCACCTCTGCCCCCTGCAAGATAACAGGGATTTGCTTCAGAGCTGTTTTGAAACACGTGTTGGTTTGATTTTAATCAGCTAGCTGTGCTTAAAGTGAGCTCTTGAGGTACTCTGACCCACCTGGGATGGGCTGCTAAATCTCTGGCTTTTAGACCTGAGTGATGGAGTTCACCAGGGCTTTCTGTGCTTCCCCAGGTTGTGTCTGCTGCAAACGGAACCACCAATGACTGCAGCCCGAACAGGACGGTGGTGATGACCCCCACCATGGACTCCCGCCTGTACATGCTTTCCATCCTGCCTTTTGTGGTGCTGCTCACGTTTATCCAGAACCTCAAGGTCCTGTCCATCTTCTCCATGCTGGCCAACGTGGCCATGCTTGTCAGCCTTGTTGTGATCTACCAGTACATCGTCAGGGTACGTGTGTATGGCTCCCCTCTCTCATTTCTGTGCTGTCCCACGTTTTGGCAGGAGCTTGGCAGTGGGGTATTTGGATGCTGTGGGGTACTACTTGTTCCTGTGGGCATGATGGTTCCCTCTGCTCTGCAGGGCTTTCCCTGCAGCATGGGGCTGTGACAGGGAGTGATGGGAACAGGCCAGGTCTTCCCTGTCCTCCCTGTGTCTGAACTCTGCATGGGCTTTTTTCCAGGATATTCCTGATCCCAGAAACCTGCCTCTAGCAGCAGCCTGGAAGACCTACCCTCTGTTCTTTGGCACTGCAGTCTTTGCTTTTGAAGGCATTGGCGTGGTAAGTCTGGGCATGTGGCAGTGGGGCTGCTGCACAGGAGGCTCAGCCCTGCTCGGACTTGCTGCAGCACCTGCTGTGCTTTGCAGCTGCAGTTGCAGCTGAACTTTTCTGACAGTAGCCCAAATTCTGGATGATGCTGTTAGCTTTAGCTCCAGGCTATCTCCTGGGTCAAACGCTGGTGCTTCCATCTGAGGCTGGAGGAGCACGTGCTCCAAACCTCAGGAGGTTGGTTGCTGCTTTAGAGGTTGCTTTATCTGGCAGTAGATTGGGAATCACACCAGCCTTTGCCTTGGGCTCTGCTGGCTGACCTGCAGATGAGGAATTGTCCTGAGTCTTGTAACCAGGCTGGATCCTGAAGTTGCTTAAATGGGAGGCCAAAAAGTGTGGCATGAAAAGATGTGATCCTTCCCTTCCCACCCTGCTGCGGGGGCAGAGATCTCCCTTTGGCAGCCGTGGGGCCCCAGCCTGCCCATGCAAATGGGCTTCTCATGCAGGGTGCTGTAAATAGACCAACTGTGTCTGTGAAAAAAGCTGGGTGGGTGGGTGAAGAGCTTAATTACTCCCTAAGATGTTGTGAGTTGTTTCCGGGAGCTCCCTTCAAAGGAGGAGAAAATGTTTTCATCTCTTAATATAAGCTGGCTGTGTAAACACAGGGCTGGAGAGGGCCAAATCCGTTACAGGAGGAGTGCTTACTGAATGCTATGCCCTGGGCAGAGGGTTCTTGCCAGCACTGAGGCACAAATGCTCTCTTCCTTGCATGACTTGGAGGTGAAGAAGCAAATAAAAGTTTCTCTTGTCCTGCCTCCTCACCAGATCTGCCATTGTCTCTCTTCTTGAAATCAACACCACTCAAGAACAGCTATAAAATTGTTTGCTGAAGGCCTATATTTAGTGTCAGTAGTTTAGAGGTGAGAGAATTACCTCTCCTTCCTCTTTTTATTGTCCTGCTCTGGTTGAAATTTGTCCAGACAAACTTGCCAGCAGAGGAGAGTATGTCTTGGTCTTTCCAGAATTTGCTGGGGAAAATAGGACAGTGTAAAATAGTGGGCATGGCTGTGCTGTTTTGGGGTGCAGAGTGTAACACACCCAAGATATGGGGTGGTTGGCATTGCCCCAAGACCCAGTACTGGGCACAGCTCCTGCCAAGGGCAGGAAGCAGGTCCCATCCTTAAGACAAGGGTGTGGGTGATCTGTTGGAGACTTGCTCTGCTCCGATGTGAGCACAGAAATCAGATCTCCAGCATAGTTTTTTTTTTTTTTCAGCTGGATTCTCCAGGCTCCATGTGGGACTATCTCATCCTGGCATGATGGGCTGTGCTTGACCATGGGGCTGCCCCTCCTTCTTTTTGGGGCTGAGGGGTATAGAGGAACGGGCAACCTGCTGCTCTGTCATCTTCCTCCTCCTCTTCCCCCAGGTGCTGCCTCTGGAAAACAAGATGAAGAAGCCCCGTCAGTTCCCAGTCATCCTCTACGTAGGGATGACCATTGTCACCATCCTGTACATCAGCCTGGGTGTCCTGGGCTACCTGCGCTTTGGGACAGACATTCAGGCCAGCATAACGCTCAACCTGCCCAACTGCTGGTGAGTCCCTGTGGGCAGTGGAGGGACTAGGGGATTGTAGAATGAGGGGCCCAGATAGGCAGGTGGGAGAGGAGGACCTCACTCCTTATGGGAGCTAATCTGGAGGAGCTTGAGGAAGCTTAAGGAACTATGCAATAGGTAAACTTCAAGGAGTTTGACAAGGATTGTCAGATGCATGTGCTGGAAGAGGCTTGTTGCTCTAGTGTCTTGGAGCTCAGGCTGCTTCATCAGGATGCCTGGTGGTCCCTGACTTGGTAGGTGCAGCTCTTGCTTTTTTCTTGGAGCCTTGTGGCATCTCTTTGGGGCTCAGCAGTGCACTGGCTAGCAGATGTTGAACACAACCCCCATGCAGCTGTACCAGAACATCACTGAATTGTGCAAAACTTCTCTTCCTCAAATGTAGCATGTGAAAAAACAACCCAAAGCTGAGAGCTCCCAGAGGGAGTGAAATGTGACATCTTTGTGTGTGGGTTGTGTTCCTTATTTGCAGCCCTGGAGCTGAAACTCCCACTTCTGGGCTCCACATTGTTCCTGGATGTGGCTCATCTTGAGCCAATGCTTTGCCTATGAGCACTGGTGCCATGAGGATACCCCTTCCTTCTGTGGGGGCTGAGCTCTGCTGCAGCCTGCCAAACCTGTCTGTCCTCTGGGATCTGGTGAAGCTTCTTGAGATGCTCCGGTTTCTGTCTGGAGCCCTGTGGCCTGACCCCATGCCTGCCTGCCTGCCTGGAGGGGTTGTTTCTCCTCTTGCCAGGGCTGGTGGCTGCTGCAGCAGCTGCCCAAGCTGTGTGCTGCTCTGTCCCTGAGGATGGGTGGCTGTTCAGTGTCATGGCTCCATGTTCTTCCACAGGAGAAATGCAAGCAGTCCTCTTTGAGGGTGTCTGCTAGCTTGAAATCCTGCAAGAGACCAGAGTGAGACCTGGAGCTGGGGGTGCCTGTCCTCCTCTTCAGCCCATCCTCTCTGCTCCTAGTAGCACCCAGCACCTTGCAGTGGGACTCTCTGTCTCACTGTTGGAGTAAACTTGGGTGGGACTCAAGTTTTGAGTCACTGATTCTCCCACATGCTGTCCTGATAGAGCTGAGCTGGGGCTCTGGAGACAGCAAAGATTTGACAAAAATAGAGCCTGGTTTTGCTTTAATTATTGCTGTGTGGGTTTCTTTTCAGTTTGAGTGCATGGATGTTCATTCATGCTGGGTCTGTGTAGTGACTGCCCTGCTGGATGTTGGTGTTGGTGTGGTAGAAGATCCTGCTCCTGCCAAGAGCCTTGTCTTGTCCCCTGCAGGCGTTGGGAGCTCTGCCAGGTCCCTGCCCTCACTGAGGAGGGATGGGGCTGGTGGAAGGATGTGCCTGTGTTGTAGGGAGGTCTGAATCCCCCATGCCAAGCACAGGAGGTGCTGTGAATCCCTTCTGCTCAGTAGACTGAAGTACAGTGTGGAGGGGATGAGATGCTGCCGTTCCTCCTGAAGGTGGAAAACAGGTCATTTCTAGGTTTGGGCTCTGCATGCCACAGCCTTCAATGACTTCTGCTGACCTGAAATGCTGCAAAGGGGCTTCTGCAGGGAATCTTAGCTCTGTGTGCCCTGAGGAATGACATTTCCTTAGAACAGGTCCCTAGAATGGGATTACTTTGACCTGCTAGGCTACAGAGAGAAGAGTGCAAATCCATCTTTCCAGAGTATCCACACCTTCTGTCTTTTTTTAAAGTAAACTACTTTTCTGCGAGTGAAGTATTCTAAAGTTACTTTTCTAAAAGTAGCCATGGGGTTTTTGGATAGCGAGAAGAGAATGGCCCTTTGGAAGCAGTCTGGGGAAGCCTGGGCATGGCAGGCCAGCTGCAGGGAAGGTGTGTTGTGGTCCTTGTCACTTGGCACGCAGGACACCTTGATGCTTGTGCATGTTGCCTCTTGGCAGTGGATGTTGGACTTGGAAGTGGATTATCTCAAGTAAGGGCTGTCATAGTTGAGATAAAGTCTTCACTACCACTCCTGTAGATTAAACCACAGGTGTTGGGTGAAGACTTGCTCTTGAAATGAAAGTCTTGCCCATCCTGCCTCGCCCGTGGCTTCTCTTCCTGGCAGTAAAAGGCTGGACTGTAGGAGCTGGTCATAAGGGCTGTGGGTGAGAAGTCATAGGGCTTGCCTGCAGCCTGGGAGACAAGGCAAGGATTGTGGTGGAGGTGCTGCAGCCTTCCTCAGCTGTAGCCATTGCCTGGAGGTCTCTGGAGCAGATTTGGGGAGTGTTGCAGGAATCGTTGAGTTACAGGGTGACTAAGGACTTTTCCAGTCTCGTTTCTCTGAAACCACAGCTTCCTCAAATGAGGAGTGTGTCAGTTCTCAGTGCCCAGGTCTAACCACAGTGTCCAAAATAATGGTGCTGCTATGCAGAAATCCTTCCTTGCCTCCTAGGAAGGGTTGCCTCACTGCACTATGTGAAGGGTGAAGAAATGCTGTAATGAGGGGGAAGCTGTTGGGTTGCTTGTGGCCAGTTGAAGGTAAAGACAGAACTTACGGTCCCAGGAGAGTATTTCACTTCTTACAGCCTTTTAGGATGGCCTGGCATGGCAGTCTGGCTGAAGCAGGTGTTGCTGTGGTTGGCAGAGTGCCTCTCTAAGGCCCTGCACAGGCCTTTGTTTTCTGTGGATCAAGGGTAATGCTTGAATTCTTCCTCTTCTTGGTATTTAAAATGCCCTTTGATCTTGTTTTCATGGTTCATGACCTGTGCAGGACAGGTACACAGCCTTCTTCTGTACTTTTTTTAATAACAACTGTTAATCTTGGATTGCCCTGGAGCACTTTATGGCTTTTATAGAAGCCCTTTCTTGGGAATACAGTGATAAGATATGCCAGCCACAGGTCGGTGGCTCAGGGCTCCTGTGCACATGTGTGGCTGCACAGGTGCACTCTGGACTCTGGAGATAACTTTGTGTTCAGTTTGCCTCTGGAACGTCGGGGTGATTCCAGTTGGAGAGGACACCATGGGATCCCTGGGTCCTCTCACCAGCTTTCAAGTGTTGAGTGTCAGTAAGGACAGTGATTCCCTACCAATCCAGGCCCTTCTTTTGGCCCTTAACCATCCTTTGGAGATGCAGCTCTGTCCCATTGCACCTGGTTCTTCTGCTGTCAGCTCCAAGGAGAGCCTGTTACTCTCTCCTCCATGCCCTTCTATGAGGCAGCTGAAGAGATTAATAGCATCCCCTTTTAACCTTCTCATCATGCTGAAGGAGCCCAGGGCTTGCAGCTTCTTTTTGGACATCATGCTCCAGCCCCAACCATCTTAGTAGCTTGCACTCAACTTGCTCTGCAGAGTGGGTCAGTGTCCTGTTCTGGAGTATCGGGGACAGGACAATACTCAACATGCACAGGCCCCAGACAAGAAAATAATCCCTCGATCCCTGTCCTTGACCTCCTGGCTGTGCTTTTGCTAACACAGCCTGCTTTGTGATTGACCTTCATCACTGCAGGATCCTGCTACTGGCTCATGTTCAGTCTGCTGCCCACCAAGACCCCCAGGTCCTGTTCCCCTGGCCCCAGCCCTCACACGTGTGGGAATTTGTGTTTGCACTTGAGCTTTGCTTGTGACATCATATTGTTGCTCCGAGCTGTCAGCCATTTCCTCCAATTTGATCTTGCTTGGAATTTGATGAGAATGTGCTCTGGGTCACTGAAAGCTCATCCAGGTCACTGATGAGGATATTTCCATTATTATCCCTTGGCAAATCCCTGCTGGCTGTTTACTGTCCAGCATGTGCCTGGAAATAGATACCAGGAGGACTTAACCTGTATTCTTCTTGGGATTGAGGTGAGGCTGATTAGCCTGTACCTTCCCTCATCCTTCTTGAAGGTGGATATTATTCTTCTCCCAAGGCAGCAGGACCTCTCCCTCAGCACCCTACTCCTTTGAAGATGATGAGGTGGCTTCAGGCTCTTGTTGGCTGCAACCTTGAATACATCAGGACCGTCCCATAGACTTGTGTAACATTCAAGGATCACTTAGGTGATCCCTAGCTCCATCTGTGGGAGATGTTTGACTCTGCCAGACTCTGCCACTAGTGTTCAAAGCTGTCTTGCATGGGAATACTTGGATTTCTCTGGTTTAAGGCTGTTGGAGAAGGTGGATGCTGAGACCCAGCATACAGAAGGGCACAGGTCCAGAGAAGGTAGAGGGAAGGCAGGAGCCTGATACATTCCTCAGCTTGGATCCACCCCATATTTACCCAAGTGGCCAGGACCCATGTTTCCTGCTTGGTTAGTGAGTCTTGATTTGGGGAAGGATTAGGACCATATGTGAGGTAACCAGATGTTATTCTCTTTTGGAGAGGCTTTTTCTGCTGCTGGGAAGCTGAAGGCAGGGATGGGGCTGGGAGGTGCCTTTCGGGGTGCTCTCCTGCAGCCACACTGTATCACTGCAGGATTTGACTTGGGGTGAGCCCAAGGTGCTGCTTGCAGCCTGTCTGCACTCTGCCTTCCTTCTGCTCAGCCCAAACTGCTCTTTTAACTCACGTCCCCCCAGACATATATCATGCAGCATTCCAAAAATAGCTGCTCTTTTTTGTTGGAGTTGCCTGTTCACATCACTTTGCTTTTGGAACATTGTGATGTTCACTCTGCATGGAAGCCCAGACTTATCCCAGCAGTGCTGCTCTCTTCCCCCTCCTCAGAAGCCAAGCAGCAGCTGGAATGTGTAATCATGGCTGCAGCTGATACACGTCTTTGCTGTCTCTTGCTCAGTGAAGGTCTTTGTGAATTAAATGCAGAACCCCTAATTTTCTAAGAGTGTTCAGGAGTTGAGACCCCTGGCTCACAAAAGTCCTTGCAGAACATTCCCTGTCTGCTTTCTGCTGTTGATGTTGCAGGGGCTGGAGCAAGAGCCTGTCTCACTGTGTCCTTGTCCTTTGCAGGCTGTACCAAGCTGTCAAGCTGCTCTTCTCCTTTGGGATTTTCTTCACCTACGCCGTGCAGTTCTACGTGCCTGCCGAGATCATCATCCCTCCCCTCGTGGCCCGGGTGTCGGAGCGCTGGGGCTGGCTGGTCAACCTGCTCCTCAGGGTGGCCCTGGTCTGTGTCACCTGTGAGTACAAACCACCTTGTCTGACTTTCCCTATGATGCTGTGGCATCTCCTTCCTACTGAGCCTCACCCCTCGCCCCAGCACCTTTAGCCCTGCTGGTCAAGCCCTCACAGCTGGCAGTCCTGGGCCTGGCTGATACAAACAAGTCGCCTCCAAGGAGCAGCAGCAGCAGTGGTCTTTTGCCCCCTCTGTATGGGACCAGTCTTGTCAGTGGAGGAGTAGGAAACTGCATTGTTTAGAAGTGGCAGATCCCCAAGGAACCTCAGGCCTGGGGATGGCAGTTTTGCAGGAGGTTGAGTCCCACCAGGGTTTGCATGGAACACCCAGCACAGGGTTCAGTGCCAGGGCAGCCTAGCCTGGAGGCTGTTTTCTGTAGGCAGTGTGCAGCCAGACTCCTCGTGCCTGTGTGATGGGGACACCACTGCAAAGGAGTCACTCGCTGTGAGGGATGGGCTGTTTGTGTGCCCACACTCATTGCAGTGTGGAGCAGAGCAGCAGACAGCTGACAGGCTAGGTGACCCATAACAGAGCTCAGGTGTGCTGCTGGGCAGGTGTGCTGGAGCAGCCCCACAGGGTCCCTTCCCTTCTTGGTGTTAGGTGCCTGTAGTGAGGTTTTGGTGGATCAGGCTCCTGGCTCGAGCCTGGTGGACCTTTGGGAAAGGTGTGGAGCGAATCAGGTGGTATCTGATTTTGGCTGGCTTTGATTCCTGAAGACCAAATGCTTGCTGTTGTCAGCACAGCTGAGATGCTTGACTGAGCTCCCCGGCGTCCCCTGCTGAAATGGAGCTTTGCTCCATGGCTTGATGCTGCTGATGCACCAGAGCTGAGCATCAGGAACCTGGCCCTGCGTCCCAGCTGGCTTTGGTTTGGGTTGAGAGGAGTGTGGTGCTAACTCAGGGGTGGTGGAGCTGGCTGACTGCAGGATGCTGCTGTCTCTGGCTCTCACTAGTGCAATGCCAGAAGTGCTGCATTAACAGAGGTGGGCAAGGCCCATCTCCTCTGTGCTGAGTTCCTGAAGCCTTGATGTCCTCAGAGGCTGCAGGGATGAAATCCTGCCATGCTGGGCGATATGCTCTGGTCACCCTTGTGCTGTGGGTGAGCTTGGAACTTGATTGCAGGGTTGGAGCCTCTCCTGGAGGGTGTTAGGCTATGCCAAACCATGTGCCTTCACATGGAAGTGAAGGCTTGGAGAGTTGGGATGGCTTTAGGCATCAGCAGTACCCTCCTATTTGGGGGTAGGGTGGCAGCAGAGGTGTTGGTGGAAGGATACAGGTTCCTTTGTACCTCCTCCCCTCACCCTTCCATGTAAGGGATCCCTGTGGCTCCTGCTGAGGATAAAAGTGATTGGGGGGGGTTGCATGAATATTCATTGGATGATTGTGCGGCCGCACAACATGCCCCCACCAGGGCTTTGGCTCCCCAAGAGAGGATGCAGTCTGGTGTATGGGTGTCTTTCAAGCTTAAACTTCAAAACCAGCATGTTTAAAACCTCTTTGAATTAATACCTGCAGAAGTCAGACTGTTTCCCCGGAGGCTGAGGACTGCAGCTGGTGCTTCAAATCTGCTTGTTTTAGAGGGGAGTTAATAATTTTGTTTACTTTTGAGTCCAAAGAGCAGTGTGGGGTGGGGTGAGGATGCTGTTGGAGGGGAGCTACTCTGCTCTCCTCAGAGGCTGCTGGAGCAGGGATGCTGCTTGCAGCAGTCATCTGGCAGAGCACTCCTTTGGCTCTGTTCAGGGCTGAGCACCAGGATAAACTGGCTCAGGACCTTTGTTGCTGTTTCCCTTGGTGAAGGGATGGTTTATCTCTAGGCTTACCCAGATAACAGCAGTGTTGCAGTGATGGCAGTCAGTCTCTCAAGCTTTCCTTCTTCTGCAGTTCCATGGGTGATCTTTGGCTTAGGGAGGCTCCAACAGCCTCTTGCCTGTAGCTGATGGCCAGGGACCTCCAATAAGGAGCCCTGAGATGTCCCTTCTCCACAGGGGTTGCACCTGCCATGGTTCTAGGTGTCTCCTGTTTCTAAGCAGAAAAGCTTTCAAAGCAATAAGCCAATTTATTTCTCTTGGTCACTGGTTAAGCACTGAAGTCTGCTTTGCTTGCAGGGAGTTCTCTTGCGTTGTGCAGAGCTCTGGTGACATCCCTCTGTCCCCTCCTGGTGCCATGCAGGAGGAGGAGGAGCAGAAATATCCTGGAGCTCGCACTGCTAAGCTCAGGCTGTCAGGAGTCTCCTAGGGGGATTTTCCTTGGCTGCAGTTTTCACCTAACAAATGAGTCCTAACAAATGTTCTCCCCCGGGCTGTGCCGTGGGCGTGCTGCTGCTGGAGCAGCTCTAAACACACGCAAACCACACGGATTGATTTGGGGTGGGGGGGAGATGCCTTTTTCTTCCCTTCTCCTGCTTTTATGGGGTTTCTGAGGCTTTATGGCTGCCCAGGTGTGGGGAGCAGGAGTGCTGGCTCACACAGGGGGGTCAGGAATGCTGGCAGCCAGCGGCACCCATCCTGCTCAGCCCTGCAGCTCGCTCTGGTGGCGCCCAGGGCGACAAAAACGCTTGTTAATTTAACAGCTTAATTGCTTCTCGGGGAGGAGTTGCCGGGAAAATATGCAGCCTTGTCTTCTGTCAGGGAGGAGGGCAGAGGTGGGACTCAGCCAGTGGCATCCCTGGGTGGGGTTTTGCTGGCTTTGACGCGGGAGGAGCAGCGCTGATGTGTCCGCTCTTTCTCCAGGTGTGCTGGCCATCCTCATCCCGCGCCTGGACCTCGTCATCTCCCTGGTGGGCTCCATCAGCAGCAGCGCCCTGGCTCTCATCTTCCCCCCGCTGCTGGAGATTGCCACCTACTACTCCGAGGGCATGCACCCCCTTGTCATTGCTAAGGACATCGCCATCAGCCTCTTTGGCTTCGTGGGCTTCGTGGTGGGCACGTACGAGGCGCTGGTGGAGCTGGTGGCACCCGCGGCCACCGTGGTGAACGCCACCACTGTCCTGCTGCAGTGACCGTCCCCTCACCCCGCTGGCCCCTCCGGGTGCTGAGCTGGGGGTGCATGGACACCAGGCACTGCTCTCCTGGGAACGGCCTCCCCTCTCCTCTTGGGAAGCGTGGTGGGTTTGGTCTGTGAGGGGACGGGGCTGCCCAGCACCACGGCCCGGCTGCAGCAGGATCCTGCCCTGGGCTCTGTCTGGAAGGTGGGATCCAGGCTGGGGCAGTGCCTTCCCTGGGGGCTCTTAGGGCAAGTGCTAGAGCAAAACAGTTCCTCTGTAAATAGGCACTTTGAGAGGTGAGGAATCCCAAGGATGTAGATTTTATTTTATTGTTTTTTAAAATCCCAACCTTTCCATATTTCCCCTGTCCCTTCAGTCAGGGCGGGGAACAGGGACTACCTTTTTTTGTGCCAGTTTGATTTTTTAGATTTTTTTTTCCCTGAGCACTTTATTTTTACAGCAACAGACAAACCTCAGCTGAGGTTAGAGAGCGTGGAGCTCCCTCCTCACCTCAGCCTTGTGGGGAGGGTGGGCAGAGCCTGAGGTGCGGAGCGTGCTGGGGCGTGCTCTCTCAGTGGGATCCCCATCCGTGGGCACTGGCTCCTGCAGTGCTTCAGCTCTGCTTCCAGCTGCCTTGAGCAGGAAGTCTGAGCAAGCCCTGGAGCTGGGCGCTGGGCACGGCACCTCCCTGGCCTGGGAGGGTTTGCTGACCCTTGGTCCACGCTTTCAGTAGTGACACTTCTTTATCCCCATCCAGCGCACAACCCAATGCTTGGCTTTCAGAAGCTTTAAGGAACTGAGGTGTGTGGGGAGCAAACAGGCTCTGCCATAATGAGGGGCTGAGCTGGTCCCCTTTGGGTGGGATGGGGTTTCCCCTGGGGTCACCACATGTTGCCCACACGCCACAAGAATACATCACCTTGTTTACAGTGCCTGAGCTGGCCCTGGCACGCTCCGCCTGCGTCTGCAGGCTGATACTGAATGTCAAATCACACACAAAAACTCCATAATATTTCTGTTTTTAACCCTTCCTCTCCTGGTTGCACTCCCTCTGCATCCTCTGCTTCTGCCCAGCTCCTCTCCTCCTGTAGGATGCAGCTCCCTGGCACTTCTCCCTGTGCTCCTGTTGCTTCTTTTGTCGTGGCTGGTGCATGCCTGGTGGGGATGGTCCTGTGGTGCTGCTGCTTTCCTTTCTCTGAGCGCCCAGCTTCCTCCCTAGAGAGTTTCCTCACCTTTCTACTGGATTTCTACTTTTTTAAGACAAGGGAGCAAATGCATCCTCCGCAGGACAGGTCGAACTCCTGCCTGCTAACACAGCATCTCCCAAATGCCAGCTCTCTCCGGAGAGCCTTCATCCCTCATCCCACTGCAGCCATGTCTCCCTGGGGGTGGGCAAAGGCTGCTGGTGGTGGGAAAGGAGGCTGAGTACAGCACCAGTGGGCTGTGTTCCCATCTTTGGTGGAGGGTGAGGTTTGCAGTTATTTTCGGTGTTTGACCGGGTTCTGTGAGGGGAAGGCTGAGTGGAGCAGTGTCCCTGCAGCCTGCCTCTCCCTGGGTGTCTGCACTGTGCCCCTTTGCTGGCAGTTCTGGGTGCCACGTGCCGGTACATGGACCCATGGCCAGGTGTGGGGTGGGTCTGTGCCACGTCTCTGCCCCTTTCCAGCCCCTCTGCTGCTCCCTGCATCTCTTGGGGCTCACCCTGTCTCGTCCAAGGCTGTGCTGGGGAAGGTTTGGGCTTGGTCAGGAGCAGAGCAAAGCTTTAACTCCAATCCTCCCTCTGGAGGGCACCATGGGGATAGAGAGGAAGCACCCAGGGCTGGAAAGGGGCTCCAGGGCACGACCCAGGCGGGACAAGTGCAATATTCATGTCCATCTCTGTGTGCTGACCCCAGTGTGGCCCTTGGGGTTGGGTTTGAGTCAGAACTGCCAAGCAGAGGAGGGAGTGCTGTGAGGAGCAGGGGATGTGTGATGCTTCCCCTTGCTCTGCTAGTAGTGCACTCGAAGAAGGCTGGCCATATTTGAGGGACAGCTGTGTGCCAAGGCATGTCCCTGGCCTGGCTCTGGGCACCCAAATTCACTTTGCAAGCAGCAGTGAAGACCTCATTTCCAAGGGGGCTGGGATATCACAGAAGCATTAAATGGGTTTTGCAGCTCTTCCCTTTTACTGGGGTGAGCAGGGGTGTTTGAAGATGGGGCAGCTTGTGCTGGTGGCACGTGGTGTGAAGGGCTCTGCTGAGCCAGGGGTCAACGATGGACACGAAAACTTGACACTTGTGTATCGTAGGCTGCTCAGTAACCAAGAAACTTGTCTGTGTAAATATAGCAATGGTCACGTCCATGTCTCGTGCCTATGGATATTGTCAGTGTACAGCACAGGTGCCTGCCCAGCGGGAGAGCTGGCGCTGCACCTGAATCATGTATCTTACTTTAATCAATAAATATGATCTATTTTTTATGTGTAAAGGCTTTGGGGGTGTGAAGTGTGCGTTTTTCTTCCAAAAGAAGTGAGCAGGAGATATGGAGCCCAGCAGCCACCCAGGATCCCATCCTGTGCTGCTCCCACCCCCACACAGCACACATGATTTCCCCTCCTAGTGAGTGTTTCAAATAAAAGTATTCCAGCTTTGCTGCTTGGAAAATTTAACTTTTCTTTTGACCTCATTTGTGCAAGTAGGTTGTGGGCAGAGCTCCTGGGCTTGTAGGGCTGAGCTTTTCTCTGCCTCACCAAAGCTGGGCCTTGGTTTCTCATCTTCCCATTTATGCCAAAAGTGGAGCTGCAGCTGAAAAAAAGAGCCTGGCATGTGAAAAAAGATGGGGGATGCTGAGCTGCTGCAGATCCACCCTAGAGATCAAAGGAGCAAAAGTCAGCCCACACTGGGAGACTGCCAGCACTGCTGCAGCTCAGCTTATCCTCACTGCTGAATAATTCATGCCATTGCAGTGTGTCATTACAGGGCTGTTGGGAAATCAGTGCTATAAAAAGTTCATCTTCAAAAACTCTGGCAGATTTTTTTCCTTAAACTAGGAGGCTTTTGCAGGCTGATGGGGACTGTGGATCTGAGGTCACCTGAATGACAGGACAGGAGGGATGGCTGAGCACAGGCACTCCTGGTGCTTCAGGGTATTTCTGACTCTGGCGAGTCACCATGGTGGGATCCACAGCCATCCTTTCTTAGGGATGAGCATTGCAGGGCTGTCCCCATCCCATGAAATGGCTTTACTGAGGCTGCTCCTTCCCAGGTGCCATGTAGAGGGGCTTCATCTCAAGTTGCCTTTGCCCTTCCCTGTGTTGTGACCACTGGCCAAAGCAAGCCTGGGGAGTTAAAGTCTGAAGGAAAACATCACTGCTATTTCTGCTGCTTCTGCTGCTGGAAAGAACCATTTGTGTAGTGCCTGTTGCTGAGACAGCTCAAAATTAAATGTCCTCAAAGTACAGAAATACTCTATTCTAGGATGATGTTCAGAGGGATTTACCAAGCAGAGTAAAACCAACTAGATAAAAGAGGTCTAATCTAGGCAGGGACTGCTTTCTGCTGAGCAGAGCTGGTGAAAAAGTTTTATGGAGAAGTGCATGAGAGCTTTGAGAGGTAAAACAGGTGGTGTTTGGGATGCAAATCAAAGGCTTCAATTTGGGTCCTTTCTACCCCTTTACTCCTGACCTAAGAGACACAGGAGGCTCATGGTTTCCCAAAGCAAGACACGGTACTGTGGGTCTGTCTGCCTCATCCCTCTGGCACATACAGGATCCTCAAAAAAGTGTTCAACTTGCTGTGTTGGTACTTCTCTGAAAGCTTCTGGTGCCCAAACTAAGCTGTTATTCCCTTGCCTGAAGCTAGGCAAGGATGTCCTATTTATTTACAAGAGAATCCCTGAGATACTGAATAAAATCATAATAGTAAAAAAATCCAAACTCTTTTAATACTTTCCAAAATTCAACAACAAAAAAAAGTTACATCAACCAACCAACCAATGAAAACCTCTCACGAAGAAACAATACATGTCCAAGCACAAGGACAAACAGACAAACCCATGCTCAGCAGCCTCTGTGCCCCTCTCTGGTCAGAGATTCCAGGCAGTGTTGGCCAGTCTTTCTGGGATACAGCACGGGGTGTGCAGCTGCATCAGTGTGGGACGGTGACAGCCATGGGGACAAGGCTATGCACACAATCAGGGCAGGGAATCCCTTACTCGTGCGCACACAGCCCAGCTGGGCAGCCTGGTTTGAGTCTGTGGGCGGTTCCTGCTGTAACAAACCTTGTTGCTTGGTTTTTCTACAGAAATTGACTTTTTTTTTTTTTCTTCTTTTTTTTTTAATTCCCTTGGACTTCTTTTAGCCAGTCAGGGATGTGCTGGTGGGACCAGCTGCATTCCCTCTTCTCTCTCCCCGTGTCAGGGAGCAGACGTGAAGAGGGTTTGCACCAGCTGATCCATTCCACGAACAAACTGTTGGCTTGATGCAAGCCCTTGGAGCCAGAGCTGGGAGCAGGGAGCCTCTGTACCCCACAAGGGGCACTGCCAGGCTGTGTATTGCTAATCCTTCCACAGCTTTCTCCACCATGACCGCTGCCATACCTGCAGTGCTTGCCCTCCTCCTCATCCTCCCTGTGGCCAGGAAGCCTGGGGTGGGAGGAGGTAGCATGCTGTGGTCCTACATGGTGTTGGAGGCAGTTCCCTTGGTGAGGAGGCAGGTTAGTCTTTGGCATCCCAGGAGCATCCTCCGTGTCCCAGCAGTGGCTGGAGCATTTCCCCTCCATCTGCAGCAGGAGCACCGTGGAGGGCAGTGAGGGGAAAGATCCAGCCAAAATTACAACCCAGCCACGCAGGGGGGGACGCTGCAAGCTGAGAGGGTCACACACAAGCTGCCCTTCAGCAGCGTGTGCCAGCCCCCTGCGCTCTGTTCTGCATGGAAACGGGCTTCTCTCCTCATCCCACGAGCAAGCCCCGCTAGAACATCACCTCCTCGCAGCTCCCGTAGTCACTCTCCACCATGTCGGAACCCTCGTAGTTGGGCGGCGGCAGCGGCTGGGCTCGGATGCTGGGCTGGTGGCCCAGCTCGCAGTCGGCGTAGGAGGGCTGGGCCACGCTCAGGCGCATGCTGACCCTCTTGTAGCCCGGCTCGGGCTGGAACGGGACCCCCTCGCCCTGCACCAGCTGCGCTGGGTAGTAGCTGATGGCCGTGTACTCGTTCTGGCACTGCGATGCTCCCACGTCCACGGGGCCCAGGGGCAGGAAGTCCTCCAGGTTCTGGTTGCTGTAGCGGGGTGGGATGGGGGCTCGCTTGTTGCTCTGGTCCAGCGGGAAGGGGAAGCCCCCGTAGAGGGCGACCGGCTCCGTGTCTGCCGGGGGAGGGGGCGGCGGCGGGAGAGGAGGGTGAGAGGAGGAGGCAGGGGGGCCCTGGATGATCTCGTAGTGGGAATATTCCTGGACATCTGATGACAGGTACCGGGGCGGCCAGTAGGTCGTTTCTGCTGGGTAGACTGGAACAGAAGAAAGTCGTGTTAGCTGCAGCTCTAGCGGCTAGTGCCTCTCTCTTGCCCTCCTGCCAATTCCCTCTGTAGGCTCTGAGCCTGTAGGAGATGTGGCAGACTAGGGAGGAGAGGAGATGTGGGGATAGGGAAGATGTAGCTGCTAATTTGGGGATTGTGGGGACCTGAGATCACCCCTGGCTGTGCTGAGGCTGTGTCCCCACCAGGCTACAGATATCCACTACTCCAGCACCCAAAAGACACACTTCATCATTATGTTTGGATGCAACAAACTCATGGTTTGAAGGGCTTGGGGCAGTGATGCCCTGGATCACTCCTTTTCCCTACAGTTACTCTTGTGAGGAACTCCTTCCTGCATGGAGTAACCATGCTGTCCAGAGCCATTCAAGGTGTTTAGCTGAGAATGTGATCCCTCTGCCCAGGAGCACTGATGCGAATGTCTTCACCATAACTCCTACTGACTTTTAGGATCTTAATTTTTTTTCCCAGTTTTTCTCTTTTACAGGCTTTTTTGACCCAGGATCACAGCCCGCTGTGCATTAATAGTTTCCCTGCTGACTGCGTACAAAACCAAGCAGGTTAAAGCAGAAAACTGGGATGTAGTGGTGAACCAGGAGGAAAGAGCCAATGAAGACCCTATAGCAGGGCTGGGGCAGCATTTGCCCCTACTTTCCTTTGCTTTAGCCAACACCATTTTCCCCCCACGTTTGCAAACCTCAGATCCACTTCCCAAGGGAAAGAGGCATGTGTAAGCAAGCAAAAGCTGTGGCTACTGACCCATCTCTTCTCTGGCCCAGGTGCACTTGATGAAGGACTCGTTGTCGGAGTTGGACGGGGGTGCAGCGGGGGGCAGGTTGGGGGCCACGCTGCACACGATGGTGCCCCGGTGCTTCGGGGCGTTGGCCGAGTTGAAGGTGACAAACTCAGGGGTGCCGGTGGCTTTGCGCTGCTCGGGCGTGGCCCGGTCCAGGTTGTTGTGCGCCGCGTCGCTGAGGATGTTGAGCTCGATGGGGGGCACGGGCTGGGTGCCCACGCCCACGCTCTTGGAGAACTCGCTCTTGGAGAGCAGGTCGGGGTCCTCGCGGGCCACCGGCTTGTGCGCCTTGGCGCGGTGGCGGCAGCGCTTGCGCACCAGCACGAAGGCCGCGGCCAGGATGGCCGCCCCCAGCACGCCGGCCGCGATCTCCGCGATCTCCTCGGGGCCCAGCGCCCACTGCGTGGGCACGATGGCGGGGGTGATGATGGGCTGGGTGCAGTAGTCCCCCTGGTAATCCGACGGGCAGATGCAGTACACGGAGCCCTGGCTGCTCACGCAGCGCCCGGCGTTGCGGCACGGGTTGTCTTGGCACTCCTCTGCCAGCTTCTCACACCTGAGGGGAGAAAGGGATGGAGACGCCCCCTGTCAGTCTGGGATGCACCAGAACTGCCTCTTCCTGGTCAGGCTCTGGCTTACACCGCCCAAGGATGCTCTGTCCTGGTCTGCTCTCCTTCCCTTGCTGGATTCTTGCTACCTGCTTATCCTGGCAGAGGATCCTTGAGTATAAAATGATGTATGCCCAAATTAAAATGGGGGGCCTTCTGCCTCAGAGGAGTGCTTAGAATTCTAGGGCTAACACTGCACAGAGAGATGCTCCCATCCTGTTAAATTAGGAAGCCCAGGGTCAGTGTGAGGTGTGTTAACCTCTAATGAAGTCCCCCATGTCCTCCAAGCTCTGTGGAGCCTCTGGATGGCCTGTGGACATCTTCAGGTTGCAGCAAACATTTGGGAAAAGACTACCACGTGAGGTGGTGATGGACACTCTTGTTGGAGAGGCTTTTTGACATTTTATGGAGCATCTGCAGAACTGAGATGGAATTTCTGATTCTCTGTCCTGCTCCACCCCACACACAACCTAAATGTTTGCCAACAGTACAGGAGACCTTTCCTTCCAACAGCAATGACATCCCCATGCTTGGGGGAATATACAGTGCTTTAGTGGCTTTCCTTCCCTTTTTTTGTTCTCATCACTGAACAAACTCTGTGAGGTTTGCACTGCTCTTTTAGTCAGTGATTTAGGATGTGTGAACTGGTGTGTGCCACATGCACCCACAGGCTCTGGCTGATGTCAGGTATCACACTGCCACCTAATGCTCAGCTACAGGCTTTTATTCCAAGAGCTGAGCAGTTAATTTCTGCCTTTGCCTTGACCCACAGGACCAGTGTCCACCCTGGCTACATGGGCAAGGCAGAAGGATGAACTGGGTGTGATGCTGTTTGAGCCTGTGCTCAAACCCTGGGAATCTCTGACCAGGCTGGGCTGGAGGCAAGGTGGAGGTCTTGGAGGGGCTGCTGGGCTGGGGTGGTAATGCCCACTGTCTTGAGCTGGGATTTGAATTGGATGAATCACAGCTGAGAGCTGGGACAGAGATTTCTTTTGCACGAACCCCGTAGAGCTGGTCCCAGACAGAAGCAATCCCTTTAGCACCCTGCAGGGTGGGTGTTCAGGCTGCTGAAGCAGGGGGCACCTCACAGCTCTGCCAGGCAGGTTCCCCCAGCCTCAGGACACCCTCCTGCCACCCAGGGCAGTGTCTGCCTGTACCCTGCTGCCAGCCCCCCCATCACAGCCAAGGTGTTCCCCTTACTGCTGAACTCAGCTCCTGTCACAGGGAGCAGCAGTGTGTGTCAGCAGCACTGTGTCCCATCACGGAGAGGCTCTGCACTGCCCCACAGCACCTGCAGGCACCAAAGCCAAAGAGATGTTTCTGTTTTCCCTCCCGCTCAGAGGCGCAATGGCCACACGATGGCAGAGTTATCTGTGCTCAGCTCTGCCCTCCAGCACCTCCCGGCTGCAGCGCTCAGGTGCCTGCAGTTTGCAATGAATCCCCGAGTGTGTGGATCTGGTGAGCTCCAGAAAGGAGCGATGCTCATGTTCTCGGCCCATCATGGGACGTCACCTGTCCCAAAGCCTCCCCAGGCCTTACCTTTCTCCCAGGTACCAGTCAGGGCAGTGGCAGGAGTAGCCAGTGGCTGAGAGGGTGCACGTTCCCCCATGCAGGCAGGGCTTGGACTCGCAGGGACTGTCCCCAAGCTCACAGTGCTCACCAGAGAACAGCCCGGGGCAGATGCAGGTGTAACCTGGAGAGGGTGAGAGTGAACATATCCGTGTGGAGAAATGGGCAAGAATAGGGAGGAGCAGAGCTTGGTGCTGATGGCCCCCACAGGGGGCTCATACAGCTACCCAGCGGCAGGAATTTGCTGCTGCAGCAGGTGCTGTGGGACACCCAGGCCATCCCTGGAGGCCTGGTGGGTTCATTACAGGATCTGCTGTGGTTGCTGGAGGCTGAGTGACCACTCTGGGGCAACACAGTGGCACTAGGGAGCTGTTTGAGCAAGAAGTCAAGCCTGTCCTCTCCTGACACAGATCAGAGGTGCAGTCAGGGCATAGCTTTATTGCACGGAGAAGCTGAGGGACAGATCTGGGATAAAGGAAGGGGAACTTGGCTGGCTGGTTCACAGTTTCTGACTCTGTTCACTGCAATCCCCTGTAATTTGCTGTTCTCAGGAGTCTTTGGTCCTGTGAGTTCTCGTGGTATGAGCTGCCTGTCTCAACATGCCGAGTTTCTCCTGCTTGCAGGAGATGTCTGCTCACAGAGAGAGAGAAACCCAGCACAGGCAGGCACTCGGAGGGGGCTCCTGCTGTTTGTGCTTTTGGCTGCTGTTTAGCATAGCCCTAAGCATGGGAATGTCCCTGGCTGTGCTGAGCTCCTGCTCGTCGCCTGGCTGGTGCTGCTGTGAGGGAAATTCAGAGTTTCCACCTTGCAGCACACTTGAAAAGTCTTTGCTACTCATCCACAAGTTGAACAACTTTAGAGTGCTTTAGAGCACGGGGCAAACAACCTGGGCCTGTTCCCACATGTGTGTCAGTGGCTGTACCAGAAGGACGTGTTGACACTGGTGCAGCAGGTGCTGGACATTGCCCACAGGGCTGTGTGTGCCCAAACACATGTCCTGGATGTGGGGCTCACTCGTGTTTGTGGTCCTGGGGTGGTGCTGGGCTGGCCTGGGTCCTCTCCCCACAGCTGTGTTCTCACAGGGCCACGTGGCTCCCCAGGCTCGCTCCCAGGCGAGTCCCTGCCTGCGCTGTAATCCCACGCCTGAGATCCCTGGGCACAGCTCGGCATGAACTCCTGCTGCCTGCCCGGGGTCCCCAGGACTGAGCCCATGGCACTCAGGGAAGCAGGATAACCTCACAAATAAACATCTCTTGGGCAACCCCTTCCCTGCAGCAGTGCCCTGCCTGGGGCCATGTCCCACAGGCTCTTTCGTGGCCACCTGGGCCATTTGCAGGAGACATTGTTAATCCTGGAAGGAAACTATGGGAAAGGTGCTGGATGATCATTAGGTTATTACTGAGGGAGTGATTTTTCACCTCCCCCTCCCACTGTAATCTCTCTGCAACCAAAGCAGGGGATGCCTTGACTTAGAGCAGAGATGTGTTTTCCCCTCATGGGCTTTGAGCCCCTTCCAGCCCAGCCAGGGAAGTTTTCTGTGCAGAGGGTACTGAAGGCTGGGGTGTGAGTGCCAGCCAGACTAACTGTTCTGTACATTCACACCTGGTGTCAAACAAGTTCACCTGAACCAGGCAGCTGCTGAGTCGACAGGGCTGGGAATCTTGTTCCCAGAGGCAGCGGGCAGGGCAGGAGAAGGTGGTGCCTCCTCTGTCCTCACTTGCTCACTGGGCAGGGTGTGCTTTGGCAAGGGCCCCAGAGAGCTGCAGGAGCAGCTTCTGCCCCACACAGCAGCGTGGGAAGCGCCCCACTGCCCCTCGGAGGGCCGAGGCACAGGCAGTACCCATCCCACAGACAGGGTGTTACGGGGTGCACCCTGCCGTGCTGGCAGCTGCAATGAGCTGTAGGGCAGTGACACACGGCTGGACATCACTGGGAGCAGCTCCTCTGCTCACAGCCCCTGTCCCTGGGGTACAGCTCACTGCAAGGAGTCCCTCTGATGGCAGGAACGGGGCAGCAGGGACGCTGCCTGGGGCAGAGCCTGTATCAAACCTCTTTTGGGTGTGTGCACCCCACGTTAGCCTGGGACTCTTGGATTTGAGCTTACGGCTTTCCCATATCCCTTTGCATAGCCCTGGGGAGTCGCTCACTGCAGTGGGAAGAGACCAAGATCTTGGCTTGTTTCTGCCCAGATACCATCACCACATGATCCCATCTTGCCTGATTCCAGCCTTGTTAACAGCTCCTTAAGCAAAAAGGATGCAGAGGGGTGGGTGGAATCTCTATATGCATTTGAGTTTTTTGGCAACACTCTGCTCTCCTATGTCATGCACACTCCTTAGAAACACCTTCCTGCCCTCTGGGCCCGTGGTCCACTGGTGAGAGCCAGGATGATGATCTCACACCCTGCAGCTGCTGCTGCACTGAGTCACCTGAGGTCCCCTGGGACAGAGGATCTCTGCTTCCCCTCTGGAATAGCCCCTCCACAGGGATAATAAAGTTGTTGCATCTTTCCCCCCCTCACTGCTTACTGCTCTCCCACAGCTCTGAGCGGGATGCTCACATACCTCCTGCGTGAGTTTCGGAGCACATCCCGTTGTTGAGGCAGGGGTTGCTGCTGCAGGCACCGGTGGGGGAGCAGCACTGCCTTATCCCCACCTGCTCCAGGACTTCCTTTGACTGCCCTTTCCCTGGAAGGAGAACCACTTCTCTGCCGTTGACTGCAACCACGTCCAGGCAGCCCCTGAACCCCCGTGTGACCCTCTGGGACTGCAGCGACTGCCGGAGGCCCCCAAAAAGCAGGTCTCGTCTGCCCTGGGATCCAGCACAGGTCCCTGGCAGCTGGAGAGAGGCGTTGCCCAGGCCGTCGATGAGCAGGCGGACGGAAGTGTTCTTCACCTCCAGGAACACCGAGTGCCACTCGCCGTCGCTCACAAACCGTGAGGAGGAGAGGTTCCCTGAGGAGCTCCCCTGGCAGCTGTAGCCAAGGTGAGGCACTCCATTAACCATCTGTAAAACACAGAATCACAGGTAGCTGTCACACAGGTGTCTGCTGTTTATGAAGGGTTCCAACATTTCTCCTGCTGCTTGTTCCCCTCTCTCCTGGCCTTCACACTGACAGTTGAGATTAACTCCTGATTTTCTGATTTCAAGAAGTACCAAATGCAGCCCCTTCCACCTTTTTTAACCTATGTCTGGATCAACTCAGTGACTGCAACTCCTTCATTTTGCACAACACCTTCACCTCTCTGTCACAATTTCACCTGTGGTCCTTCCTGGCAGCCTGTAACCCGCAGGCAAAGAGGGAAGCCCATCTTTCCATGTAACAGAGCCATGGGGTCATACAGCTACTGCTGCAGCTGCTTGCCCTTTCTCCCACCTTCCCGAGCCTGATCAGAGCCCTGGCATTCAGACTATCCGTAAGTGCACCACCAGTCACAGATGGACTCTTGTTCTGGGCCACGTGGCTTTTGTTCTGTTCTCACTGTCTCATTGGTGGTGGGGAAGGTGCTGGAGCACTTGCCACTTTGGCAGGGGTGAGGGTGGTGAAAGAGTCTTATTGAGGAGAAGCACTGGCAGCTTTCTCTGGAGGAAAAAGCAGGACTTGGGAGGCAGAGAAAGGAATTACTGTTGTACCCATGCAGGAAAACCAGGCCAAAGTTACTGATATGTGCTGCAATCCAATCCTTGATCTCCAGCAGACTGGAGAGAGACAAGGTACTGAGCTGCTGAAAGTGAACCACACCAAGGTCCTCTGCATTAAACTGGGACATCAGGAATTCCTATTTCTGGCTCAATATTCATTTTTTAAAGTCATATAGGACAGAGAAAGGAAAAGTTAGCTGTGTTGTTTCAGGGTGAAGTCAGGGTTAAACCCCTTTTTCACCTTTATCTCCCCAGTGCTTTGTTGATAAAACCTCTCTCTCACAGAAGCCGAGAGCCTGTGGAACAGGAGAAAAGAGATGGAATAAAGTGTTGGTGAGAAACCTGCAGAGCCTGCTATGTAACATCAAACAATTCAACCCAGGCAGGAGAGATGTCCATGGGGGACATTAGACACAGTGAGGAGGGTTTGATTCTTGGAAGGAGTTAGAAGAGCAGGAATGATATGGGCTACACTGACTCTAGAGAAACCCCCACACAATATGAAGGGGCCACTCTGCAGCAGAGCAGGACAACAGCTAACTCTTAGAGAAGCCCACAGTATAAATAAATACCAGTGGGAGGAGAAAGCAACTGCTGAAGGAAGAAAGAACAAGAAGCAGCTGGCACATGGCGTGGAAGGGCCTCAGGGCAACACGTGTGTAAATCCCTTTGCACAATTGGCAAGCACACCAGAGAACTTTGTCACTTTACTTCATCTGCAGGAACATGATTTCTCTTCAGATGGGTCTGTAGATTTGGCTTATCAATTTCTGGGGCTGGGAGACAGATGAGAACTCGATTCCCTGGAGCAAGAACTGACACACTGCCAAGCCTTTCCCAGCTTGCCTGGTCTGCCATCCTCTTCCTGTAACCTATTTCTGAACATCAGGAGAGCTTAGAGACTGGAAAAGTGATGATATACATGCTCTTGGGAGAGCTCATCCTCTTAATCAAATCTACAAACCATCACTTATGGTCCTTTCAAGGCTTTGGCTCTTTTCTGGAGTATTTCATTCTACTTTTAAATCTTTTAAAATCTTGAGTTTAAAATCTTGAGGGATTCCTTCATATTTATCAGGCCAGGTGGTTTAGAAACCTTTTTATCCCTAAGACAGTGCCAATAAAGTGAGTCAGGAAAGAAATGATTCACAGGCATTTTATGGAGGAGGCTTTATGAATGTTTCCTATTGAAAAGATTGTGGAGACAAGCTTAGGCACAGGACATCATGGGCTCACTTAAACTCCAACTCCAGCCTTTTCTCCCTTGACTCCCTGTGCTGGTCTGGATCAGTGGAGTTTCTTGCCATCTTGTACTTCCTGAGCACCACCTAAAGTGCTGGTTTCCTTCTGATGAGCTCTTTGGTAACTCTCCTTCCCAGAGAGGAGGTAGAAAGCATGAGACCCGTCATGAGAAGTTTTTCACACTGGCCCTTTACAGTTCAGCCTAAAGTCACTCTCAGAGATGGGTACAGAACACATGGATGGTATTTCCCTGCTCCTGCTCTTCAGGAGTGATGGCTGTGGCAGCAGGAGCTTGAAATGTGTGCAAAAGGCATGTGCGTGGGGGTTGGCTGCTGTGCAGCTCCCTGTCTGAGTGGGTCTTTCGTAACTGTGGAAAGATGGAACAACAGGAAGATGGGGTTGTGAAACCATGAGAAGGGATGGGGAAATCCAAGAACAGGATGAACACTTCCAGGTAGGTTATAGAGTGTAGATCTCAATGTGATCAGTCTCAAGGACAAATCTCTGTAAGCTGGTAAGCATGTCCTGTGATCTTAGTCTCCAGTTAGTCTGAATTCAGTTGATGAGGAATATACAAAACAGCTTTTCTTTAGTCATCTGCTGCTTTCCTTCTGTTGCCAAATGGAAGAGTGAGATGATCTTTGAATGCTTTGGTAAGTTCAGAGTTCAGTTGAAGGGGAGAGAGTAATCAGAATGAAATATTCCTGTCTCTGCAGGTGTCTAAAATAGTGAAACCATCTGAAGAAAGTGGTTGAAAAGAGGGGTGTATGTGCGAAAAATACAATTTTGGATTCCTGTTCTGTCTCTTCTGTCCATTATTGTAAAGGACCTTTAATTTGAGGTATGGGAGAAAGTTTGCCCTTTGCTAAAGTAGAAACAAACTGGTTTGTGGACAACTCCACCTGATAAATTCTTTGTCCTGAGAGGTGAGATGCAAGAGAGGAATGAAGAAACAAGAATGAAGATGATGTAGACCTGCTATGGGTGTCTGATGACTTCACCAGAAGTCACACCAGAGACCAACACATGCACTTACATGTATAGAGGACGATTTCCCATTGTGGTTGCAGCAATTGCCAAACTGTGCTTGGCTCTCATTTGGTCTTCCCAAGTCTTGCATTTCACAAATTACTAAGGGTACATAATTTTGCATATTCTTTCTGTGATTCCCTTCCCCGAGAGAGTGAAGTTTTTGTAGCTGTGGAGAGAAATCCCCCTGCACTGCCATACCCACCTCCAGAGTGGCGTGGTCGGTCCCGTTGGCGTGGAACACGACTGCGTGATGCTGGTGGGTCTTGAGGCGAAAGTGCATGTGCCAGGAGCCAACTTGGGAGTGCTGGTACCAAATGTAGCTGTGCCCCCCAAACCTCACAGCTGTTCCTGAAAGGAGAATGAAAGAAAGGTCTCATCTTTGTGACACTTTGAGGCTATGGACTGTATCAAGCCTTGCCCCTTTTGCTAGCCTGGTGCCACAACTTGTCCAGGAGCAGCCCCATCCACAGCAACCCACAGATCCCTGCACTGCATCTCCCACAGTCCCACTGGGAGCTCCCAGTATTTCTTCTAGGCACTCAAGTATGAAGCAACCCTGAAATATCAGCCTGGCTGGTATTTCTGTCCTTCAAGGTGCGCCCAGCAAGCTCTGCAACACCCTTGAATTTCTCCATCCTTAGCAAGTTTTTATATTATTCTGTGGTATCCCCTTACATTCCTGCCCTTGTGTCACTGCTCCCTCCAAGTATTTCTTGAAGTATACTAGAGCCAGTAAAACAAATATATTTTATTTGTCTTTCCTCAAATTTATCAGTTACTCTCTGCTTTGCCAGGTCCAGGATCAACACATGAGATAAAAAACTCTGATCACTGACCTTCATTTCCTGCTAAGTATGAGTGGCTTTTCCCAATCAGAGAGACAGATGTTGCTGTTATTAAATGCTACAGAAGACCAATTTTAAAGAATAGACTATATGATACTTTCAGACTCCAAAGTCTTTGAAGTCGTGGGCAGAACTGTTCATCACTGGACAACCTAATTCCACGGAAAATCCAGGTGCTCTATAATGTACTGAAGGAGAACACAACATGCCCAGGTTTATAGGGTCAGACACTGCCAGGAAGGATTGCTCACCATTGCATGAGCAGATCTGCTCCAAGCTGTGCCGTGGGGTGAGGACGCTGAGCCGGGCAGTGCTGTACGTGGACATCATGCCTGGGTCCAGCTGGATGGTCTCCTTGCAGACACGGTGGGCACAGTCTGACCCGTGACAGGGCACATGGATGGCTTTCTTCATCCGGAGCCCGACGAGCTGGTCCATCTCCCCAGCTGACCCAGTGAGCTTGCTGGCCAGCACCCGCGGCTCGTACAAGGAGCCGTGTGGCTCTCCGACAGCCAGGAGCAGATCCACTCCATCAGAGGAGGCTGCAGGCTGCAGGCTGGCCATGTGGATGTTCTGGCGCCGGGTGACAAGGATGTTGCCCAGAAATCTCTGCAGGTTGCGCCAGTGGTCCCCCACAAACTCCTCGGGGGAGAGGTGTCGGAAGTGCAGCACCACGGCCTTGTCCAAGGCCTCCTGAGTGAAGCACCACACGTGGACGCTGACGCTCGTGGTGGCTGTGAACGTCCCGTCACTCACTGTCACGTTCAGAAGGTAGTGGCCATGGGGGAGCTTGTCCCCAGCAATGATCTTCCCATCTGCAGCCCCAACAGAGAAGAGACCTTCCTTGGGCACCTGTGCCACCAGAGTGTACACCAGCGTGTCGTGGGGGTCCCGGTCCGTGGCGTGGATCTTGCCCAGAACGCCGCCTCGGAAGGCCTCCTCATTGGTGGTGATGAATATTTCCAGGGGAAGGGCTGAGGGGGCGTATTGGCTCTGCTCAGTCACTTGGATATTTATAAATGCAGATGAGGAGAGGGGAGGGATGCCGCTGTCGGAGACCTGGCAGGGAAAAGAGAAGGATCTGTTACAGCCACACGCTGACTTACTGTCACCTCACCTGACTGGTGAGGTCTTGCAAAGGAGAGTGCCTTTCAGGGAGCAGTGAGTGGAAGCTCTCAGGCAGCAAGTTGGGAGTGAAGAAGGAATGGGAAAACTTGGCAGCAGTGTTGGAGTTCTGCCTGGAGAAAGCCCTAGGGAAAGGGCAGCATCCCTTCCTTAGGGAAGGATGGAGGAGACTGATGAGGCCTTGGAGACTTGGAGGCATTCTGCTAGTGGTGGGGTCATGCTCACTCCCCTGTGCATTCAGCAGAGCTGAGGCACCTCTGAGTGGCTCTGAGTTCCTGAGGGTTAATAATTTTTTCTGATGTTGCCAGTCTTTGTGGTTCCACGTGTAACTGAGTGCATGGTGATGTAAAGCAGTTACACACATCAACACATTCGCTCACCTTCCAGGCTCTTTAAGCCCCTGTCCCACCTCTGACAATGTCTGTCTAGCATTGAGTCAAGGAACCTCAAACAGAAAAATGTGAATAATCAGATTATGGGATAAATTTCTCCCTAATGGTAAGCAGTTAGAGGTTGAGGTTTGTAATATAATAGTACCCAGCTTTTACAACAACTGCCATTACTGAAGAAGTATGTACTTTACATGTTATTATCCTTTTGTTTGTAATGGACTATCCCTACTGATAACACTGAAAAATAATGAATTCATTTTGCAACAATAGAAATCCTTTTTGAAGAGGAACTGAAACCACTTCTTAAATGACAGGGATAATTAGAGAAAGCTTGTAGGACCAGATCCAGGTCTTACTTTAAATAGGAATTCACTAGAATGATTATGGGGAAAGCATCTGTCTAAGGAAACTGCTGACAGAGTATTGTTCATGATCATATTATCTGATTTTATCAACACAGAAGCTGGCCCCCTGCTTCTTGTGGGCAGACTGTGTGGAGAAATGAGCTCTGCAGCTGGCTCCAAGCTGCAAAATTTGTGCCTGGATTGGATTTCTTCAAAGCCAGAGATGTTTTCGTTCAGCTGGGCCATGCTAATCGCATTTTATTGCTACATAAGCTGGCTGGGGAATTCAGACACCAGGACAGTAACACAGACTCTACCTGGACTTGCAATAGGTACTGTTCTTTCACTCTCCTGTTCAGGACAGACGATGTCACCAGCAGACCATTTTGGGTAACTTCAAAGGCTTTCCCATCATTGCCCTGGGTGATCTGGAACGAGTAGGGTGGTCCATTTTCTGGAGAGTCTCTGTCACTCATAATCAGCTCCAGGACACTTGTCCCCACGGGAGCATTCTCCTGAAATGAGGAAAGACTCTATTGGAGGAAGGTAAGCAAAGAGAAATGGCCCAGGAGAACCTACAGTGCCCCAGGAGCTGCTGGATCAGGAACAGGAAAACAAATCCCACCCCTGCCCTAGAATACACAGAGCACAAAGCAGCAATGTCATTCATCACTGTCTCCCCACTTCACTCCAACAGCAGCCTAGGAATGAGTTCCTCAGTGCAAAGAGAGGGATGGGGAGAGCAAACTGTCTCATGGCTTACCTGCACCACCACACTGTAGTTGAGCTGGAAGAAGCGAGGAGGGTTGTCATTGACATCGGACACATGGACGTGCACAGGAACATCACTGAACTGAGCAGGGTGGCCGTTGTCCGTGGCTCGAACTGTCAGCGAATAACTGGGGATCTGGAGGATTTGTCGTGCAGGATTACTTGGAGAAATGGCAGAATGGTGGCTTTTCCACATCACAGTTTTATTCTGCTGCAGCTTGTTGAAATGCCTGAGGCCATGCACCACGGCCACAACAGCTTTGCCTTTGGCTAAGGCTCTCCATCCACAAATCTCACCCAAAGCTCATTACTAAACTAAATCAGCCTCACAACAGTTGCAGAAAAGAGAAACAATTTGGCAAAGATGGATGAAATTAAACTGGGCAAACACCTGTTGTTTTAGATTTAAGCTGAACTATAAGAAACCAACCAGGTTGAGCTCCTGTCCCTGTGCAGGACATCCCAAGAATTCCACCATGTGCCTCAGAGGGTTGTCCAAAAGCTTCTGAACTCTGACAGGCTGAGATAAGCTGCTGCTCTTTTATGAATGAGAGATTGTCCAGGTGACCTTTCTCCTCCCCACACCTGTTTTCTCTAATGCTCTGATGCAGAGAAGCAGAACCCAACCCTGTGGAAGGTGTCCCTGCCTATGGAAGGGGTAGGAACTAGGTGATCCTCAAAGTCCCTTCCAATCCAAACCATTTTATGATTCTATACTGCCTTCCCTAAAGCCCAGCCTTCCTACTGCAGTATCTGTATGTGTAGAAAACAAATTAATGCTTTGTCTTCTACCTACAATATTATGAGTAAATAATTCAGAAAACAGGAGGTAGCTGAGTAAGCTGTTCTCCCTCAGTCTTTTGGGGCACATCTGTTTCAGCCTTTCCATTCTCATTTTCCTGAACTCACCTCCTCCCTGTCCAGATGCTTGGCAATGCTGATCTGCCCACTTTTGGGTTGAATGGCAAAGTGTCCCAGTGGGTTCCCCTCCACGATGGAATATGTGATCTGATTGTTCATGGACCCATCCAAGTCATCAGCTGACACCTGTTTGGAGAAAAAGAAACCAAAACTCTGCTAGGACCTTTGGGCCAAAAAGGACATGGCATGGAGAAATGGGACCACTTTGCCATTTAAGGGGTACTGGTTTGAGCTTGCCTCAGATGAGGAGGGGGAAAGGAAGGTGGTTCAAATAAGCGTCATCCAAAAGATTTTTTCAAGACAATATAGTTTCCTCAGCTTTCTCCTAGTTCCTTTCCCGACTTTCCTGCCCAGAGGAGCCTCTGCCTTCCCCAGGTCACAAGGGCATTGTCCTTTCTCAGGTATTTTTGTTTTCTTGGGATGTTCTCAAAGATCCTAAGCCCACCCTCAATTTTCACTTAAAGGTGTCTTATAAGGCAAAGTGTTCTTCATGTCTGTGGAGTTTCAGGAATTCTGCCAATCATCCTTTTTAATAGTCATGCTTTAATCTAAGATGCTGAATGTCACAAGCCCACTGAGGTCACTGTGTCCAAGGAAAAGAAAAGCGCACAAGAGGAAGGAAGCACAAATAGCACAAGTAAGGAAGAGGTGAAGACAGCTGGCGTGGTTCAGTCATACCGTGAGGATGATCTCTCCAATGGCAGCATCCTCCCGAATGTCAGTGAAGTAGGGATCCTGGATGAACTCTGGTGCGTGGTCATTAATGTCAGTTATGTTGATCACCACCATGGTCACATCGCTGAGAGAGGCTGAGCCCTTCCTCGTGCCCTCAATGGACAGGTAATACTCGTGACTCGCTTCGAAGTCCAGGCTCCCATTGATGTATAATGCACCTGCATTGAGAGATGGGGAGGAAAGGACAGAAAATACTTCAAACGAATGGCACATGAGGTTTCTTGGAATACTGCAGATATGTCAAGGCAACTGCCAAACTGCCAGCTGAAACAGTGTAGTTGACCTAACTTTGACCCCCTTGATGTGGAAGAATTAGCAAGAGCCTTGTGACCAGAGAGGCTGAGGAGCCATTGATGAGGATGTCACAGCTGAGGGCAGAAGGCCATTGCTGACGCAGCCAAGGGCTCGTTTCAGGGAGTTAACGTTGGCCTTCTGATAACAGCTCTTATCACATCTCTGTGCAAACAGAATAGGGCTTTATCTGGCTGGTAATCATGGCTCAACACCTGCCCATGGTTAGGGTGCTATTATCCATGCTCATTGAGTGCTACTCAATAAAGCCGCCTGTTGCCTTGGGCTGCAGGTTCCTCATGGCATCTTGATGGAAAGACTTTTTACATGAAAACACTTTCTCCTGAATTTTGAAGTGGGAAAATTTCCTCATCCTGTTCTCCACGTATCTCTCATTCACATGGACCTGTCTCAGGTCTCAGACACACAGGAGGAATCTTTCCATTGATTTCAGTAAGATTTGGATCACTCCTTAAGTGATCTGGATGGCAAAATTTGAAGTAGAAAAGAAGACTGTATTCCCTACCCTTGTGATGTGTAAAGACAGATCTAAGCAGAAGTGCGAGCCAAACGGGGAACAACCAGAGAGGATGCACACAAAGACATCCTTTGATGTTGGATCATCCTGGACCTGCTCGGGCACAAGATCATTTTACCTGTGTTTGAGTTGAGCTGAAATTTCCCGTGGTCATTGCCGTTCACAATTTCATACTTGATCTCTGTGTTTTCTGTGTTGTCCCTCGTCAGGACTGACAAGTTGAGGACCTCAGTACCAACAGCCACATCTTCCTTCACCATGGCCACGTACTCAGGGGCCAGGAAAACAGGCAGGTACTCATTGAGATCCACAACAGAGACCGTGACAGTGCCGAGGGAAGAGAGGGGCTGCGGGGTGCCCCGGTCGGTGGCACAGACTGTCAGCTCAAAGGCTGAGTGCTGGGAATCCTTCAGAGGCTTTTCCAGCCGGATCACCCCGGTGGTTTCCTCAATTGAAAAGTGTCCATTGGCAGAGTCAGACAGAGAATAGACCACCTCAGCGTTCAGACCTGCAAGGGAAACAGAAAGGCTGCAGTAATTAATGGGTAGGGATGCTGCTGGGTTTATTTATTTACAATGCATTAGGACTATATGAACAGAATGATCTTCAATTCCCAGGGAACATGGAGGCTGTATGACCATCATATGAACATTGAGTGTGCCCCAGCCCATCTGCAGGTTAATCATCTAGCCAGCCCTCACCATTATCCACCAGTGTCAGCTGTCTGCATTTACTAGTGTCCCCCATTTTTAATTACCTTGTTTTCAAAGGTAATTTCTATTCATGTCTGCTTCCAAAGAAGATAAATATGATCTTTCTTCTCTAAATTCAGCCTCTGCTGGAGAAGTTTAGTGAAAGTTCCCTTCTTAGGAGCCTTACCTATACTTCTGAGAATCTCTGTGTCTCCAGGAGGACCTCTCCATCCATATTACCTACCTCACCCATATCCAAAACTCCTTTTTTCCTTTATTACACTCATTCTCAGGCCCCACCTTTGAACAAGTTTCTGTCCAGTTTGGATCCCTGTGTCACAGTTTGTGCTGTGTATCACGGCCACAGTTACTGAGCACATTCTCACAGAAGGTCTGCATGTTTCTACAGACACTGTGCTCCCAACAGGGTCACAGAAGTGCTGATGCCAGCCCAGGAGTCAAGAACATGTCAGCGATGAGATCCAGCCACATCTTCGCCAAGATTCAATCATCCAAGCCCATTGCTGTAGCACTTCCCTAGGTTTCAAAGGCTTCTACTCAGAATGAAAGATGAACTCTACCAACACATAAATCCCATTCTGACTCACCTTCATCAAGGTCCCTGGCAGCAACCACAGCGATGGGCGTCTTAGTTGTGGTGTTATCAAAGACGGCCACGGCGCAGTGGCTGGGGAAGAACCTTGGTGCATTGTCATTGGTGTCCTCAATGATGAGTGTCACATCAGCCTGGCACGAACGGCCCCCGCCATCAGTGGCTTTGGCTACGAGGTGGTACGTGGGCTTCTGCTCACGGTCCAGGGGTGCAGATGTGGTCAGCTCCCCTGTGGGAAAGAACAGCAGGTGGTCGTGTCTCCAGCAATCACAGCCGCAGCCTACAAGACCTCAGAGGGTTCAGCTGTTTTCCTGGATGAACCGTGGGAGACAATAATTGAGCTAATAGCGGTGATGTGTCCACGCCACATTGCTCAGGGCTATCCTCGGATCACTGCCAGCCAGGGCCCTGGCAAGGCTTTGCATGGGCAGTCCTGCAAGTTCAGCTGAACTTCATCCAAGGGATGCCATCATGGGATAAAACTGTTCATAAATAAATTGTACTTCTAAACTACACTGCACTGAGATTTCTGCTTTCTGAACCCAAGTGATCTCTAGAACGATCATCCAGTATGGGTAAATACACTGACCAAGACACAAGAAGAGGTGTTTTGGGATTTAGAACTTGTGTCTTTGGCTCAAGCCGAATACTTGCTGCTATTTCCTCCTTGAAACCTGGCTGCTAGCAATGGTGTCTGCTCTTCATTTTAACAGAACAGAGCAAACAAGATGATGTAGAACTCCCTCTCCTCTATGCTGCGGCCATTCCTTCCCAGCTTGGGACAGGTGGAATAAACAGCTCCTTGTGTTGGTTAAGAGGAGGTAAGTGTGGAGCTTGCATTTCTCAGGGCTGGGTGAGGAAGAGGAGAGAAGCAGCCCTGCTCTCACCTGTGTGCGGGCCCAACCGGAACTCCTCCGCGCCGGGGCCGTGCAGGCTGTAGGTTATCTGGGCATTGCTGCCCACGTCGGGGTCGCTCGCTGATATCTTCAAAATTAAAAGACCCGGCCCAGCATCTTCAGAGACTCTCCCAGTGTAGAGTATCTGGCCAGCACAGAAGAAATCATTGGCATCTGAGCCGTCTCCAAAATACCTCCACCCCATATGGAGGGAGAGCAGGCCCACAGAAGCTTCACAGAGGATAAATCCTGTGTTTTATAGGGGAACACAATGTGCCTCCCATTCCTGGCTGCTGGGGTGTGGACTGGGACAAGTGAGCTCATTTCACACAAGCCTTTGAATCTCCTTTGGGAAGTAACCACCTCTGTTCGTTCTCACCACGGGTGACGTCCACACCAGCGATCAGCTCTCGACAGCAACAAACCTCCTGGTGGGAATCTCCCAGCTTAGCAGGATATAAAACTCAGTAATTTACATGCCCCTTCCCAGGAGGCTTCCTGGCATTGTTTATCTCCAAAAATTACTCTTCATAATGCTTAGGCTCTCACTTGCTGCTGGCAAACATGCTTGGAGGCTAGATTTAATATTCTTGCTTGACATGCTGCTTAATTAAAATTGTTAAGCATAATCAAAGCAACAGGATCGTGTGAGAAGAATTATGACAAGCCAAATCCTTTAACATGCTCTGCCTGTTCTTTCTTCTTCTCTATTGTGTTCTTTCCCTCCCAGGATCTCCCTTTATGCCCCTAATGTCCCAGAACAGATGTCTTACCTGGCCACATTCAGGGCTGTTGTCATTGATATCCAGTACAAAAATTTCCACTTCGGTGGTGGCCTGAAATTTCCCATCAGAAGCCATAACCTTGAGGAGATATTTCTCTGTATCTTCTCTGTCCAGAGGCTTCTTGGAAGAAATTGTCCATTCACCCTCAATTTGATCAACTGTGAACTGTCCCAGTACGTCTCCTTCTAGAAGGGAGCAGGAAGCAAGTAAAAAAGGCATTTACTAAGGGCTGAAAATCAGAAGGAATAAGGAAACGGAATACAAGTGTGTCCACTGATGGTTCCTTCCTTAGGAGACCTGGAGGACCTGGATGCTCCTAAAGGTCTTTTCCAACCCAAATGATTCCTTGACTCTGACTCACACTGGTGATGCAGAAAGGGCACTGGGGGCACATCCAGCAGGTGAGGAGCTTTTGGTCAACCTCACTGCACAGCTGGGAAATACCCTGCACATTTTAGTTACTCCCTGTCTGCACATTACAGTGAGAGAAGGAAACAACTGATTGCAGAAAAGTCAGTAATGTTCAGCAGATGTGCATATTCATTGCCTCAAAACCACATTGTCTCACCTTCCCAAAGCCTGTCAGTCTTTTTTGTGCATGTTCCTAAAGGGATCCGAGAGTTGTAAACACCCTGCAGACATGGTTTGGATCTTACTGTTATGGTACCGTGTACTTCCTCTAACCTGTAGAGGTATTTAACATATAGCTTTGTTTTCTAGGACTACTTTTTGTTTCTGTAAGAGCCAAATGATGAGAGACAGGTAAATCCAGACTAGGCAGGCTCTCTGGTCCACCAGATTCATGCTGCTCCTACTGTTGTTACACATGTTTGATTTTAAATGGGCTGGATGCTGCCACGGGAGAATCCCTCTCTCCTGGGAAGGAGCTGGTGCTCTCTGCTGACCCAGGAGGAAGCACGACAGGCAGTGGGAGTCAGGGAAGAGAGCTGGCTGTGGAGTCTGCTCGAGTTGGACTCTGAAGGGACTCACACAGTGGGATAAATTAAATTCACTCCCTTTCTGCTTTCCTTTGGGCTGCAGGGATGAGGTTGTGGAGGCACAATGGCACCTGTACCAGCTCGTCTTCTGATGCTGGGAAACACCAGCCCATGCCCAGATTTAGTTTCTGTGTGTTTGAAATCAATGTGGACAGGGGGAAGCTGGGCTCTGTGTTCACCTAATCCTCTCTTTTTCTGCATTTCCATGTTTATTTGTAAAGTTTGATCTGTGTTTGTACATGCAGAGCAGAGAGCACAAGGTGTTCACCCCTAACATAAGTGTGTATCCTCTCAGGTTTAAAGTACTTGGAAGTTACTACTACCTTTAAGATGTCAGAAATGTGAATACATAATGAATTAAATCCTTCCTCCCAAAGGCTTGCAAATACCTAGGCATGTCCTAAACCAAATGAAAGTACCAGCATTCCTCCCCTGTTGCAGATGGTTACAATAACAGATAACAGGCTGCAGCATGATCTGGCCTAATGTTTTGACCCTGAAGGGTCCTCGTTTGAGCCTGAACAAAGATTTTAATTTGAAGGATCTGCCCCAGGTTTTAGAAAGACCCTTTAGGGTCAAAAAAATACCATGAAAGCAAGCTTCTACTTGTGCAAATGCAGAACAAACATTCCAGTGTAACTTTTTTGTATTTTACAGCAGTGGTTAATTTTAGTTGGCACGTGTGATGTTTCAGGGATGCAAGAGTAATTTTTAGTATTTCTTGTTAGCCAAAACCTTTACTAAGATTGACGTGATAAGTCTTAAATATTCCCCAGTGCAAAGTGACTATCTGCAGCCTTGTTATTACGCCAGCCCCCAAGTGGTTTTGTAGGAAACATACAATGCCAAAAAGTTATACACAGTTATTAAAAAACACAAATAGGCTACAGGTACATCACATATATCACATATAATGTGATGTATAAACTGACTGCAGTGCTGGCAGGAGAAAAAGCTGGGTCAAAGAACTTAAATACAGATCACACTATCTATGTGAGAAAAATCTTCCTTCTGCTGTACTGCCTCTCCTGTCCTTCCAATAGGTATTACAATTACACTATCTCAAAAATTCCTCTGTTAAGAAAGTGTAAATAAATATTTCTACAGTACAGTGTAATTACTTATATGTATCTTATTTATTTATTTATTCCCAGAGAAATAGGATGATTCAGTGGTGAGATAGTTATTTTAATGATCATTCCACCCACTGCAGTTACTGAAGGGTTTTTTATTCCCCACAGCTCATGACAGAGCTCAGCCTCCATCTCCTACTTCTGACAGGACTGTCAGTGTAACACTATTTCTGTACTAATAACCTGTAAGACAAGGTATCAAACCCTCACTTTGAGATGATACTCTCTCCTTGCCCACTGGAGGTTCCAAGTCAGGAACAACTCACCGGTGATGTAGCACGTGACCCGGCGGTTCTGCTCGGAGATGTCGGCGTCGATGGTGCTCAGGGTGACAACGACCTGCCCCGGCTCCGCGTTCTCAATGACCGACCCCTTGTAGAAATCCGAGGTGAACTGCGGGGCGTTGTCGTTTTCATCAGAGACAGTGACCTCCACCAGGGTTTGGGAAGAGAGCTGCACCTTCCTGCCGTGGTCAGTGGCCACCACATAAAAGCGATAGACCTCCTGCTCCTCACAGTCCAGTTCTTTCAGGGTGGTGATCCACCCGCTCTCACCGTCGATGGTGAACAGCCCGCGGAGGTTGCCAGATTCTGCTTCCAGACTGTAGGTCACCTGCCCATCGCTTCCCATGTCCTGGTCATTAGCTGTCACTTGAATGACTGTGGTTCCTGAAGGCATGTTCTCCATGACAAATGCTCTGTAGGGATCTGCCTCAAAAACAGGTCTGTTGTCATTCACGTCCTGTACTTGGATATTGACAGAGACCAGAGAGACCAGCTGAGTCTCCAGATGTGAGCAGTGAGCCATGACATCAACCTGGTACCACTTGGTGGTCTCATGATCCATAGGTTTTTTGATTCTCAAAGCCCCTGTCTGTTCATCCAGTGTGAACACCTCGTCCTTGTTACTTTCCGTAGTGGTTCCCTTCACCAGGCTGTATATAATGGGATCCTCTGCAAAAGCTTTGACTGACCCTATTTCTGACCCCTCTGGAAGATCCTCAGATGCAGAGAACGTATAAAGGGGCTCAGAAAATCTTGGCAATGTCACCTCCCTGGGGACAATCTGGAGATTCACTGGAACAAGGGAGTTCCAGTGAGGGGGTCTGCCATCTTCAGCCTTCACCTTGAAGTTAAAGGCTCTGTTTTCTAAACCAATAAGACTCTCCTTGACCTTAACAACCCCAGTGGCAGCATTGATCTCCACAAGGTCTTCTGCCACATCTTCCACAGAGTCAACAGAGTAAATGACATCTGCATTTGCACCTTCATCAGCATCGTAAGCCAGTACCTGGATGACAGGGGAGCCTTTGCTGACATTGGACTGGATGGACAGCGTGTATTCAGAGGCTTTGAACAGAGGTGGGTTGTCATTCTCATCTGTAAGGATTATTTTGACAGTGCAAAAGGCCACCTTCCCACCCCCATCCTTAGCCATGACTTTAATGGCAATGACCCTCTCTGTGGAATTTTCCCTGTCCAGTTTTTGCAGTGTGGCAATACAGCCTTTATTATCTATGGAGAACTTCTCATGGGCGAGCTTATTTATGATGGTGTAGTCTATGGTGCCATATGGGCCACCATCTGGGTCAATAGCCAGCAGCTCAATCACTTTGGTTCCTATCTCAGCATTTTCTGCCAGCTCTGCCTCGTACACATTCTGCTGAAAAGAGGGGCTGTATTTGTTGGCATTTGTGGTGTTGATATACACAGGCACAGTGCTCTTGAAAACTCCATCTGAAGCAGAAACTCTGAGATTGTAAGATGGCTCCAAGTCCTTTTTGCAGCGGTTGAACATGGATATTATCCCAGAAGTGCTGTTGATGGCAAAATGCCTGTTGTCATTACCCGAGAGGATCACGTACTCCAGCCGGGTGGTGTCTCCACTGTCAGGGTCCAGGGCCTGGACTTTGATCACGATGTGCCCACACGTAGCCATTTCACTGACCTTGGCTTCATACTGAAGCTGGCTGAACTCAGGGGGGTTGTCATTGATGTCAGTGACATCTACGATTACCAGAGCATCGCTACTGAGTGGAGGCACCCCGTGATCCACAGCTCTGACTTTCATGCGGAACTGTTGATTTGTTTCATAATCAAGTGCTTGAGCTGTTGTTATTTGCCCTGTGCTGGCATCAATATTAAAGAACTTGGCAGCATCTGAACCATCATCCATGATCTGATAGGAGACCGCTTTGTTTCTGCCCGAGTCCTTATCAGAGGCAAAGAGCTGGACAACAGGGGTCTGTGGTGGCAAACTCTCCGAGACAGACGCTGTGTAAATGATCTGAGAAAATATGGGAGGGTTGTCATTAATGTCCTCTACCTCCACCTCTACTCTGGCTTCTGAGAAGGATCCAAGTGCTGTGTCTGTGGCTCTAACAGTGAATGTATGTTTTGTCTCCAGCTCATAGTCTAGCTGCCCTGTGACAGTGAGGACACCAGTTTTGAAGTCGGTGTTGAAGAGTTTCAGGGAATCTTCTTCCACAACGTTGTAGATGAGGCGCAAGCCTTCGGGGCTGCGGGCCTGGATGTGAAGGATAGATGTGTATGGGGGGACGTTTTCTGGCACCTTCACTCGGTAGTACAAACTCTGGAACAGAGGGTTGGATCTGTTCCTCACACTGATCACAACCTCTTCTTCAGCCTGCAGGGGAGGCTCTCCTTTGTCCTTAGCAATGACCCGGAGGCTGTACTTATTTAAAGCTTGATAATCAAGAGGCCTCTTAAGGGAGATGTCTCCAAGGTAAGGGTCAATCCAAAAGTATTTGTATTCCTCTGCAAATGAGTAGGTAACAGCTCCATTATCCCCTATGTCTTTGTCTGTTGCTGACACCTGAAAAAGAACATCCCCCGGCTCTGTGCCGTCCTGCACCGAGGCATAGTATGGCACATTCTCAAACTGTGGGGGGTTGTCATTGACATCCTCTACATAAACTCTGACAGTGGCTTGGGACACTCTTGGTGGCTTCCTGCTGTCCTTCACTTCCACAGCTACCTCGTGCATGTCTTGCATTTCGCGGTCAAATTTCACACCCTTGGTCTGAAGGACTCCAGAGGCTTGGATCATTTTGAACCTTTCCTTTTCATTCAAAACTGAGTAGTAAAGGGGTTCATTTAGCTGATACCCTTTGACCCCAAGAATGGTTAGAGTCTTCTCATCGGTAGAGTTCTCCATCACAGTTGCTGTATATACGTCTTGATCAAATTTCAAGCTGGTACCTTGTGCCCGAGTTAAATTTAGCTTAACCAGAGCAGTGCTCTTATACAAGCCATCACCAGCTCTGACTGTGAGCTCTTGGAAGCTTCTCAGGCCAGTTGTGTTAAGAATGGAGATGAGACCTGTTAGTGGATGGATATGGAAAGCATTGTCAAGGTTCCCTTCCACGATGCTGTAGGTCACCTCCGAATCTGCATCTTTCGCCTGCACTGACAAAAGCTCCATCCCTGGGTGGGCGGGTAGCAAGACAGAAATGTCATAGGTGTCTTTAGAAAAGACTGGAGGTGAATCATTGACATCTTTAACATGGATTGTGACCTTGGCAGGCTTGGATGCGAACAAGCTGGGATTTCCACTGTCGTGCACGTGTACACTGAAGTGGAAAACTGGGGTGAGCTCATAGTCTATATCAGCACGACTGGTCAGTGTCCCTGTGCTGGGATCCACGGTGAAATATTTCAGTGCCTCTGGTTCCAAAATCTCATAGGTCAGCAAAGCATTGGAGTCTTGATCAGCATCTGTTGCACAGGTGACGAGGGGAGCATTGCTTTCATCCAGAACCATGCTTTGTGATGGGGCATTCTCCATGATCCAGCCCACGAAGGAAGGCTTAACGAAGACAGGCACATTGTCATTCTCATCTATGACATAGATGAGCACCACTGCGTCCATAAATGCTCCAGCCATGTTGGTACCACGGACTTTCAACTGGTAAAAAGACACCTGCTCAAAATCTAAGTTCTTCTGAGTGGAAATAAGGCCTGACTGATAGTTCATGGAGAACACTCCATCTCCATTTCCATCTTTTATTTCATAGCTGACTGGTGACAAGCTTGTGGCTGTAACCTGGATCAGAGGAGAGCCAATAGCAGCGGATTCACTGATCTCTGTGATGTATTCAGCCTCCGGAAATTTTGGAGGGGTTCGATCCGAGGGTCTAATGTGGACATGTACAGTAGCAGAATCTTTAAGCTGAGGAAACCCCTGATCTTCTGCCTTTACAATGAGAGTAAATCGCTCCTGCCTGGACGGGTCCAGTTTCTGGGCAACTGTAACAATTCCAGAATACGGGTCGATGCTAAAGAAGCCTTCCCCATTACCTGCAGGAAGAGAAATCACAGAGTGAAGAATGCAGACACTGTGCTGGTCTTCATTTTCTGAAATTCTTTTGCATAGATTCTCCTGACTGCAGACCTGATTAACATCTGTTTCTTCTACTGAGAGAAATTAATTCATTTCTAAATAATTTTAATTGTAAGAACAACAAACCCATTGAGATCTGCAAGCTAACATTTGAATCAATCAAAATGTAAATTGGAGATAAACACCCTTCTAATTTAAGCATATTTAGTGGTGGCAGAGCATGTGCTTGAAGCTTTTGCCTCGTGTGCAGAACATGGTAGCACAGACAGTACCAGTTCCTTCAAGCCCTGTCATGCTTGTAATTACCAATACTTCAGGAGCAATTAAATTCCTCAGTCCTTGATCTAAATTGCAGTAAGAAAGATGGAGCAAAGGATGGCTTGTCTCCTGCAAAGAGTTTACAGGCTAAATAGGCTGTGTGGCACAGACATAAATACTTAAGTTTTAACCTTTATAGTGAATGATAAAATTTTTGCCCATTGAGCACGAATGACTCAAAACCACCACCAGTCAATGCTGAGAGGGTTCTCACCATTCCTTGAGGATGTGTTTCTTGGTAGAAATGGTGGAATGATGATGACTCCTGTGGGAATTGGGAGTTCTTTTACCTAACAACTGAATAGTTCCCATGGACAAAGAGGAGCAGATTTTAGGCTGTTCTAACTCGTCCAGTCACTATTTTTCTTAGACCAGTGACTCAAAATTAAGCTGTCGTCTTAAGAAAAGATGCTAATATTCCATAATATGGACATTACCTACTCACTCAGGATTTTTTCTGTGTAAGTGGAGAATCACATTTTAGAACTGTGCAGCCATTTGATGTTCTTTGCAACAGCCAGAGAAAGCTGGTCAAGTGGCCACCAGCTAGAGCATGGTAATGGAGGTATGATCATAACCTAAACTGTCTTGTTGCATGGCTCTCACCTGCCTGAAGGGAGTAGTGGATTTCAGCATTAGCTCCCTGGTCCTGATCAAGGGCTCTGACTTGTACGACCTCTGTGCCCACCACTGCAGAGTCCAGCACTTCTGCCTCGTAATGGATGCTGCTGAACTGGGGAGGGTGAAGGTTGCAGCTGTCCACGTGGACGATGACTCGGACAAAGTTCCGCTTGATGGGGACCTCCTGGTCTCGTACCTGAATGGCAGAGAGAGAGAGCAGGAACAGTCACACCCAGGGACAAGCCAGTCTTGCCTGCACCATCTTCCAAGTAACTCATCAGCACTCTTACAGAGATGGGTGTTTTGCAATGGTGCCAACCCCTTGTCTGGGAATGAGCCTGGAAGTTTCAGCACCAAAGCTCAGACTTGAATTTGAAACCAAACATTAACTATTACACACTGTGTTTTCTTTTGTAAGAATCCAGTGGCCCTCCAAAGAAGGTGGTTAGAGGAATGCAGGGTGTTAACTACATTTAGCCATACAGTAAAGGTTAACACCCTGCTTTCCTCTTCCCTATTGTTCCAGACAAATCCTCCCTCAAAGACTAGAACCACTTTTAATTTCTCCAGTGACCCATATAACCTGGCCAAACCGGTGGACTCAGCAGGGCTTGGTTAGGACTCACCATCACTGTGAGGGTGTGCTGAGGCATGGGCTGGGAACTGAAGCCTTCTGCTGTTGTGAGGGCTCCATTGCCTGGATCCAACTGGAAAAGTCTTGTGCTTTTGGGGTCCACGCTGCCATGGATAGTGTAGATGAGCCCCTTTCCTTTGTCCTTGTCTGTTGCACTGACTCGAAGGATTTCTCTCCCTGAGGGAGTATCTTCAGGAATCCTCACCTCGTAATGGCTCTGAAGAAACTGGGGACGGTGCTGGTTGATGTCAATCACGTGGATAAATGCCTGAGGGGGAGACAGCACAGTGAGGGCAGCAACTGGACATGCAGCCACGTAAAATCTCAGCTACCAATCCTTCTTGGGTGCTGATATTGGGTGCTTCTTGGGTGCCATAACCATTACAGTTTTACAACTTTGGGAGATTTATCATCTGTGATGACCGGGAGCCCTTTTGTCCTTCATCCCAAGGAACCTGCTGTGCCATCTCCTTTTGTGTTTTTCAGTTTGCTTCCTCTCTTTTTTCAAAATCTCTCCAGTCTGGCAAGGCATTCAGGGGGAACGTGCCTGCACTTGGCACGTGGGGAAACAGTCACAGCCTGCCACGGAAAGCAGCAGCGGCTCAGCCGTGGTGCCAGCTTTGCTGCTGGCTGGTGCCCACACAGCAACCCCCATTATTTACTCAACAGAAAGCTGACAGAAGGGGATGTTTGGTTAAAGAAGGGAGGGTTTGGCCTATCTCAAGAGCAGCAAGTGTGTGGAGAAGCAAAATTTCTGTTCTACCCTTTTTAGCCAAGTTTTCCTCTCTGAATTTAACAGCACACACTGGGAATCCTGAATCCTGCTGGGGAAGTCACTGCTTTCTCCTGTGTGGCCTCCTACCCTGGCTGTCCTGACCCTCCTACTGATGTGCCTCCTGCATCTTAGGAAGCCTCAACCAAGTGTAATAATTTGCTTCCTTTAGCAAACCTGAGCATGTCATGGGGGTTTTACATGAGCAGGTTTCTTGACATCTGCTAGCAGCCTTGAGTGCCAAAATAAATGTAGGGATGAGATGCAAGGTGGCATGGAATGCACACCAGGCAAGGTGGGGCTTTGTTTGTTTATTTGGAACAATACTTGAAGATAGTCGAGACATGTGGCCATCCGTTAGCATCACGTTTCACAGGAATGGTGGAGTTCCTCACTCATCATCCCCCACAGTGAATTTCCCATGATAAGCATTACTGACAGGTGACTCACATCCTAGGTCTTCCTGTGCACTGAGGGCTGGATTTTTGGCTGCTTCTTATGCATGGAGAGAATGACTAGTGAAAGATCATGCATTGAACACCCCTCCTCAGGGTAGTAAAGATGGGCAATACCTCATAATTTTAGCCAGGGCTCAGGGACATGCCTGAGAGTGAAGTGCCTCTTTTTACCAGCACCCCCTTTATATGTGGCAACTCAGAGCACACAGCAGCTCTGCAGCCGCCCCACTCACTCCCTGGGCCTGACCTCACCTCTTGTAGATGAATGTGTGCTGGCTCTACCTGGGCTAGCACATCCCAGGAACACCCCCTGACATGGGAACATGGACCCAAACCTGACCTAACCGTGTACACACTTCCCTGAAGATGCTGTCCCAGATTGCTGTAACTCAGCCTGAGCAGCTGGGACCAAGCTGAGGTCTGAGTGTGTGAACTGCCACCCCAGCTTGGCTGCTGGTATGGATGTTTCCCTGGGTGCTGCCTGGCATCCACAGGAAAGACCCAAGCTTTCCTAGAGCAGCTGGGCTTCCAACAACATAAAAACAATCTTAGCAATCTACACTGTCACTGTGTAATGGAGGATCATAGTGTTAAGGACATTCCTGTGCCTGGCACCCGATCCAGAGTTCAGCAGACCCAGAGGAAAGGTTCCCTTTGGCATATGCTCCCTCTCAACAGAGCCTCCACTAAAGAAAAAAACATTACCTGGGTTTTGATTGTACTGGACCCATCAGTGACTTCTACTGTGAGGTTATAGCTTGACTTCTTCCTTGCATCCAGGGGTCTTGCAATGACCATGCTGCCTGTGCTCTTTTCAATGTCAAAATCCATGTCATCATCACCACCTGGGACACAGGGGGACAGGGAAACAGAAGGGCAGTTACAGTCAGCTAGACTGGGGATAGTGCCACAGGTAAGGTTTCTCCCAAATCTGGAAACTCAAAACAACATGAGATAGATAGATGGATGGATAGATAGATAGATAGATAGATAGATAGATAGATAGATAGATAGATAGATAGATAAAAAGATGGACAGATAGACAGACAGATAAATAGATAGATAGATAGACAGACAGACAGATAGATGCAGACAGGAGATGGGGAGGACAAGGCAAAGCTGGACAAAGGGATAGTCACAGATGGTGACAAAGGAGTGTGAAAATGAAGATGAGGGGAATGAGGGAAAACGAGGAGGAGAGAAGGGGAAAGGATGCAGTTATGCATGTGATGTCCTGGCTAGATTTGCAACGGGCCCATTTGAGCATTGATTTATTTGCACAAGGTTTCCAGCCATGCACCATCAGTGGCATACCATGGACCAGGGACCTGCTGGGTGGAACAGCACTCTTGCTGCTTCTGATTCAAGGTCACACTGTGGACATATCAGCAATGGTCCTTGTCACCATGGCTGGGGGCCTGTGAGCTCCCTGAATTCCCAACACTCAACAGTTGGGGAGGCAGACGGTGCTTCCAGGGTGAGCAGAGCCTGTTGCCTCCAGCCCAGATGGCTGAGAATTGCCAGGAACAGCAGGCCTGAGCAGCTCAGCAGCAGAAGGCTGTCCCTCACCCTACTGCTGCTGAGCCCTGGCATGGCAACTCCTTTCTCATGCCTCGCTTGCTGGGGCCCATTGGCCCCTCTTGCACATTAAACCCTGCAAAGCTGCTCTTTGGGAGAGAGACATGGAAAAGCTGAAACAGTTTCCTGTAATTTATCCCAGGTCTCAGCTTCTTCCTTCCTGACTACAGGACGGTCTGGATTCTGCTTTATTCTATTACCAGTTGTAAAATCTTTGCTGTTTGTAAAACTACGTATCTTCCCTTGCTGGAGGAACGCAGCGCCCACCAGACATCTGGACCACTGCTCTCCTGCTGGGGAGGAGACACAAAGAAGCAGAGACAGAGGGAGAGAGACCCATGGATGGCCTTCCCAGAGAAAAGAGAGAAGAGCTCCCTATGCACAATGCCAAATGGAAAGAAGAAGCCCAGAAAAGGAAAGAAATGAAGAGCAATGCTGCTTTGCCAGAGCTTTTGCAGACTCCATCAATCCCAGTGACAGTGTTTGTGGTCTGGGGAAGGTGAAACTTTGAATGAGGTGCTGAAGGCTGCCGGATCTCTGCATCACCCCCTTGGTTGCCAGCTATCATGATGCTTTCCTTCCCTTGCAGGGAAAATAAAATCCTCTCCTTTTCCACCAGGACAGAAACCAAGAGAGCCTTCAGCATCTCTTGGAGCTCTAGGAACTGGGAAAGATGAGGTCAAGCTATGCTCCAGCACTCAGCAGGGAAATGATGGGACAACATTCAGAGGAATACACCGATAATTCTGCAGACCCAGCAGACACTACAAATGCCAGATGAATCTTGCACTGATATTGTCTTGCCCCTTGTAGTGTTGTATCTCTTGTTGGTTAATTGTATTTATACACCATTATCCTTGCCCTAACACAGTAAGGGGAAAACCTATTCACTTGCCCAATTAAGGCTTTGTCTGACAAGGGCAGGCCCTGCAGGCAGTACCAGGGAAAGGCTGTGCAAGGTAGATTGGGGCACCACTTCAAAACAACAAATTACACGAGCACAATTGGCCCTTGTTGGTAGGACTAGTTCTGCACACGCTGCCTGAAGAGTCCCCTGGGGTGACAGCCCACGTCCCCTCTGAATCCTGTGTCTTAAAGGAGGCCCTAGAGTTCCACATTCCATGTCTAAATCACCCCTGGGATGTGGTGAGGAGGAAGGGAGAGCCCCACAAGTTAGGGCAGACCAGATCTTTGAGGAATGCTTCCTTCTCAGTTCCCTGCTCAAGATTCAACATGGAGGGAGACATGGGGGGTATTCTGTAAAATCCAGCCACACACCTGGATCCTTGCAGGCAGTCCTAACAAAGCAGTGTCACTTGATTCCCAGGAGGAGCTGGCACTGGCATGCCCTGCCTTTCGTGCGACATCGGAGAACACCTCAAACACAGGCAAGTTCCAGACTGTCATTAAAAAAGCGTGTTGGGTAATTGCACTTGGCACCAGAGGCCTCGGATGGGCAGCTTTGTCTAATGGCTGTTTAAACCTCCTGGTGCCTGTGAGAAAGCTTTCCCTGTAGCTCACCTACACCTAAAGCAAACAATTCCATTAGCTCAGGCATGCGAGCGCTGAACACCAAGGGAGCCGGAGCAAGCGCTCACGGACACCACTGCCCTGCTCTGACTTCTGTGCCTCACCTGTGATATTAAACCACACTTGGCTGGGGCCCATCTCGATGCTGATCACGCCCACCATGTGGTTCACAGGATCTGTTTCCATCACGGCGAAGTTGAAGTGGGGTTCGTCAAAAGCCAGAGGTTCTGAGGAAGGGCCGGGCCGGGCGACCCAGCTGATGTGAAGTCTCACGTGGGAGGAGAGCGGGGGGCTGCCGCCGTCGGTGGCCTTGACCTGTGGAGGAAGGCATGTGCACCCAGGGAGAAAGCTGAGTTAGCTCATGGGAGCTCCATGGAAAGCTCCTTCTCCCACCCACCAGGAGTTTCAGCTCCCAGTGTGTCCAAAATCCCATGAAGCAGATCCTGAGGCAGTGGTCCATGCTCTGGCTGCTTCTAAGGCAGAGCCATGCAACCCAAATTCCTCTTTACTATCAAGTAAATCTGCCAAGCTCTATCCATAGCAGAGACCTGGATCACAAGCCTTGTTTGCAAGGACCCACAGATTGTGGGAAGGCTTTGAACCGACATCCAAGCTCCATGGCCTGATCAGAACATCATATAGAGGCATGATGGAACCCAAAAACTGTTCAGGTTTGGGTCCACACCCATATGGGATCATGGATCACTGTATTCCTTCCTGAAGGTAGGTTGGACAGTTAACTTTAAATTTATGGTCCATTTTTAATAACTTCCTAGCTTCTGCATTTCCTACCATTCCTTCCCACTTTCTCTCCCTCTTAACACACTTGCCTTATTCAAGCTCTCCTCCTCTCCATGCTGCATTTTCTCCATCTCTTTCCTTTTATCCTTTCTGTTTCTGAACTCTTTTCTCTCTTTCCCTCCCCGCCTGTCTCTCCCCATCATCTCTTTGTGTTTCCCTCTCCTCTCACCGTGAGTATGTTGTATTCGGAGGCAGGAAAAGCTTTCCTGGAGAGGACCGTGCCAGTTGTGGGGTTGATGGTGAAGATGCCCTCCTCCTCCTCCTCGATGGTGTAGGTGATCTGGCTGTTCTGGCCCTGGTCCCGGTCGGAAGCGATCAGCCTGTACACCGGCAGTGGGGTCTCCGAGGCCTCTCTCTCGGGGAGCTGCACCATGAACAGCTTGTGGGGGAAACTGGGAGGGCTGTCATTGGCATCCAGGACTTGGATCACGACTCTGCTGGTGGACTTCAGGGCTGGCTCTCCGTTGTCAGAGACAGCCACCTGTCAGCAAGCAAAGGGAGTAGGTGACAGCGCTCTTAGGTGACCCAAAGTGTGACCAGCCAGCCTCCATCCTGGTGGGCAAGGACTCAGCTAGGGGGTTTTGTGTGGGTCTGCATTTGTACCTCAACATTTTCAAAGGCACTGCTCCTCTCTGCAGGGTAAAACCTGGTGGCTGCAGCTGGTGGTGTGCAGGCCTGTCCACACACAGGGGATGAGTTTGCAGGGCTCCTGCCTCCAGCTGCTCTGGGCAGTGGGTCAGGCTGGTCTTTAGAGATCACACATCTGAAAACATCTGTACTGCAATGGCTTGGCCAGGTACCAGCCATCCTCACCCTGCCCTGCCTGTGCACGCTCCCAGCATGTTGCATTGCAGAGAGAAATTACAGACCCTGACAGACTCAAAAACCTCCAGATCCCTCTGATGGGAATACTCATAGCTGTGAGCAGCTGAGGATGGGGGCTGCTGAGCAAAGCTACACAGCAACATCTGATACAATGAGATAAACAATGGTGGATTTCTCTGGCTTATTCTTTCCCCCATAATGTATAAACTATCCTGCTAGAGGACAGTTCCAGTTCCCTTCATGCATTCCCACAGCTTCCAGAACAGAACTCTTGCTCCAGTCCTCAGCAAGAAAATAATAAACCCTGCAGTACTGCTGCAGCTGTCTCTTGGGTTAACACACACCATTTAATTAAGTTTCCCAGCAGTTGGGAGCTGATGGGATGAGATTCTTTCTCTGTGCTCCAACTTGCAAGGAAAGCCCTTTGAGGACTTAATACACTTGTAGGTAAATAAAGCTAATTACAATCATCATTACCCACCTCTAGGATATGTTCAGCCTTGTATTCTCGATCCAGCTGCCGTGAAGTCGTGGAAATCAGACCTGCCAAGAAAGAAACCCTTTGAGCTCCAAGACTCAGCATGCAAGAAAATCCAGGGCTGATCAGATCCCTGAATGCCCAAGATCAGCCTGCCCACCTGTCCTGTTTCAGGTTCCCTTTGTGATCAGAGGAGAAAGACAGATATCCCCAGAGGGTAACCCATCCCCTCCCAGCGAGAATCCCTCTGTGGAGGTGTTGCTGCTGCTCTCTGATCACAGAGACCACGGAGGAGGGGGAACACCTACCAGATGCCTGCATCAGTTGAGGGTTGGCAAGGCATTAGGTGAGAAAAGCTGCAGGACCATGAAAACAAAACTTTTCTTATGCCTCTAAGTAAGAAACATTCTGCATGTGCTGGCACAAGTCTGGCCTCTTAACAAGTCTCTTAACAAGTCTCTACTCCTGTTTTTCCTCTGCTGAACCTTGCTATTTGTAATTTACAGTGTTTTGACAAAAGTTTGTCTTCTGTCTTGGGAAATACCCTCTACTCAACTGCTAGAACAAACGCATTCGGGCTAAAAATAAGGTACACAGTCAAAAAAATGTTGGTGTATTATTTAAGCCTTGCTGAGACACAGGGTGGGTCCTCCAACAATTGCAGTATTTGAGGAATTTCTGAAAAATACACAGTAGTTTAACCACAGGGAATAGGCTGCATGCAGGAGGGAAGAACTGTGGCTATAATAAACTAGAGTTGAAACAGAAGCATCATAATTGCCCCTTTTTGGCCTGTCAATGACTAAGCTGAGTAGATGCAAGCATGGAAAGGATGGAGTTGAGGCTTCTGTTTCCATGTCTGGCTTTATAACACTCCTTGCTGAGTGCCTGGACCCTTCAGTTTTGGGGAAAAGCAGCTCTAGATCATTTTACAACTGCTTTACCAACAATGGGAATTGTATATGTAACATTTCACCTCCTGGAAGTCATCAAGGCTGACACGGGTGAGTGTTTTTGTCTACTCCCAGTTACCAAGGTCTCTCCTTCCCTGTGAAGGGAAGTTCTGCTCCTTCACAGCAACGAAAGGCAGGGTGAATTTCCCTGAGCACAGCAAGCAGTGACACAGGTTCATGCTACCCTGGGAAATGCTTTCCACGGGATGCCATGTCCATGTGCAGTGGTGTGAGCACGTGCACTTGAGCACCCTGAAAGACTTGTACATCCCAGCTGCACGAACCCATCCCAGCTCTCATTTCTGGTGCAAAACCAGACACCTTTAATTAACAGTATTGTCTTCAGGTGTACCGTAGTTTTTGTGTATGTCTGTCTGAGCATGACAGGCAGGAGAAAATTTCAAATGACTGCAGGAAACACGAGGCAGCTGAAGGAGGGAGCAAGGAGCAGCTGCTTGGAACATGACTCTTGTTCACCGTTTCCACTTGTTCTCTGGGATTATTCACATTTGGCACCAGCCATGGCGCTAAACATTTATTTGATGCCTTTACAGTCATAAATCAACACTCCTTAATGTGTTATGACAGGATGGCTTGAAATATTCCGTTTGCTTGTCTGTCATAGTGGCTTTTTTTCTCTCCCTAATCATCCTTTTAACATCTCAGCAGGTGGAGAGGACTCAGCAGAGAGCCCGCTGGCTGAGGAGCTTTTAAAACTTTCCCAGGTTAGTGAGAGCCTGTATGGCTCCATCAGCAGCAAAACTCATGGAAATGCTCTCCTTAAGGGGGCCCGGAGAAGGAATTGCAGCAGCAGCTCACTGTGATCTCTGATGTTGCCATCCTCACTACCAATAGGTTGGCTATTGAGACCAGAACTCCAGCTACTTCAGGGAATGGTTCAAAATTTTGGCCTAAAAAGCCCACAGGGCACACAGATACTGAAAACAGACACCTATGTGCACACTGGGGATGTTTCTGGTTTATCAGATTCCAAAATCCAGTTGCAGCAGACTAACACCTTGTTTGTACTGGATTACTGCATGCCAGCTGATGGAAGGGAACTTAACCACTCTAAAGTAACTATCTGGATTTGCTTGGCCACACCCTGAAATTCTTCCATGACTCAATGCAAAAAATGAAAGAAAGCAGAATCATAGCTCAGCTTTCTAGTGCTGGAGAAGGAGGACTGTAGTGAAGGCAGATGACCTGGAGTTTAATGACACTTGAATGTCTGTATCACTGAAGACGCTCCTGTTTCCTGGGGAGAAAGGGCTGACTCTGCTCTCTATCACACAACCTGTGCTGGATCCCAGCTGGGAGTCTCACCAGATGCAATTTCTTTGGTTGAACTTCACATCTGCTGAGCCACAAGGCAAAGGGTTGGCTTCTCCTCCTGACCCCAGGCCAACTCTGTCCCTTACTCCATGCCCAACCGCGGCTCCTGGTTCCCCCCTCTGGAGCCAGTTACCACTCTGCCCTGGGATCTGAAAGGCCTTGTGGTTAATTAATTAGGGTTAATCACCCTAATTCCCGTTTGGAGCCGTGGTGCTGGGCGGTGCTGAGATGCACAAACTGACAGCAGTGTTCACACGGGCACGGAGCACCCGGAGCTGGGGAGCTGGACACTGCACACGGCTCCTGAGAGAAACCAGCTGGAATTAACGCACATTTTCATTTGTTGCTGCTTGGTTATAAACCCTGTGAGGCCAGAGGGCTAAAATGCAATTGGAAGCTGTTATTAAAGGGGAACTGCCATCAGCTTTTGTGGCCTGGGGACACAGTTCCTTGGCTCTTTCTGCTGTCCCCTACAAGGCCTGGGAAGTGCATGCTTAGTTTTAATGAGTGTTTTGTATGTGCATGTGCATGTGTGTGAGTTATCAGGACCCTGCCCTGCTGGAAAACCCCATCCAGCCTGTCCCATGGGATGTATGATGGAGTTGAGTGGGTGTCCTTTATTTGTGCTCTTGCATGAGGCCCTGATGGTTTCTGTTGAATCCTACAGAGACTGAACAACACTGTCAAAGGTCCTAATTGCACCTGGCTAATTAGCCAAGCTCTGCATCCAGGCTGAAGGTCCAGGAGCAATGCCTTCTGTTGCCTGCATGCAGGCAGGCATAGACTGTGCTCCAGCAGCCTGTCCACACACAGCAGTGAGAAAGGATTGTCTGCCTCTCTCCTGCTTGCTGCCTGCAAAGGGCAGAGAGGAAGGCTGGTCATGTTGGAACAAGAGCACCAAAATTACCAGGGCACTGTTGTCAGGGAACAAGAAATAATAATAACTTCTGCTGGCAAGAACAGGGCTGGGGTGGAGGTTGCTGGCCCCCTGCCCTTGCTGCAGGGGGGAAAATCTAAGATAGTTAAAATAGCCAGAATCAGGTTTGCAGGCACTGAGGCTTTCACAAGAGCTTGAGAAGGGAAGAGCTTGTCCACCTAAAACCCTCTTTCTCTTGTCTTACTCCCGTTTCCATTTAACCTGTTATTCCTTCTTCTCCTACCACCCCACTTCTTGTTCTGACCCCGCTGTGCACTACTCCACGCTCAGCTGTGTGTTATGTTGATTTTGGGGAGCAGCCATGCAACCATCCCTTGGGCCTAAAGAGCAGGATGTCCTTCCCTGTAGAGAAATCTTTCTTTGCAGGGAACCACAGGCATCCTGGGGAAGCCAATGGACACTGTCACAGCAGAAGAAACACCAGAAGAACAAGCACTAGATAAGAGCTGGAGGCAAATAACCCAAAGTAAGAGGATTCTCCAAACAGCCTTTCAGCAGGATGAATGGCTTTGTCCTGACTCCTCCTGCCACAGCTTCCCAGTTCCTCCTGGTCCTGTCTGGACTCAAACCCCCTTCACATCAAATCCTGAACAAAACAAGCTGAAAACTTTTCCAGCAGCAGAATACCCCAAGCCCTGCTATCTGCCCATCTCTCCATGTAGCTATCTATCCCTGTCTCCCACAAACACTGCTCCACACCAGCTGCCAGGCTGAGCTGGACAGATTCCATCGCCGATGGCACAGAGCTTTCATCTTGGTGCACAGTTTTGTTCCCTCTTCTCATTAGCCTTTCATGTATTTTCCTCCTTTTGCTCCACCCTCTTTAGAGAACTGAGAGCTGGAAGACCTTAGAGCCTTTCTGGGGTAGTTTGGGAATGCTGGAGAAGCCCAGGACAGTTATCATGGCTGTTCCTGGTACCCTGCAAGGCCTCAGGAGAAGCCAAGGGTCCTTGCTGGTTATGTCTCCAGTGGCCACTCCACCCCGAGTCAAGGTACTGAATCAAACACACAACCAGCAACTGAATTAGGTTACTTGCAATAGTGTGTCACTCAGCCCTAAATGATTATCCAGGGCTATTCTGCAGGGTTATTCTGGGTGTAGGTACACCTGTAGGAGCAGTACATCAGGACATTAATTCATCTTAAGACACAGGATGAGAACAGCTTCCTCCTCCTCTTCTTCCTTTGCCTAGAGGCCACTACCAGAAATGTCCTACCTAGGAGAGACCCAGAGTGACCTCTGGCCCTCTTGTGTCCTGGCTTATTTCAGTGCCAGTATGATTTATTTGTCTGTCCTTTGATGACAATGACCATGTGGGATAGGAGAAAAGGAGGTGTCTTGATCAGTCTTCTGCCCTGCAGTGGGACAACCCTTTTTTTTTAATACAATCCTGCACTAATGGGGATGAGGGCAGTTCATCTTCCAGCACTGCACTACCAAGCTGAGACCAAAGATTATTGTTTTATTCTACTTAATGGAGCAACTAGCCTGCAGAATGAAAATACTCCTGGGTTTCCAAAAGGCTGCCTGGGGCCCTGAACGTTAGACAAGCTGTGATATTCCTTCTGGCAGCACACGACACATAAACATGAGGGTATAACTGCTCCGTTTATGCCAATGCTCACCGGTAATTATAGGTTCTTTTGGGTGACATGCAAGTAAAATAATGGATAACTAAATCCTCATCAGGCTTGGAAGCAGGACCTTAAACAACCTCCAAGCTCAGGGTTTAATGAAGAGACTTCCAGTAACTGTCCAACAGATAAGATCAACCCATGAGTTTCTTTCAGAACTGACAAACTTATCACTCTTCTCATGCAAATCACCCCAGTATGGGGAGAGATGGAGAGGAGATGACTAATACATGAGAGAGCTTTTTTTGTCTAAGATGGGATTAATGGGATGGCTCAGAGGTGATGTGTCTCATTAGCAAACATTTGGATTTTGCCAGAGTCACTCATTTTCCTATGGAACAGCCTTGGATCATGACTTTGCACTCAAATGGGGTTGAAAGCTTTGCCTGCAGCATAAAGGCTGAATTTCCTGCGGGGTGCATGGCTGCTCAGCTGAAGAGGGGAGCCAGCTTGGTGTCCTGACAGCCATCCTGCTCCACATCCCATCAAAAAGGCAGTGGTTTTATGCAACAGGGCTTCTGAAGGAACATTTCTGCAGAGCCCTGCATTGTGTAAGCTGTCCCGGGGCTCGGTTGTGCATGGCTGTTTGGATTATGTGGGAAAGTTGGATGCAGAGCAATGTCCTGACCAGGCTAAAAAGCTTCTGGCAGCACTGACAGCTACAGCTGTGGGCAGCAGTGGTCACAGTTAGCTGACATCTCCAGGTGCATTTACAGCACCATGTAAATACACCCTGTGAGGTTCTTGTGACAAAAAGGTTTTAGTATTTCATCATAATAATAGTAATTTCTTTCTTCCATTCCCCTCCTAGCCAGCTGTAAGCACTACCAGAGAGCCATCACAGCACTGGAAACAGGTAGCTGAGAGCAGCTCTAGCCTCTTCCAATCCATCCAGCTCCTCATCTGAGAGCAAGCTTCCATCCCGCTGCAGGAGCTGAACTGCTTTTATCATCTCCAGGAGATCAAAGTCATGCAATTAATCCTCTCCCATACTCAGGCTCTGTGCCCTCCCTTCCCTCCTCTCCCAGGAGCTGATGGCATGAAGGGCTCGGCACAGCTTTCCCTGCCAGACTGGCCCAATGTCAGCTCTGATGGGAGAGCTTGAGGAAGCTGTTTACACAAAACATCAGCGGGTTTTTGATGGCTCTGGAAGATCTGGTAAATAATCCTCAGATGAAAGATACAGTCTAGGAAGATGGCAGAAGAGGCTTACTACACTTACTACATTAATGGTGCTGGAGAATGGGTGGAGCCTTTAAGTGCAGGGGAATTCATTTCTGTTAATCCTGCCTGGGTCTGTGTCAGGAGCAGTCACCTCCAGAAGGGTGTTCCCTGGATCAGGCTGTGCAACAGTCGTTTAGAAGGGGGAAGATTAAAAGCAACTCTTTGGGGCTTTGAAAGCAGCACGTTTGTGTCATTCTAAGAGCCATCTGGATGCAAATCACACCCCTCAGGTTGAGGGTTTCAATCCTCAGACTCCCCACAGAGTGTATTTGGAGACTGGGACTTTTGCTGCAGCAGAAAAGTGTGACAAAGGCAGCTGTGTGGGCTGTTTATATTGAATATGTAACATCCTCTGGGCACTTGGAAGCCTCAAAAACAGATGCTGAGCTGGGTCAGTCTTACCTGTAATGAGGTTAATGGTGAAGAGTCCTTGAGGATTTCCAGTTAGGATGTGAAAAGTCAGTTTTCCCTCTGAGCTGGAGTCTGGATCGAAGGCATCAAGCTGAAGGACTGATGTGTTTGGTGGGGAATTCTCCATCACAGAGGCATAGAAGACAGGTCTGGACATCTGAGGTGGGTTGTCATTGGTATCGGTGACTTCAATATAAATTTCAGTCACAGAAGACAGAGGAATTGTTCCCAGGTCAAGGGCCAGCACAGTCAGCCAGTAGTGAGATGTTCCCTCTCGGTCGAGTGATCCTATGGTCCGTATGGTGCCTAGGAGAAGGACAGGGAGTTTTGTGAGGGATTTAAGGAACTCAGACCGCTTAGTCTGTGATGACAGAGCAGTCTCAAGTCTGCTTCCTGCTCTTTGCTGCACACACTAACTCTCACACCCACCTTGTGCGGCTGTGAGACTGTGTGAGGGGTATGCTTCTGCTGAGGTTAATTTTTGGTACATAGGTAATAGAGAAGACCTTGGTATTTTGAGGGAGGACAGACATTGATTTGCCGTCACTTTAAAGAGAAAAACCCCTGCTTGTTCCTACCCAGATCCAGGGGTAAATTAGTAAATCCCTGCACAGTCAAGAAAGGCTTGAATGCATGGAACATTGTAAACAGCCAGGCCAAACACAGCAGGTAGTTTAAGCCTTCAAGGGACACTATTAAATGAAGTCCTTACCTGTGTCCTTCTCGATGTGGAAGACAGACAGGCCAGTGCCTTCTCGGAGGAAATACTGAACCTCTCCATCTTTGCCCCTGTCGATGTCCTTGGCCGTGACCATCATCACCGACGTGCCCTTAGGGCTGTTCTCCTGCACCCAGCCTTTGAAGACAAAGGAGGCAAAGCGTGGTGGGTTCAAGTTCTCGTTGACATCGATGACGTTCACTTCCAGGTGGCAGAGGGAAGAGCGAGAGAAGGGCTTCCCACCGTCACTGACCTGCACAGTTAGATTGTAAGAGTCCCTCTTCTCATAGTCCAGCTCCTTGTCCAAACGGAGTGCCCCGGTCAGCTTATCCACATGAAACATCATCTCCTCATTGTTAATGAGGCTGTACCTCACCTCCCCCCCAGAGCCAGCGTCAGGGTCAAAAGCTTCCAGAAACAGGAGAATGGTCCCCACGGGCAGGTCTTCAGGGACCTTCACACTGTTGAGGGCTGGGAGGCACTGAGGGGTGTTGTCATTTACATCTTCCAGAGTCACAACGAGGTCTGCAACAGAGAACAGCTGGAAGCCTGTTTTGGGCTGGTCCCTAGCTTCTATTTTCAGCACATAGCAAGGCCACAATTCTCTATCTAGAGCACCTGTAACTGTCACTTCTCCAGTGACGCTGTTAATGGCAAACTTGTCCGTGGGGGTTAGGAGGGAGTATTTTACTCTCCCATTGTCATCTGTATCAGCATCTTCTGCTTTCAGTTGAGCTATTGTTGTCCCTACTGCTACATGTTCTGGTATTGCCACCCAATAGGCACCTTGAGTGAATTTAGGAGTATTATCATTGGTATCCAACACATTCACAGCCAATAGTTTCCAAGATGATTTTTGTGGTGTGCCAAGGTCATACACAGTAATGTTGAGAATGTAGAAGCTGGTTTGCTCATGATCTAAAGGAGAAAGGACTTGAAGGAGACCCAGTTCCAGGTCAATTGTAAAGCAGCTGTCATCGTTTCCATCTGAGATCACATAAACCAATTTTCCATTAAAACCAGTGTCAGGATCAATGGCTGAAAGGTCAGCAATAGTTGAGTTGATGGGAACAGTCTCTATGATATCAATGGATCGTGGAAAGCTGTCATCAAACTTAGGAGCATTATGGTTTATAAGGTGCAAGTTCAGAGATGTTTCATCATCCTGCCCATGGCCTTGAGACTGAGACTCGATGGAGTGTATGATGGTTTCTGTCAGTTGCTTCAAGACTCCTGTTTCCTCACACTGCATTTTGACGGGGAGGCCTTGGCTGACCACAGTGATGTTTACAGATGTTGGCAAAGCATAGTTCTCTCCGTCTGTTGCAGTTATTTTCAAAGAGTAGAAAAGTGGCTGTTCAGAAGGAAGATCTCGCAGAGATATTCTAAGGGATATTACTCCAGAGATGGGATTCAGTTCAAAATGCTGTAAGTCATTGCCAGACTTGATTTCGTATTTGATATGCTGCAGCTCATCACTGTCGATTGCAGAGACCGTGGCCACAGGGCTCCCAACTGGAAAGTCCCGTGGGATGGTGCCACTGCAGCTTGCCTTCTCAAACACAGGAGCGTTGTCATTGACATTGCTGAGTGTGAGGGACACGTACACCTCGGTCTCGTGGCGGAAGGGTGAGCCCCAGTCTGACGCCCACACTCGCAGGTGGTACCATCTCTGCATCAGCTCGTAGTCCATCGACTTGGAGGTGGAAATGACACCAGAATAGGGGTCAATGACAAAGGGAACTGATTTCTGGTTGGCTATGCTGTAGGTGACAAAGCCATTGTCTCCTTTATCTTCATCTGTAGCCCTTACTGTTAAGACACTGGTGCCAGGAGGAACATTTTCATCGAAGGCCCCATGGTACGAAGGCTGAGTGAAACTTGGAGCGTGATTGTTGCAGTCAGTGATGTCAACAATAACAGTCGTGGATGTGTGACTGTTACTGCTTGTAACTTCCAGCTCAAAACTAGACTGCTCATGAAAATCCATTGCTCTGACTGTAGTTATCAGTCCAGTGTGAGGATTGATCTTAAAGCTTGTGCTGTCAGGAGTGGGTCTTAAAATGTATTTAAGATTTGGGACAAGTGGTGTGATCTTCACCATAACAACTTGGCTTCCAGCTGGGGAAAATTCACTGAGCTGGACCCGGTACACTTCTTTCTCAAACCTGGCAGAAACATACTTGGAGGGAGGTATGTGGACAACTCTGACAGGAGAGAACAGTGGTGGCTTGCTCTTGTCCTTGGCTTGCACACTGAGGTTGAAACCAAATGGGTGAAGTAACCAGTTTATCTCTTTGTTTGACACAATCATGAACTCAGTGCTCCCAAAGTAGGATTTGATGGCTTTGAAATGTCTTCCCGGATCTCCATCCACAAACTCAACCGAATCAACCCCTGCTTCTGAGTCACCACTTTCTACAGAGAGAGTTGCATAGATAAAGCCTTCCTCTGAGTCAGGTGATGTCACCTTCACTGAGGAGATAGAGGGGGGTTTCCTGGCAGATGGCTCCACCTGGATGCTGAGACTAGCCAAGTTCCCAAAGCCATTCCCCTCCGTGATCTTTCTCATCCTGTCCACAGCCAAAACCTGCAGGTTGTGCCTGCCTCGATGGGTGCTGTTCAGCCTGCCTGTGACCATGACTGCCCCCGTGGTGGGGTGCACAGTGAATAGGTTGGACTTGGTGTTGAGGGCATAGTAGAACTCAGCGTTCTGGCCAGCGTCAGCATCAGTGGCACTGAGCGTGCTGACCACTGTTTTCAGAGGAGTGTCTTCTCTGATGGACACTTTGTAGGAGGGGGGTGAAAACAGAGGTTTCAAGTCATTTCTGTCCAGAATATGGATCAAGACTTTGGCCCAGGCTTCGTAGGCAAAGGTGCTCTCTGTGGCCTTGATTATTAACATGTAACTGTCTTTGACCTCACGGTTTAAAAGTGCTGTGTTGCTGCTCCTGGTTCTTATTCTCAAGAAGCAGAAATCCCCGATTACGTGCTCCTCTGTTTTAAACAGACCAGAGCTGTCCCCAGAAGCTATTCTGTACCTGATGTCCCACTCAGGGTCTCTCTTGTAAATACCCATTTTGACGTAGCTCTCCACGTAGGTCTTGGGGGCTGAATTCTCATAGATGGTGGCATTGTAGAAGAAGTGGGTGAAGTGCAGAGGGGAAGTGTTGCTCTTCTCACAGCTGGCCTTGTGGACCACACAATGCAACAGGAAAACAGCAACACTCAGGAAGTGACTCCTGATGGAGACTTCCATGGTGCAGTGTCTCCTTGAGCCCTGCAGGTGTCAAAGGAAGAACACTGGTCATTTTCATTAAGGTCAGCGTGTTACAGATAAAAGTCTGCAAGGGCTCAGCCTCATCTCCCTGCTCTGTCTACCCTGACCTTTATTGGTACAATTGTTAGCTCAGCTCTCTTCCCTCTGTCCCAGTGAGAGACCTGTCCTCCCACATCCCTATGCTGGCTCAGATTTCTTCACTTTCTCTGCTTCAGTTTCTGCCTTTGTAGAGGGCAAAATGTGCTAAGTCATGCAAAATGCTCTGATCAGGCTGACTTGCTATTCTGTGAACAATCTTGCCCTCCCTTCATTCTGCTTTCTCCTAAGTCAAACAGCATATCTACACTCTCCACCCCCAATCCAAACTCCTTCTTGTTTTGTTTCTCCAGCCTCCCTTATCCATCTTAACTTCTCTCTCCACTGAAAAGTATCTTTGAGAGTCAAAATATAAAGTGGTTTATGTGCCTCTCTGTGGTTGTCTTCCCTTTTCTCTCCCTGTGCTACAGAATGCGTTGTCCTTCCCCAGCAAGGATGTCCTTTCCCAGCAAGGAACACATCCATGTTGTAAAAATTCCTTCTGAATGTGCAGCTCCACGATGTGGCCTTTCAAACAACTTTCTCTCACTTTCTAGTCAAGCTCTGTGTCAATTACCTCAAAGTTCTTCTAATTCACAGGCCTGACCCTTCTGCCTGCTCTGTGCTGACTGAAGGAGCAGGTTTCCAGCTAGACAGACACTTTGCCCATGTCACCCTCAGCCCTTGAGTAATCTCTCTGGCTGCTGCCTTCTCATGGCAAAGCCCCAGGGTCAGGATTCCTGTGAAGGATCTGCTGTCCATGACCACCTTCCATCATCTTCCTTCCCCAAGAGCTCCCGAGCAGCTGCGGCTCCACGGTTTATTCCAGTGAACAAGGGGTATCAAAGGAGGAACTGGGGAGCACACATGTGATTAACAGGGATGTAACTTTATTAGGGAGCTTTGCAGAGCTTGTTAAAGGATCAAGACCTGTTCTTTTCAAAAGCTAAGTGCATGCTGCTGTGTGTGCAGTTAGGGGTTGAAACCAGGGATAAGCTAAATATAGGTGCATATATTTCCCCTAGATATCCTAGGAGATCTTTATCTAGAACTGTTTCTTCCTGTTTTAAATTTAAATTATATATCAAGTACCTGCCAGTCATTTGGCACATTCCTAATTTAAACAGGGAAGACTTGTTTTTCCAGACACTTTTTCAAGACTCATCTCTTTAAGAACCAGAACTAGTTCAATTTGTAACTCAAGTTGAATGTTAGGAACAAATTGTTAGATCCCAACTAACAGTATGTGTCATATTCTCTCACTGAAGTATCTAATTACTGATAAACACAAAGCTGTAAATTTCATATTTGCATCAAATCCTTTTCTCCTTGGTAAACAGAAGCCAACCATACAAAAAATCTCTCTATGGTCATTCCTGTTTGAAACAAATTGTCTGAAGCTGAAGTCAAACTACCAGAAGTTGGAGAGAAATCAACACAATTCAGTTTTGACAAAATTCAGACTCATTTTTCATGCCATCATTTCACTTCTAGGAAACACGACACAGTCCCAAAATGTACTTCAAATTAAAGAAAAACTTGGAGGGCAGAGATGGGTGACCCAGAAAGGCATGTGGCTCCTCCTGAGAAGTCGAAAACCATGTTCTTAAAAGCTCTGCTAGTTGCTTGTTACCTAACAGCTCTTCAGAGCTGTGCAGCATGTAGGGACTTGCCTAGAGCTACTCCCTTCCAGCACTTTCAACTGCTGAACCTGGAGAGGAGACGTTGGCAGGCTGCGCACGCGTGGCTGCGAGCGGGGCCATCCACACAGCCCAGACTGCAGCGGGGCAGCAGAATGAACCAGCAACCAAACCCGAGCTGCTCCACCAACAGCAGACTTAATGAATCCGATGGCTTTGTATCTGGGCTAATTGACTTTTTAATTGAATTGTACTCAAACGGCAATGTGAACTCATCTCTCATAAGACATCAGAGAAGCCGCAAAGCAGAGACGTTATGAACTGCACAACCACAAGAAAAGCTGGATCCAGAGCACATGCCTTCCTGGGCACCAGCAATTCAATATGGGAGGATAACCTTGAGCAAGGAGTGGGTTTTCTGGCATTTAACAAGATGCAAGCTTTCGTCTGAATCTCTCCTGGAATGTACTTAACCTCCCTCTTCCCTGTACATTTCCTGACATCTAAGAAGGGCTTCACTTAACATTGCTGCTTTTTGCCTCTGTATTAGCAGGGTTTTACTCCTCTGTCCAGATAATTATTTTTCAAAACCTGTTGTGACCTCAATATTTCTTAGAGCTTTGCTCTCAATTACAAGCTGGACTGAAAGCAATCAATGGCTTCAGCAGTTATTATGAGGGATGGAGAGTGACTACGCATCTGGGGCATGAGGCAGAAGCCTCATTTCCTCTAGAAGTGATCTGAAACTTTGAAAGACACAGTCAAAACCCGGGGAGAATTGCCTAGGAGGCATCACCATCAACTTTTCAAGAGCTTCTCTCTGTGTCAGGACCATAGTTGAGCAGTATCACAGAGAGTCTGTGTCCCCTGACAGCAACTTCCCACCCTGGGCCTGGAAATCATCCCCTATGACCTGCAGCTGCAGTTTCTCCTTTAGTAGGCTGCACTGGGAAGCAATCATGCTCTGAAGGTCTTGTTTCTCTTTCTCCAGCATGGTTTGAGTACAATTTGAAGTGTGATAGATCTCCCAGGATATGACTGTGCTGTCCCTCATCTGTCCTCTGCTTCTGGAATCATTTATGCCACAGTCACAATACAAAACTACCCAGAAGTGGGTCTGGGACATTTCCAAGGGCCATGGTGAAGCTTAACAGAAAAATGGGGCCAGTGCTCTGAAGAGAGAGGAAACCTGGTGAACTGGCTCAGCTCCAGGGAAAATCCTGATGGGACTGACCCTGGAAGATGAGAGCAATGAGCCAGCAGAAAAGAGGGGTTTCTATGACTTTTGTTTCGTGGGCTGAAAGCTCTGCATAGCATGAAACCAGCAAAAATAATCAATTTACTGGCCCTTATTCCCAAATGCAGGTGGCTACCAAGGAGGAGCAGCATGCCAAGCTCGGGGGTCCTTGCCACAGATTTCAAGGATGGAAACTGGGTGAAATCAAACAGATTTTTCACGCAGATTAAGAGAACCATTCCTCATGTCCTTGTGCTGTCAGTAATTAGTGCACGACCCATGGGACCTGTGGCAAGGACCATTCACACTCCAGGGCTGCCAGATCAGCTGCAAGCATCTAACACTTGAACACCCTCACTTGCTTCTGCTCTCTTCACCCCATGGGACCATTCATTTCTCCTCCTGAGAGTGCTCCACTTCTCTCTGGCGGCCTGCTGGAGCTGGCTGTACACGGGGAGCCAGCAGTGCTGGAGGAAGCCCACGGTGGGATGGAGTGTGGAAGGCAGGGCACAGCTCCCGACTGAGGGAAATACCAGGGCATCATTATGTGGTGATTCAGCCTCCTTTCCTAATCACCAGGCAAGGATCAGAGAGCCTCGGGGGGCTTCGCCCTCAGCCCTGTGGATGCAAACTCCCCGCAAAGGCAGTAAACAGTCGCTGCATCTCTAATCAGAGCCGGAGCGCGCGTCTAAATTTAACATCCAAATTGTGAACTCTGGCAAAGACGTGCCCAAATCTGTCGGGCTTGAAACGAGGGAACAAACACAGCGCTGAGATTCAAAGTGTGTGCGTGGGGAGATCGTGGAGATGGGTGATTTGGGGGGACTGGTGCAGGAGAAGGCTATTCCGGCCAGCTGGGGTGAGTGGCTGGGGCATGGCCAGGGTGTGTTCTCTGGGGGCCCTCCCAGGGGTCTCCTGCAAGGTGTGGGCTGCTGTGTTTGTTGGCCATATCGCAGAAAAGGGCTGCAGCCTGCCAGGAAGCAGGTGTGGCCTCAGCCCCACCTTTTGATTCCCTTCAAGAGGAGCATTTAAAAGCAATAAAAACCCAAAACACAAAACAAAGCGAGTGCTGAGTGCACCCAGAGCAGCATTCCCCTCATGAGCTGTGGTGGGGACTTGGCACAAGGTTTTGAGATCAGAAGCTTAAAGAAAAATCATCATTTTAGTTGGAAAAGAAGGACAACTCTTCCCTTACTACTCTTTTGCCAGCGTGTATCCCAACTTTTTTTCCTCTCATTTTCTTCCCTCACTTCCCTCCATTTTCTCTCCCTTTTTCCTTCTATACAAGGAACAGCCTCTTCCCCAGATAAGGACCAAGCAAAATCATCCCCAAACATATCAACGTATTTGTCAGAGTCTGCAAGGACAGGGAAAGACCCGAGATGAGACTGGCTGTTCAGTAATTAGTTTAACGATGCATTTCAATGGCCATTGTGAAACAGAGACAGAGAGCAAAGGGAGCAATCCTGTAAATGGTGAGTACAAGGTTTTGGGAAAGGCAATAGGAGATGGGACACTCTTCTCCTGGCTAGGTGGAGCAGAAGGGGTCCAGCTACAGATGGGGCAATCTCCTTACAGCTGCCTCCCAAACAGCACCAGAGAGCAGCCCCTGGGCTGTCAGTGTGGCAAAGTCACAGAGTTAAACGGACACTGTGTTGGCCATGTCTGTGAAATGTTTTGCTTCCCAATGATGAAACAGCTGCGATCACCCTGCAAGGAGGCTGTGCTGCTTGGTTAATGTTTGCCCTCTCCTCTGCCACAGTGATTTTGGTGGGAATTGGATCCTTTCCCATTTGGGGAGCTCCCTAATGGCTGCTCAAACCCCGTGGAGTTTGAATTCTCTGTGGAGATGGGTATCTTTCACACCGTTTTCTTGGACTTGGGGAAAAAAAAACCAAACAAAACCATCCCATCCTTGGAGATCTTGCCTTTGGTTGTGCAGTCTCTGGTTTTGCAGTGCACGGGAGAAACACGTCCTGGAGGTACTACACAAAGCCAGAAAACTAATGAAAAGAGCCCCTGAAGTTACAGTGTTTCCTTCTTCAATGTATCTCGGGGTTTTCCAGCGCCTGTGGATGGTTTCTTAGGGCTGATGCTTGCAGAACTGCTTGCACCAGCCTGCTTGGGGGCTGTGCTGGTGTGGGTGCAGCTTTTTGCTGGACTTGCAGATTCCATCCAGGCACAGTTGGGCTGTTCCTTCCCCATCTCGACTTTCCAATCTCCGAATGGCTTGGACAGAGTTTTGGAAATTGTTTCCAGGTTGCTGGGCAGCCTGGAGCAAGGTGGCTGACCGTGTAGAACCTGGAGCATGTGCCCTTTACCTCCAAGGACTGTCCTTGCTCGGAGCGTCCCATGAAACGCTGTCAGGGCACTGAGTGGCAGTGCCAGACCTGTGCCACAACCACTGCATGGCTGAGCTCTGTTCCTGGGGGAAAGGGGCTGTGCACTGATGGACTGGGCTCTGCTGAGGGCTCCTCAGCTGTTGATGAGTCTCCTGCTGGCATGCAGAGCAGGGACACTCTCCTTGGCCTGCCCAGCATGGCAGGAGCTCACACACATGTCCCTGAGCAGAACAGGTACAGCCCTAAAGCACTACCAATGTTCCTCCCATCATCTGCCAGCTGAACCAGGCAGATGCTTTAACCCAGGGGGTTTGGGCACCCTTGGAGCTTTGGCTGGCAGCCTCTATGGGGTGGTGGTGGAGCATAGACTCCCTTGAAGGAGTTTGGGAGATGCCTGTGAGACAATGAGTTGTGTGGGGTAGTCTGGGCCCCAGGCTGGGAGGAAGATCTGGCGGGGATAATCTTTTTCTCTGTACTGCTGCAGGGCTTGGTGAAAATGCTTCATTCTGAGGCAGCCCTGCCTTCCCCAGGCCTGGTCTGCCATGGCCAGGGGACCTGTGGGGGTCCTGCCAGGACCACCATTCAGGAATGACAGTGGGAGCAGGGTGGGATGCTGTCCCTTGAGTGGTGCAAGACACGGATGAGTAGAGCCAGAGAGGAGATGGCAGGATGGCCTTCCACATGGCAAGGGTAGCTGGGAAGCATTTAGTTACTCTGATGTCCAACTCCTCCTTCCCCCTCACAGCAGGATGCTTTAGCCCCCTTTGTCACCGTGCCAGGACCACAGGTTGGATGCTCAGAGCCAGACTGACTCTAAAGGCACCTCGCTCCATGACATCTTACTGTGGCTTCCTCCAGCCAGCCACCCACCCCCATCCCCCTGGGACATCCCACCCATTCCCCCATCCTTGGGGCTTTGGCTGTGCCCTGATAATGCTCCTGCTGCCCTGGTGTGACCCTCCACTGGAGCAAGCAGGTGCTGTGTGTCTTTGCCTCCAAGCCATCCTCTGTCCCACAGCAGCACCAGGTACGTGAAGCCAAAGGCCACCTTTCCACCTGCAACGTGCATTTCTGTCTGCTCGGTGAGGAACCCAGGGAGAGCTGGATTTTGTACTGCTGCCAACACCTAGGCCTGGCCCAGATATGCCACCTAGCTGAGGTGTCACTGTTGTAAGCTCATCTGTTGGGCACAGGACAACTTGAACATGCTTGAACCCTCTAAAGAGTTGTGAGGGTCAATGATCTGTCTTGGCATTGCCAGCATCATTCTAGAGCAAGAGTTAATTGAGCAGCTCCAGAGCTGTGGAGCCCTCAGTGGGGTCTGGGGGTTGAGGGAACCTTGCAGTGCCAACTGCCTTGCTGCTGGCTCCTGTCCCAGGGCAAGCGTGACAGGAGGGAAGCGAACTTCCTTGTGTCAAGAGGGAAGCATCCTTATGCATCATTCCTAATCCCTTTCCTCTGCTCTCCCCAGTTATGGGAGCAAGGGGAGCAATCCTGCTTATGATCCAAAGCTGCCACTGCACAGATAACTAGTGGAGGTGTTGAGGGGTGGGCAAGGACAGCAGCTGTGACAGCCAGGAGACAGGCAGGAGACAGCACATCCCACTGTGGCTGCCATGGGAATGGGGCACCTGCTGGCTGGGACAAGAAGCAGCCCTGGGGGCTGGAGAAGGGCAGCCAGCGTTGGTAGGAAGAGTTTGGGTGGGAGCTGCTCACCAGGCAGGGTGTGAGGGGCCCCAGGGTTGGGCACCACAGTGGAGCAGCCCAAGCACGCTGGCACAAGGGCCAGGAGGAACATGCCAGGATCTCACATGAGTGTGCCCCAGCTCTGCTGCAGCTGGGACTGTGCACCACTCCCCCTGTGATTCAGCTGCCATGGAGCCTTTTAGCACTGAGGACCTCATACCTCAGTCACTGCAAACCATCTGTGAGAGCCCACAAGGGATCCTGGGCTCTTCTCTGATTGCTTTCTCCTGCCAAAACTCTACTGAGCCTTTCACACTTTCCTCATGCTTGGGATTCAAGTTATCTTACACTGATAATCATTCCCCTGTCTGCAGACTGCTGAGGGATTTGGGTGTGTGGGACCACACTGTCAATCCTGCTACCCTTCAGATCCATTGGCCAGCTCCAGCCAAATTTAACCAGATAGGCAAAGACTTGAAAGGAGTTAACTTTGCACAAGCTTGTGAAAAGCAGCAGGACCGAGGAGAGAAATCCAAATTAGGACTCCCAGCTGGAAGAAAAAGCTCTAATGTGAGCCCAACCCGATTATTAGACATCAGAGAATCCACACAAGAGGGAGCGCCGCAGGCAACCAAGCTTCATGAATTCTGCTGCTCACAAACCAGCTGTTTACTGAGGTGCTGCGGAGCTGGGAGAGCCGAGGTCCCCACACACAGCTCCCACCTGAGCCACCAGAGCCGTGGACACCAACAGGGCTCAGCTCACCCCATGCTGGGGAGAGCAGCAGCTCTGCCCTGTGTGAAGGGGCTCTGACCCTGCGAGTCCTCACTGCCACCTAAACTCAACCTGGCTGTTGATAATGGGGCCACTGCCCTCATCACCTCCAGTGCCCTTTCTGTGATTCCCCATGGGGAACATACACATTATCCTAAAACATCGCTAAAATTCTTTGGGAAGGAGCCCAGGAGCATCCTGGCGTGAAAGCTGCAAGAGGGACCTGGTGCCCCGCTGGATGCAGGTGAGGAGCCCCAGCAGGACCTTGTGCCCTGCTGGATGCAGGTGAGGAGCCCCAGCATGGATCTTGTGCCCTGCTGGATGCAGGTGAGGAGCCCCAGCATGGATCTTGTGCCCTGCTGGATGCAGGTGAGGAGCCCCAGCAGGGATATTGTTGCCTGCTGGATGCAGGTGAGGAGCCCCAGCGCTGGGCAGGACAGGGACTGCTCAGCCTCCGCCTGCCCTGCAGCACAGCCCTGCCCACCGCGCTCCTCCCTCACTTTCTCCTCCTACCCTCAATTCTCATTCACCCTGCGGACCTGTCCCCGCTCTGATCCGACCATGTTCTCCTTCCCCTGCCCAGAACGCTGCCGGTGCAGCTCTCTGCTCTGCCTGCAGCCCCTCTCTCCCCGTTGCCATCTGTCTGCCTCGAGCTGCTCCTTCCCGTCCCTCTCCTGCCTTTGGAGGCAGCATAAGGACACAGAGGACAAAAAATGAATGAGACAATCAGGGGATGATCCTCCCCCGTGAAAGGATGGCTGGCCAGCATGCCAGCAGCCGTGCCACAAAAACTCCCCGCAGCAGGTATTTATTGAATGGAATGGTTACCTGCGAGCTGATAGAAAACCTTCAGCTCCCAGAGCTGCCCGCAGCCGCCCACCTCCTGCGCCGTGTCCAAAGTGCTGCACAAGCTGCAAGGCCAGCCCGTGCCCTGGGGAGCTCGGCATTTCACCGGAGAAAAGATTAACCCCAGGACAGACGCGTTCGCCCAGGCTGGCCTCAGTGCCACAGTGTGTCCTTGTCAGCTCTCCTTGTGCTCCCAGCACAGGTCACTCCCTCCTGCTCCAGCCTCTCTGCTGGAAGCGTGTTTCTGAGCTCTCCTGCCATTGCAGCACCTCTGTGGAGCCAGCGACAGGGGCATGGACACTGCTCGGAGCACCTGTGACAACCAGGCTGGGCACAGAGTGTCCCTGTCAACCGGGGCCATATGGAGTGGCTATTCATGGCATAACCCGCGTCTCCCGGGCTGCCTGAGTCACAGCTTCTATCCAACGTGCAACCCAGCCACTCAAAAATAGTCACACAGTGTAAGAGCATCCAAATAGCCCTGCCGGGCTACCTCTCTGTTCTCTCTCCCAAAATGGCCAGTTTTGATTGCTTAGTGGAGGAGCATAAAAAGAAGGCACAGGTGACCTGCTCCTTCCCCCACTCTTCAGCATCAGTGCAAGTACCTGCCTATTGCATTTAAAAACCTTCACTGGAGCCATCTGTCCCAAATGGATCAAAACCTTGCTGAAGCCAAACACAACTTTTGGTGTTCACAATATCCTGTGGCAATTTGTTCCACGTTAATTATGAGCTCCATACAGAAAAGGAAAGTGTTTCCTTTGGTTGTTTCAACCCTGCTCCTTGTCCATTTCTAAGCTACAAACCTTTCTAGCAGCCCTTGCAGCCTGCCCCTCCCTGGAGCTCCTACTTCCAAGAATTATAGAAGAAAGTTTCTTTGCTAATAAAGCAGTACCTGCCTCATTGCCAAGGAAAAAGTGTGGTTAGAGGAAAAAATGCTTGCTCAGCAGATCAGCTTGTTAATAGACAATGCAGCATCCATGTTGCCAACTCAGTTAAAAAATTTAAAAGAGCTCAGGGGTATTTAATCCTCTTATGTTTGTCCACGATACAGGAGCAAGCCCACTGCTAACTGCTCGAGGTGCAGCTGGAGCTGCATGCTCCACACGTGGCACAAAACAAAGCGAGGTGCACGGAGCAGGGAATGCCATTGCTGCAGCATGCAAGCAGCTGGAACGATCCTGCAGCACTTGCCTTGGAGCAGTTGGCAGGAGAGCAGGATGCAAAATGCATTAGTTCCTAACAGATGTTTGATTCCAGGTGTCGTGCCTCCTTTGAACTCTCCCTCCGTACATGAACGATGCTTGTTTGTTTGCAGGGTTGGGAGATGATGCACTGGTTTGGGAACATTAGGATTTGAAATGCAGTCACGGTGCGAGGGAAAGGCTCGGGAGACGAGCGGATGTGCTGCGCTCTGTCCTGCACAGGCAGGGCAGCGGGGCTCATTCTGGGAATGTGCCAGAGCACGCTGAGCACAACAGGCAGGCTGGGAGAAGCAGAGACCGAACCCCCGGCTGGGTTAGAGACCTCTCCCCTGCCCAGACCTCAGGAACCCCAATCCTACAGCACACAGCTGGGTGTCCCTGAACCGTCCCGACAAGGCGAGGTGTGCTGCACACTAGCAGATGATAAAAGTGCACAATGCCAAGCCCGGAGACTTTGCTGTCCCGAATCCCGAGACAGCCCAGCCCTGCTCAGGAGCCCAACACAGACTGTTTGCTTTCCATCCCAAAGCTCTGATAACCTCCCAGGCATCTCTAGCTGACAGCCTGGAGAGCCACGGCAGCTCCCTACACATCCCCTGCCTGCTCTTTGCCCCTCTGAGTGCCGGAATAGGGGGAACAGAGCATTCCATGTGCCCCTGCCGGGACCCGGGGCACCCTGGGCGAGCAGGAGCCCGCTGGCCACAGCCCTGCCTGCCCAGCAGAGCCTGCCCAGCTCGTACCACCATACGAGCCTGAATCTCCACACCACCTGGAAACTCTCAGCCCTCCGCAGCCACAAACGCAAAGGAGCAGGAGCTTTCTTTAAGGGTTTCCTCTGAAGCAACCCCAGTCGCGTGACCGCTGATCTTTGCCCCTCTGGAGTGCTGTGCTCCATCGAATCCAACTTCAATTTCCCGGGAGGCTGATTAGCTGATAACTGCAGTTTGGAAGGGTTGGCTCCAAGTGCCCAGGCCTCTCTGCCTGTATTTCCACCTCTTTTATCAGGGCTGCACATGTACATAGGAAATAATTCCTGCACGCCCTGAAGTGGGACGGGACTTGCTCTGGGATTTCATCCCGTCACAAGGCACTGGCAATGAACGAAGGTGCAGACACACATATAGGGTGCCTCTGGCTTCAGCTCCCTGGCTCTGCTGGCCATCGTGGAGAAGCACAAAGGCAGGTGAGGAGCTCTTGCCCATCGTGGAGGGGAACAAAGGCGCGTGAGGAACTCTTAACTGGGTCTACAGGGAAGCTGGGCAGGGGAAAACCAGCACTGTGACTGCACTTGGGGATCCCCAAAGCACAGCCCAGTTTGAGGTGACAGTGGAAGTGGCTTAGTGGGGGCATGTGGGGACAGAGTTTGGAGTGGTACCACCTCACCCCAGTTAGTAGGGTTGTACATGGCCAACAGCTGAGCCTACAGCCACACGCCATCACTGCTCCAGCCACAGCTCATCCATTTACTCCAGCACAAGCTTGCTCCCTGCAGAAATCCTGCCCTGTTCAGACACCTGGATTGTTCTCTGCTCACTCCCTCCACACCTGCCTCGCTCTGCAGCGTCGCTTTTGCCTTTGATACCTGGAGCCCACCTGCTTGCGCTGGCTGCAGCCTGCTGAAGCTTCCCAGCTAAGCCAGATGCAAACACGAATGAAGCTTGAAGCTTTTCCTGCCTCCTTCCACGAGCCCCCTGCTAGGGCTGCCAGAAGGGAGGAAGAGATGAAGAGCTCTGCATCCCAAAGCTCTCTCTGTAGGTGAAGGCTGCTTCCAGCAAAAGTTACTCACATGCAAAAGCAGTTTCACGGTTAAATCTCTGCATCCTCCATGCCTTCCTCCATCCATGCTGTACACACTGCTCCCTGAGTCATTTCAACTCCCCACAGCGGCGAGCAGCGTGCCTTACCTGTTGCAACAGGAGAGGGACCTCTCCTGAAGTTCACTGTCTCTCTGCTCCCTGCGCTGGAAATCCTCTCCCGCAGCAGCTCCTCGCTGCCCGCCGGGGGTCCATGGTGCTTGCGAATCAGAGGAGAGGGCTCCGAGAAATCCCTGCAGGAAGGGGTTCTGCCGGCTGAAACTCCGGCGGAGCCGGTCGGGAGCAGCGAGGGAGAAAGTTGCGAGGGGTGGAACTCGCTGGCAGGAGCGCCAGCCCTCCCGTGACGGGCTGCGGGAGGAGGAGGAGGAGGAGAGGCATCGCCCGCTCCCTCGCTGCCGAAGTGAAATTGTGTATGTGTGTGTGTGTGTGTGTGCCTGTGTCAGAGCTGGGCAAGGACCCAAGCCTTAGAGCCAAATAATTGCAGCGCTTTTTACTGTTAGATTAACCAGCAGTGCCATGAAATCCAGGGCTTCAGCTGCAGGGGGGGGGTTGGTGGGCTGGTGGAATATGTCAGGTTAATCCCTCCAACACACCTGAAAAACTCAAAGATTGTTTTTAGCTATCTGCCAGGTGGGTGTTGTGAGGAGGGATGGGTAGAAGGGGGTGGGGGAAACCTGAATCTGCCCTCGGAGCAGCTGCGTGCGAGAGGCACTTTGAAGGTTGTTGTTGTTGTTTGTGCTGGGGGAGCCCCCAGAAACCTCGGCTGCCGCCAAGTAAGCCCTGGGGTGCTCCGTGCTGCACAGACAGAGAGGGGATGAAAAGAGGGTCCTGTCCTGAAAAGGCAGGAGGCAGAGGGAAGAGAGGGAGGCAGCGTGGAGAGACCAGACAACGTGCTTTGGGGGATTTCTCTTTGTACAAGTAGAGCATCCTGACTCTGGGGGAGTTGTTCAGGGCTGGACCAAGGTGTAAGGACACCGAGCCTTCTGTGGGTGTTTCTGTGAGGGTCCTTCAGTCCTCTTTGTCCCCTTCTGCCTCCCCTCTTCCTTTCCGCCCCAAACCCCAGTAAATATTAATGTTCCCAGTTTAGATTGAAGTGAGGTTTGAACAGGGTAGTTCTCAACATGGGAAATGAACGTTCAGCTTTAGGTGAAGTTTCCTCCCCCTCTGGTGCGTTTTTGCAGATGAAATTACCAGAAAGCCTTCTGTATGGTTTTAGGGGAAAAAAAAAAAAAAGGAGTATGGAAATTGGACAGTTTTAATTTCAAACTGCCCACAGAGGTGCCTGGCTGCTCCTCACGAGGCTGCATACAACAATGACACAGGAATGAGTGGAGGAGAGAGACAGGGTCTGTTAACATCCCATTTGAGGAGGAGTGGTTGGTGCAAACTTGCACCTTACTGGTCACCAGCAAGCCTGCCAAGACAGGAGGTTATTGATCCTCTGGCCACGTGTACAGCCTCAACTGGAACTTGGCTCAAACTAGATGCTGTCAATTTAAATCACACGACACCAATCCCTTGGAAAATCCATGTGATTTCATGGTGCAAGTCCAAAAAGATGTGAAGAAGTTGACTCATGATATATTGGGACTGTTTGGAGTTGTTGGTGGAGATGAGTGAGAGCTATATGGTAAATTCACCAGAAAATGCGGTTTTGATGGAATCAGAATTGATCAGGAATTTAGCTTAAATCTAGGGAGTTTGTACCAAGAATGAGAGGGGAAACGTGCATGGCATGGTGAGACTGAACAATTTCCCATGGGCCACTGCTGGGTTTTGGGAAATCTCTGTAGCTTTGGTGCTTCAAATGTTCTTGTTGGGTGCTCTGCTCACAGCATCTTAACTCCACTTGGAAAGTGACATTGGTTTCAAGCTCATCATGGCCTTTCAGAAACAGTTTAAACTGAATGGGAAGAAGGCAAAAGTTTAGTTGGATTTACATGTGCAGCTTGTCCATTTTTCCCAGCTGGTTTGTTCAGATGATTTATAGGGGAACTTGTAGTGAAGTTTTGAGGATTATGAAAGTGACAGTAGAAGTAATAGTGCCTTGAAATTGCAAATTAGCTCCTTTTCAATGACATCTCACGAGAGGAGGCCAGATCAGCCAGTGATGGCACTGTGAGGTGCATTTGGGAGGAAGGAAAGGAAAAGTTCCTTCACACAAGCTGCATGCCTCGTGTCTCACAGCTGAGCAAGGCGAGAAAATCAGGTATTGGTGGCTGGATTTCAGCGGGGCTGACGCAGGGCTCAGAACAATACTTGTATTATATTTAGACACACCAAGGTGCAAGTGAGCAAACCTCTGGCTTCAGGGCATCAGCTGATTGCTGCAAGAACCAGCATTTCCCTGTGTTTGGAGCCTTTCACCACTGCACAAGTGCCTTGTTCCTTCTGCTTGTGTCTGGAGCAGTGGGGACTTGGTCTCATCTTGTGGAGCAAGGTGTGAACCCTCAGCTAGCAAGGCCAGCAGTGCTGATCTCAGCAATGCCACCCACGAGCCAGCTCTCCCTGTCTGCGCTGTCTTCTTGCTCTCCCAGGTGGTGACAGGGGCCCTCTTTCATCCCTTTTCTTTGCTCTGCTGATGAAATGCTCTTTGGGGAGGCTGGTGCTCACAGAAGAGCTGTGTGTCAGTCAGGCCCTGCAGAAAAATTGGGGGTAAGCTGGTTATTACCTGATCCCCTTTCAGAAAATGTGCAATATCCAGTGAATGCAAAAGCCACTGACAACTCCACCTTGTTGCAGCAGGTTGGTGGCACTGGGTGTTCCTTCCCACAGAGGTGGCAGAGCTTGGTGCTGTTCTTGTTGGCTGCAGGGGACTTCGCTCTCAGAAAAAACTTTGGCTATGGAGCAGCAGAACATGAGGGACATGACTGAAGGAGGGCTTGATTATCCAAAAGCCCACCTGCTTTTCCAAATGTACCAGATGGTTTAATAACAAAATTACCTTTCCTAATTAAATCATGGCTTTGGGGTGAGCAGCAATCTCCCTATGGAACCCCCAAAATCCTCATATTATAGTTAGCTAGGATACTAAGATGGACTTCTGCCTTCCTCACAAAGAGAAACATGGTCTCTTAGAGCACATTTGGAGTGGTTGCTATCCCAGTGATCCAGGAAGTACAAGAAGCAGAGGAGAACTTTTCCTGAGGTCCATCTGTTCGTTCCGTATCAGCGGTGAGTGAGAGCCTGGAACTGGTGAAAACTTTCTGGCTCTGCCTCCTCAGCTCTCCTGCTCAACCTGAAGTCAGGCTGGGTTGGGAATAAGTGTTGTGTTTATCCCAAGGAGCAACTCCTGCTCCTGCAGAAAGGGGTGGGTTGCAGAATTACTTGTGGCTGCAAGCAGAGAGGATTGGCCTGGCTGGGGGAGCTGTGCCAGGAGGAAAGAAAGAAGATGGAGCTGTGCATGGTGCCTGGCTTTGTCCTTCTTCACACCGCTCAGTCAGTCAGTCAAACAAGCCAGCAACGCTCCGTAAGCTGCTGTCAATATTTCATGCCACCATGTCCCCCTGTTGGGATCTCACCCTGTCAGAAGCAATGGGACCTTTCCAGGGTGTGGGGGATGTCAGAGCTCCATCACTTGGCTGGCAAGGGTGCTTCTTTCTCCCTAATCATGGGGAGAGATTTCATTTCCTGCTTCCACCCAACATCTCCATGTAACAAAGCCAAGACATTCTGCTGTGGGGTACCTGCATGCAGAGTTTTCCAGCAAAGCAGCATGTTCAGACTGGGGTAGGGAAATCACCACAGGCCTCTCTGGACCAGCAAGAAACATTTACAGAGCCTCCCTGGCTGGACTCACTGCCCTGCCTGTCCCCTGAAGACCTGCCTGCAGGCCCATCTTCCAGCTCATCCTCCCAAACACGTGCCCTTCCAACACTTGCAGCTGGCCCCACTGGAGCGTTGCCTCCACAGACCCAGAGGTCAGGGCAGCGCTGTTGAAATGTGGCACTGGATTTGTTTTGTCCAAACCCTTCTGCCCTCAGAAACAGCCACGGTGGTGTGACCCCCTTGATCATCCCTCCCGAGGGTGTGGGTGAGCTGGGGGCTGGAGTGCTCCAGCTGTGTTGGTGAGGATGGGCAGCCAGACTCCTGGTGGGCATTTCCTCAGCGATCCCAGCTCCCGCTGCTCTCCCCCAGTGCCTTACTCGATGTATCAGTCCACTCCAAACCTACAGCAAAGGTCCGCTCAGGGGCGTGCAGGGATCTCTGCGTTACCTCCCTTGGGAACAAACAACTTCTGTTTCCCCTTTGCAGGGAATGGAGCCCGTCTGTGTGTCTGGCGCTTCAGCCCTGCATCTGCCGTGCTCCGTGGGTCTGTTTGCGCGGCGGCGTGCAGGGACTTGCCAGGGAAGGGGCGATTATCTGCCTGCAGCGGCGGCAGCACTTCCCCAGCGAGCGGGAGCGTGTGCTGGGGGCAGGGAGGATCCAGTCCTGGGCAGGGATCGGCTCCCTGAGCTGGGCCTGGCTGCAGCCTCCTTGACCGGTGCTGGTGAAGCTGCTCCAATGACTCAGGATCGTTCCTATAGACCTGTAAAACACCCTGCAGCTCCCAGACAGGCAGAATCTGTGGGGCAATGAGGGGGTGCTGTCTGGAGAGGGACGTTTGGGTTGTTTGGAATCTCCCAAGGGGCACAGGTTGGATCCATCTCTCCCCTTGCAGCAGAGTGGTAATCACAGCCCTTGACTCATATCTCTGTGAGCACACCTCATTCTCACTCTGAGACGCACCCTTTGTACCCAGTACAAATTTGAGCTGGGATTTCCTTTGAGCTCCAGGTTATCCTGGCCTGAAGTCCAAGAGGAGTCCAGTGATGAATGAGTTTGACTCAGGCCGCCCATCATACATAATTTTGAGAATAAGAGGCTGGTGCACTGCAGACCACTCCTCTCCATTCAGTGTGGGATCTATTAAGACATCTTTGGCTTGTGAGGCTGAACGCTGGGTAGTCCCTGCCCTTAGACACTCAGGAGGGCATCACGTGGAGCTCCTCTTGGAGTCGGGTCCCCCACTCCACAAGTTTATTGTTGGGACAGATGAAGCATGACACATGGCTAAGACTGAAGGGCACGAGGTTGTTGGCAGTGTTGGGATGGAATCCAAGCCTCTTTGGGCCCTGTGTGGGATCATAAGGATGCTGTGGCATGCTCCCCGTGTTGGCTTCCCACCAAGCATGATGCACATTGATTCCTACAGGGCACTGCTGACAGATCCATTGCCCCTTTAAAAGAGATGAAGTCATCTCCCTCCGAAGCCATCTGGCACCAGGACAGAGTCAGAAGCTCAGTGCAACAGAAGGCTGGGATGCCAGCCCACAGAGGGGATGTCATCGCTCTACAGACAGATGGGACCCTGATGGGACGGGGTGAGATGCTGCTCAGGACCCCGGGAGAAGGTTTGGTGTCAGGGGAAGGCAGTGAAGAGCCACTGGCAGAGTGTCAAAGTGTGCCATGGTCCCACTGCCATCATCCCTGCGAGCAGAGCCCACGGGGGGCTGGAGCTGCAGGTTTTCCTGGGAGGACAGGGGGCTGTACCAGGCCCTGCTCATGGCATGAGCTGGTGAGTCAGCGTGTCTCCTCCACCCCTCCGTCCTCCGTGCGAAGCAGGCATGAGCTCATCCCAAGCCACTGGTCCTGCCCCCGTGCCGGATGGCTGATCTCATGGATGGCTGATCTCACGGATGGCTCACCTCGTCTCACGGATGGCTGATCTCATCGCTGGCTGTGCCACCAGCGCTGACTCCGGAGCGGTGTGTCACCTCAGTCCTCGACAGGACACCGTGGGAAGAGGAGCCACCACGTCCCAGTGAGGCTTGGGGAAATGATCTCAAGCAAAACTGCCCACCAGGCTTGAGCGGGTGGTGGGGGACGCAGTGAATTCCTCGCTGGCACGCCCAGGGAACAGCCTCTCACTTCCAGGTCTGGCAGGAGGTTTCTCTCTCAGTGTTGCTGGCCATTCCCAGATGCCTCGTGTATCACAGACTCCTAAACCCTCCAGGTGTGACTCGCTCAGGAGCTGGTCCCCTTCACTGGACTTTGCTTGGTCATGCTGTTGTGCACCAGAAATGTCCCAGGCTGCCATAAGACTTTCTGAAGTTGCTGCACTGGACCCCCTTCTCCCCACCGTGCACTGCAAGGCGTGGTGGCTTCTGGCCAAGGCAGGGACCCAGTGAGTGCCTTCTGCTGGCCCAGCTTTGCAGGAAGGAGCTGGGGCTGATGGGTGGATGAACACAGATATGCTTTTCCATCATCCTGAATGAGAAACCAAACTTCAGCTTGGTGTTTGTGGGAGAGATTGGTGGGGGTGGCAGTGGATAATAGAGGAAGGGACAATGTGGGAATTGCTTGGGTCTTACTAGGAGGTGTGGATAGAGGACAGTGAGACCATCTGAAGGGTAGAGCAAGGATGAGGAATTAAATTACAGCTCCATAGTTCAGGTGTCTGTCCAGGGAGAATGAGCCATTCCCAGAAGATGAGTCTCTCCCCTCACTGATGCCACACAACCAGCTTGGACTGGATGTTTAACTTTTGGTCCAGTGCACTGGATCGTGTGCTGGGAATTGCATGAGCACTGGGAGATCAGGCACAGGCAGAGCAGGGTCTGCCCACACTCTTGCTTCACTCAAATGTCTCTGGTTTGCCTGGCTTGAGCAGAAACTCTTTCAAAGTGGACGTTAATTTTGAAATAGGGAAATAATTTGTGCTTGTTCTGATCTGGCCTGAAAAATCCTGGACCACTAACTCTTTTCCCTAGGAAAGACCACTCCTCTCCTGCTTTGTCATGCTTTGGGAAAAAAGTTCTGTTCTTGTCCAGCCCAAATCCTTTGTACTCTCTCCTTTGCATTGCAGTCTGTAAATGTTTATTAATCTGCTAAGTCCCACACTTCCATGCTCTCCTCTCAGATCCTTGCTCTCTCCTTCTCCTTTGCCTCGGTGCTTAGACCTGACACCCAGTCTTGCCTGGCAGAGAAACCAGCCTGGAAGTTCCTTGCTCCAAGGGCATTTTAAGAGGCGCCATTGAGCAAGGGAGCCGTGTACCAGGAACACAATCCGTGCGATGATTATCTCCATACCATCCTCGCTGAACCAGGGCAGCCTCAGCCAAAAGAGGAATTTAGAGCTAAACAGCTTTTGTTTACAGGAAGCCAAGCACAGTGTCTGGGCTTGTACCAGTGTAGCAGGAGATGTTGCTACTGTCTCAGACTGCAAAATATTGATGGATGGTGTGTCCCTGAGATTTCCCAGGGACGTTATGGGAGCAAGCTCCCTAATTTTTGAAGCATCTAGTACAGGAGCCTGAGGGGAAAAGTGTTGCCTTTGGCTGACTGGACAACCAAGCAAAGGTCATCAGCTTTGTTGACTGCTGCGTTTGGCCATGATCACCACAGGCTTTGTAGCCTCTGTAGCTCTCTGTGCCTTGGGATGGAAGAAGGTTGGGTCTCAGGTGTGCTGTAAAGGGCAGTGGCCACCAAGGGACACAGTACCAGCAACCCAAACCTCCATGAATTTGTACTACTGAAAAAATCCACTTTCTATAAAAACCCACTGATTTCTCACAGGCTAGCAAGAGAGAGGAGACAAACTTCTCTCCCAGTGCTGAAGCTACTGTTCAGGGTGTATTATTGTCTGTCTTCTGGGTTTGCAAAACCACAGTCCTACAGGAAAAAAAGCTGGTGGACTGCTCTGCAGAAAGGGGCAAAGAGCCTCATCTCCAAGGCTTGTCCTGCTCAGGACAAGGAAACAAACAACTGAGAGAGAAAATCAAAATGTCTGATTGCTCTCCAGATGTGAGGGAGGGCTTGCCCACATCTGGCAGGGAGTGTTTCACAATGGGAACAGCTTTCCCCAGCCCTCAGCACATGGCTGGGGGTGGCTGTTGTACCCACAAACAGGATGGTCCAGTTCCTGTGGAGGCAGATCTGTTTGGGCAGTTCAGTGAGTCAGAGAACATTTACCAGGAGCTTTTTGTGTCAGGAAATGTGTTTTGGTGGAAAAACGGAAGAAGTTTAGAATAAACTGTGAGAAAAAAAAAAAAAAAAAAAAAAAAGGAGTGAAAAATGAAAGAAATGCAGGTTGCAGAGGCATTTCCCAAACAGCAAATCCTGGTGCTGAGGGATACCATCCAGCCCAGTCAGGATGGCCTTTGTGGGATTCACTGGTGGCCCACTGCCTGCTTTCAAGTGAGCCATGTTTGCTAACACCTCATGGGGCTACAGTAGGACTTTGCCTGTCTTGAAGCACTTTGTCCAACCATTTGGAGAAATATCTGAGAAATTTTCCTTTGGAGTTGTGCTGCTGATGCACACCAGTCCCAGGCTGCTTCCCTTCACTCCTGGGACAGGGGATAATGATGTCTGTAGTGCTGACAATCTTCTTGGTAAAAAATGTGTGCTGAGAAGAGGGGTGCCAGAGCCTCAGCACTGTTGGGCTGGGCTCATAGCATCCCCCAGATGTCTGTCATCTCCCAGTGCCTGCATCCTTCCAGGGAAGCAGGGGCATCTGGTGGGGAAACTGAGGCACGGAGATGTTCAGCTATACTTGCAAAACAGGGAGCCAAACAGGATGAGGGGAAGCAGAGGAAAGGAAGGGAGCAGGGACCTGAGGACTGGAAGGTTTGGTGGGGCAAGAAGATACCAGGTGTGGAAATGCTGCCCAGGAAGGTGAGCCTGTCCTTTGCAGAGCCAAACCTTCTGTTTTGTCAGGGCTGGGGAAGGCACGTCCCTCATCACCCTGCCCAGCAAACCCTTCCCCGGTGAGCTGGGCATGAGGGCTCAGCTGAGCTGTTTGAAGTGAAGGCTGGATACATTGCTGGAGAGCAAGGTTGTCCCCTCTGAGCTTCCCCAGAAAGGAGGTTTCTCCATTTTCTGCTATGGCAGCACTCTCCAGCACTGATGATGCTTGGTTGGGGCTTTTGCTGTGAAGCAGCTCTGAGTATCCACCCTTCCCTCCTCCCCTGGTCTGTGCAGTTCAGGCATAGCTGAGCAAGAGGAAGGGGCAGCCTTGGTTAGAATGAGAGGCAGTCTGCCAGGGAGATAAAAAGAAAAAGGCCTGGGTGAGAGGTGTGGAGAATCCCCAAAGCTGAGGGGCTTTGCATTAATTATCATATTAAACATTCAAACTGCAAAAATACCCATCTCCATTTTCATGCGTGTTCACTTTAAAAAGAAATAAAAATCCTGCTTAATTGCTCCACTTAATTCATTAAAGGATTAAGGCAAAGACTAAAGTAAAAAAGTGAAGTATGATGATGGGCGGTTCTGGCATCCTGCTCCAAACGATCCGTGAGTGTTTTGGAAGGAGCCAGGGTGTGAACGTGACTCCTCTGGCCAGCGCTCCTGCCCCGTTCCCAGCACGGTGGTGAGCCCTGGAGCTTGAGCAACCCCGACCACTGGGAGCAGTGGGTCTTGGGGGCACAGCCCCAGGCCCTGTTCTTTGCTTGGCAGATGCAAATCCTCCCACTGAGTCCTTTGCAGGAGCTTTGCAAAGACCTCAAGGCACTCTCCATCCTCTTTGGCTGCATGTTTGACAGATGCTTCTGACCCATGGACCAAACCTCATATTGAGCCATCCCATAATCTGGAGGTTTCTTTTTTTGTTTTGTTTTGAAGTGCTGCGGCAGGAGGCAATGTTGACTTTTGCAAAATGTCCTCTGTATTTGCTTGCATTGAGCTTAAAAGTAAAGCTGGGGGGCTGGTTTATCTCTCAGGTCCATTTTCATTTGAGTTCCTGAAGTTTAGAGGTCGGGTTGGTGTGGGACTGCCTGCATCACATCTGGGCAGGGACTGTGCTGGCAGAAAAAGGATACAGGGAGAATGTGCAGGTGGGCAGTTTGCTGCCTGATAAAGGGCAGGGGAGCAGCTGGCTGGAGGTTAAGACTAAGATTAAGGTCAAGGTCAGGAGAAGAGATTGCCCATCCCTTCTCAGGTTGGTGTGACCAAAGCCAGGCTGGAGTGCTGCCTTTGGAGCAGAAGGACAGGGGTAAGCCCCCCTCAGGGGGACAAGCTGTGCTGAAGAGTGCTGAGGAGGGAAGTGCTGCCACGGGCAGGGGCTGCAGGGGATCCCATGGGGCAGAGAGAAACAGGAACGGAGCTCTGCAGCCAGAGCGTGTGAGACCAGCTCTGGGCTTCTGCCTTCTCCTGGGGAAGGCTGCTGCCTTGACAGAGGGACTGTGTTTGGGGTGTGGGTTTGTGGGTACAGCCCCTGAAATCAGATCCCACATCCCTGAGCAGCTGAGGTGGAGCAGCTGTGGCTCCTGGTGGCTCAGCACAGCTTTGGTGGCAGGAGGAGGCCAGGGCAGCGTGCATGGCCCTCCCAGCCCAGCTCCTGCAGGGACTGAGGTCAGCAGCAGCACTGCCCCTTCCCAGCTGCCAGCACACCCCAGCCAGGATGGGCAGGGGAGGGGAGTGAGGGATTGCAGCCTGTTCCCTGCAGCAGGGACTGAGCACGTGGCTGCTGGGCACAGCAGGGCTGTTGGGAGGGCAGCCAGGGGCTGGCCTGAGAGGGGAGCAGAGCATCTTCTGCTCTGGGCTGCCCTCAGATCGCTGTGCAGCACCTGGAGCAGCTGGCCTTGGGCAAGGTGAGCACCCAGACAGAGCTCAGCCCTTCAGCAGGGCGCCCTGGGTTTGTCTGACTCCCTCCTTCACTCCCTCTTTCCTTTGCTCATCCCTCTCCGGTCTCGTCGCTGACCACAGGTGGTAGCAGGTGCCTCGCAAAAAAGCCAGATTGGAGTTACAGATTTGTGTGTCTGTGTGAGGGGGAAACAGCAAATCATCCATGGAACAATGTCCCTTTTCAGAATCTTGGCTCCTGGCAGGAATATTCTGTCCTCCCTGGGCAGCTCAGCCTGGCAGCAGGTCTGCCTAATCCTGCCCAAATCGTGGCAAATCTGTGGATTGCTCAACTGTGGGGTGACATGAGAGGCTTCTGCAGCCCCTTGGGGAGCTTCTGGGGCTTGTTGTGGCTCTGGAGGAGGCTGGGAGGAAAGGGCAGGTGATATGTTTATGTGGGGAGACACATCTGTATGGGCAGGCAGGAGTGCTCAGAAGGTTGGGTGTGTGCTCTGTTCTTAGGACAGCCCCCACGGGGGATGCTGAGGGTTGATCCAGGGTGGGGATCAGGGTCTATTAAGGAATCATCCCGAATGGGCATCCATTGCTGGGTGGGGAGAGCACTGACTGCTGCTTTGTGGGTCACTCTTGGTGCCTCAGGGCTGGACTCAAAGCAGAGACCCCAGTCCTGGTGTGTTGGAATGTCCTGGAGACAGCTGCTGTCACCCACAGTGAAAAATAAGGGCTGTTCAAAGATTCTCAGTGACTGAATTACCCTCTTTCCACAAGAAGAGGAAGAGGCAGCACGATCCTGCTCTCTGGAGCTGTTTGCAATAGTGCTGCTCAGATTACTGGGGAGGGTGTGCACAGAGATTTAATTTCAGGAGTTTTCAGCACTGTGGGCTTCTTTCTGCAAGTGAATCTCGTGCTGGTTTGGATGTAATAGTCATTGTTTGAAATGCCCTCCCAGAGCTGTTCCCCTACCAACTTTTATCTGTCTCCGCCATCATAAATATCTTCTCATTTTATCTTTCAAATGGGCCCTGGAATGAAGGCTGTGGGCTGTCTTGAACCCCAGACTGGGGAATTCAGATTTTATTTGCAGCATGCCAGGGAATTTTGTTTTCCAGTAACGACTTGTGCTGTAATTGTGAACTTCCTCTCATAACAGAGATCTAACTCCCCACTTCCCTGGAAGGGAGGCTTGAGCACTGCTGGTGTTTTCTACAGTCCCCTTGAAATCCTCAGTTGTAGCCAAGCTGCTGCAGGACAGGGATTTGTTCCCCTTTTGATGCAGAAAATTTGGAGCGGGAGATGCAGGAAGGGTCATTGCAGCTGGACCTGCCCTGGAGGAAGGATGGGAGGAAGGAGAGTTCCTGCTTACCACCTCCACCTTTCCTTCCCAGCTCCTGTTTTCCTCTTCTTTGCCTCCTCCCAGCGTGCTCTGACCCCACCTGGCCCTGGGTCACGTCCTGCTGAGCGGGTCCAAGCCCAGCTGAGCCTCTGGCCCTGGCAGGGAGGGCAGTGCTGCCCTGTCACCTGCTGCCAGCCCGGCCCGTGCCTGCCGGTGTGGGCTGCAATTAGCATGGCAGAGGAGTTTACTCAGCCTGCTCCTGCCAGACCCCAGGGTGATGAAAGTTGGTGTTTAAAGGCAGCGAGATAGGGCTGGGGAGGGGATCAAAGCATGCTGCCTGCAGCAGCTGTTGGCGATGCAAAGCGTGGGGCTGTGCTCTCGAGGTGATGCTCAGCACTCCTCGTCCCCTGGCCCTGCTCAGTGCCACCCCAGTGCCAGCCCTGGCTCCAGACCTGCTGCTTCCCTGCAGGGAAGGCTCCGGGCTCTGCTGGGCACAGGCATCCCTGTGCACGAACCCCTTCTGCATTGGGGCACACGGGAAGGTGGTTGCAGTCCCTGACATTTGGGGGGCTCTTTGGTCCCTCCTGGGGGTCACACAGCTCCCGGTGTGCCACTTCCAGGGGCAGAGCTGCAGAAATTGCATGCACATTAAAATGCAGCTTGTGCTGCCTGGCAGGCGTGGAGCAGCCTCTGTTCCCACGGACTCATTTACCTGCTTGGAAGTGGAAAGTGTTCAGTACCTGGCGGGCTCTGCTGAGCTAATTAATTTATTTAATAACAATTCTTAGCTGCTCTCCAGGCCTAGCTGCTTTGCATCCCAAAGGGTAATGATTTTTTTTTTTCAGAAATTCCCAATGGAGATGTGCCTGGTTTATTTATATAGATAGGTATTACCTTTTTTTGCAGTTCTCCATTTGAACAGCATGTTGCACAGCAGGGCTCTGGCTCTGTACCCCTGCTCTGACATGCTGTTGTCATGTACATAAACAGTGCCACCACTCTGGGGACACTGCTCTGGGGATGCTGTGGGCTCTGCCCTCTGGGACAACGGGTCAAGGGCTCCATGAACCAATGGGGCTGCAGCTTGAGCTAATGATCCAGCCTAATTAACCTGAAATCCCCCAGGGATTGCAGTCATTGCAGTCATTAGATGGGGGAGCCCCTCTGCTGGTCTGGCTGTGGGTGGTTCATGGTGCCCCGTTTCCCTTCCTCTGCAGTCCCCAGGAGGAAACCTTGCTGGTTTGAGGGGATGCAGGAGGATGCAGCTTTCCATCATGAGTTGTCAGCTCAGCATTGCTGCTCTCAGCCAACACCCTTCCTTTGGAAGCAGGGATGAGGCTGTGCCCTGGATTAGGGACATGCATTTCCTGACAGGAATTAGGAAAGTCTTGTTACCTGACCGGGAATCTCTGCCCGTTTTCCTGCTGCCCCTGGCAAGGCTGTTAGGACAGGGAGTTTGTGTCTTGTTTCAACACAACATGGAAATGCTGATCAAGGCTGCCTTGCCTTCAGGGACAGGCAAGAAAACATAGGTGTGGGAAAAAGCCTGTTACCCTGCAGGGCAGGTGCAGGGCATGCCACTGGAATTACCCAAAGCAGTGTCCGTGGAAGCCTCTGGGTGCTGGGGACACTGGCTCACTGCTGGGGCACACGTGCAGGTCTTGCTGTCCCAGGGACTGGGCAGGGGAGGAGAGGAACAATGTCCCATGGGTTGGTTTTCCCAGAGCCTGGCAGGGCCACTGTCTGGGATGAGAGTGTGACTCCACAGCAGAATCCAGCCAGGTTCCCCTGGCACCATCCAGCCCAAACCTCCCTGTTCATGGGGGCTTGCGTGGCTACATCCTGTCCTGGAACAGAAAGAGGAAAGCTCCCAGCCGTGGCTGAGTGAGGAGCTTTCCCGCTGAGCTCTGGCAGGGCCGGGGTGCAGAAGCCGAGGCTGCGGAGCCCGTGGCTCTGGGTTCGGGCTCGCTCGCCCCGCTCCATTCCCTGAGCCCTCTCGCCGCTCTGCAGGAGCTTGTTCTCCTCCTCGCCCTGAGACAGACCTGGGTGTTTCCGAGCCTTCCGCCCCCGGGTTGTGCCCCGGCGGGCTCCTCTCCTCCCCCGTTCCCCGCTCCTACCCCAAATGGCATCTTCGCTGCCGGTGAGTCACGCTGCGCTGTTGCAATGCTCACCTGGCCGCGACCCCAGCGGGAGCCCTGTCCCTGCACGCAGGAGCTCAGCGGGCCGCAGTGATTCACCGGCATCGCAGCCCTTGCGCCTTCTCCCTGCGCCCAGCTGTGTGTATCCAGGAAAGCATTTCTGCCTGCTGGGCACTGAATCACCCAGGAGTGGCTTACCCAGCCCTGCCTGCTGCGAGCAGGAAGGGCAACGGGAGGAGAGGAGGAGTGTGGGCAGCCTTCCTCCTGCACAGGGAGCGGGGCCGCTTTGCAGCGCAGCACACGGGCTTTGCAGAGGAAGACGAATCAAGTCGGGATGGGGCATTTAGCTGCTCCTGCGCAGCCTCGCAGGGCACGCTGGTGGCTGTCAGCCCCAGCCTGAGCAGTCAGGAGCCCTGCCTGAGCTGGCTGCATGGGCTGCAGCTTGTCCCAAGCCCCTGGCTCGTCCTCTGCTGGTGCTTCAGGCGACCTGGGGCACGGCCACTGCGGAGGGGACACTGTGGCCGTGTCGTGCACTGGGCTGCTGCTGAGCTGATCTCTCTGCCCGTTCCCACAGCCTCAGCTGGAGCTGGAGGCTGGGGATTCTCCAGGTGGGGAAGCTGGTGCAGGGCCATCCTGCCTGCCCAGCTGTCACCTCCCACAGGCAGTGGGTGGCATTTTGTGTGGCTGGGTAGACTCTCTTGTGTTCTTTCTGTTGTGCTATTTCATTTGCTGTGGTCTGCATTTGCTGTCCATTGGCTCAGAGCAGTTAAGAGCATCTAATTTAAGAACTACTACAATAAAAACAACTTGTGGCAATGACACCAGTTTTAAAAGAAAGCCAGTTGGTGAGCCTTCCTCTTTGACCAGTCTGCTTTTGGTGCACTCTGTAGCATGATGAGCATTAGTCACTTGCAGCAAAATCCTCTTTGCACTACCAGGTCCTGGGAGAACGGAGTTAGGAGCTGAGGGTAAGGCTGCTTTGGGCTCACCAAAAAGCTGGTGTGGTGGGTAAGCCTGGTGAGCATCTCTGTAGATGGGATTTACAAAAATATGTCCCTAACAGGTTGGAGCAACCCTCTGGCCAGTCACTGAAAAGCCTGCTGGACTCAGAAAGGGCAGGAGCAGGTTGTGGGGGCCACAGACATCCCACCTGGGGTTCCCTGTGTGGAGCTGCAACTCTGACCTGAGTTTTCTGGTGGGAATATTGGCCAGGACTGTTGGGCCTTCCTGCTGGCTCCATTCAGTCTATCCAAGGAATGGTCTGAGCAGCAGCAAAGCTGTGTCTGATGTGGAAACAGGTCCCTAAAGGACAGCACGGCTGCACTCGGCTGTATCTCCTCATCCTGCATCCCATCAGACTGCTTGTTGCCTTCATTCTCAGGATGTGTGATGGCTTATCCCACCCATCCTTGCATCCCTTATTTGATACCAAGCAATGAGGTTGTTCCCTGCTGGTCTTGGGCAGAAGGGGACCTCACCCTGGTGGTGTCACCATCCTTCAGGCACCTTCTCAGCCCTTGTGTCTGCTGGCAGACACACACATGCACGTGCCTGGTGCTGAGGCAGCCTGGGACAAGGGCTGCGAGGTGCTGTGGTAATTCACACCATCAATAACTGCAGGGGATGGTTCTCAGATACACATCTCTGGGGCAGGGCGAGGGACCTGCAGCTCATCTATTCCTGGCACGGGAATCAAGAATAAAATCGCAGCCCCTGAAAGTTCAGTGATAAGCCTGACAGTGATAGGTGTGGGGAGGGAATTTCCTGCAATCTGCTGACTATAAACATGGCTATTAATATTATTCTGAGAGGATCTGGTTTGTGATTTATTAGACCTGTGTGGGACAGGCCCAGAGAAGGCATATGGAATAAATCAGGTGAAACCCAGAGCTGGTTCCACCCCTGCTACTGCAGTGAGGGTGGTGGGAGCGGGGCAGCCTGCGGGGAGGCTTTCCAAGGACACACCACAACCCTGGCCAGGATGGTCTGAGCTCTGTTAACAGGACCTGGGCTTAGAAGAGGAAGTAAGCAGGATGCTGGGAGGTGAGTGGTGAGGAGCTTGGTCCTTGCCAGGCCCCAAAATGTCTGGGCTACAGCACTGTGCAGCTTGGTGCCCCACACCGCCGATGGAGAAAGGGGGGTGGGAGGGAGGCATGTTGCTACAGTTCTGCCATTACCACATCCAAAATTATCGTTCACATAAACAAGGCAAGCAAGAAGCAAACCTCAGGACAAACCAGAACTCGTCTGGGGGGAGCGGGGAAAGGCAGGAGCCACAGGGAGGGGAGGGGGAGGTGGGCTCCTGTTGCTGGCACTGAGGTTTGACCCCTCTCACCTGCCCGTGCTGCTGGACGCTCTCACAGCCACCTCACCTGGGGGCTGAACTTCCCCCGGTGCGGGTTGGAAGGGGGAGATGTGAAAGTGAAGGAGCAGGGGTACCTGGGGAGCAGCTCCTCCGTGCTGATGTAGAACTTCTCCCTAGCCCCAGGCAAGTATCCAGCAGCAATTATCTCCGGTGGGTGCCACCCAGAGCGAAGCTCTCCTGGGTTTTATTTCCCGGCCATCTATTGAGCTGCCTGAAGAAAGCTCTGCTGTAAAACCCGTGTTCCTCATCTCACAATGAGGGTTGTGCCTGGCTGACTTGTACTCGGATAAATAACAGCAAATGGGCTCTGTGGAGGGCACTGGGCAGCAAAGGAACCATCTGCCAGGCTGAGGTTTAGAGCCTAGGCTGGTATGTTGTAATAAATCATCTTCCCATTCAGCATCCCCACCTCTTCAGACTCTGGTGCACACCTTCTCTCCATGGTTCTGTAGGGAGGTGTAGCTCCATGGAGCCCTCACTAAAAACTGAATGTTGTGTGCCATTACTGCCCCTTGGGGCTGAGAGTGGTGATTTGACACTGAGTTTTAGAAGAATCAGGTATTAGATGGCTTCTCTTAGGGAGTTCATAGGGAATTAACCTAAGGGTTCACACACCAGGCTCTGGGGGGATGTCTGCTTCAGGTGGCTGAGCTGACCACTGGGGTCATTCTGCCTTCAGAGGGGCTCTCCCTGGTGTCTGGAGAGTGTCTCACTTCAGTTGCATTTTCTTGCTGTTAGGGTTATGTTTAATGCCAAATGAGTAATCTGCAGGTGAACAGCTTGAACATCCTTGCTGTCAAATCAGAGGGCTAAAGTCCCTGAAATAAGGAATTTGAAGCACCAGGAGAGGAAGGATTGAGGAATAACCAGTTCCTTGACTGATCATGGGAAACCCAGCCTCCTGGTGTGCTGCAGCACAAGTGTTGCAGAGATGCAGGCAGGCAGATGGATGGGTGAGATCTAATAAATATTGGCCAATGCTGACATGGCTTGGTGTGTGTGTACAAAGGATGATTGTGAGCAGCCTAAATATGATTGTTGGGCAATAGTTTGCTGTTATGCAAATCACACCAGTGTTGCACAACCAGGGAGGGGTAGTTCTTCAGGTGTCCCAGTGCCTCAGCTGGGGCTCTGCTTGGCTGAGATCAGCTTGAACAGCACTGCAGGAGCATGATGAGGGGCCAATGTGCAGCTCAATGTCTTCTGGGCTCAGAGGACAGATCCTGCTCCCCCTGTTTTGCTCTGTTGTCACAAAGTACACCCAGCTGGTTGAGGTGCTTCTCTCTGTGTCCATCTGCCACCGCCTGTCCCTTCATCGAACACTGTTCAAAGCTGGACAAAGGCACAGGAGCTGTGCCTCTTGCACAGAGCCACTCCAGACACAGCTCTGCTCTCGGATAAGCTTGAGGCCTGGTGTTTCATCCAGTTTTAAGTCTGGAAAACTTCTTGCTTGCAGCCCCAGGGTGCTGCTGGCTGCAGCTGGGAACACACCCTGCATGTCAATGCCTCTGCTGCTGCTGCTGCTGCTGCTGGGGAGTGTGGCAGCGTGAGGTGTTCCCATGTGGAGCTGCACTGGCTGATCCTTGGCCAGGCCCAGATTGCTGTTAATATGCTCTTAATGCTCCCTAAGCTGGTTATAGAGGAAATTCTGCTTGAGACACTACCGTGAGCTCCCTGCCAGTCCTTAGCACAGCTCGGTGGATTTCAGCAGCATGCAGGATTCCCAAATGAATAGGAAATTATGGGGCATGGCTTTGTTAGGTGCTTGGAAAGGATTTCCTTCTGCAAAAGCAGCGTGTTGTGTTAATGGGAGAAATTATAAAGGGATTAGGAGGGAACATACCTCTGCAGCAGATGGGAGAGGGCAGAGCAGTACAGGAAAGTGCAGTGGAGCTGGACTCTGTGGGCACCTGTGGGAGCTCCCTGGGCTGGGTACAGGGAACCCTGGGGCATGCAGAGCTGGCGAGGGGAGAGCCAAAGCCCCTGGGTGTACACAGTTCTCTCAGGGTAGATCAGATCAGCCTTTGCAGCTCCTGCACCAAGGGCCCGTGAGGTATCAGTGGTTGTGACAGAATCCTCAGGTGAGGGGGAGAGCCATCAGCTGACACTTGTTCTGACTGAGCCCCTGAGAACCCTTATTCAGGATGGCTTCAAACCACTGAATCCAAGGGGTTTAAGGTGAACAGAACCTCCCTGCTGAGCTGTACTCTCCTCTGGGGAGATGCAGTTTTGGGTGAAGCAGGTCCTGGGTGACTGTGCTGGGCATGCACTGACTCTGGCTGTGAGTCCTGGGAAGCAGGACATCCATCAGCATGGGTGCCAAGGCTGGTGTAAAGTGAGGGCAGGTTCTGGTTCACAAAACATGAGCCTTGAGCCAAAGCTTGCAGCACTCCTGGAGAGTGGGGCAGGTCAGGAGGCTTCCTGTGGCAGCTGGTGTGCCTGCTGGCCAGGCTGGCTCCAAATGTGGCCCAGTATGTCCAGCAGAGAGTGTGTGCATGGACAGGAGCCCCACAGTGCACAGCAGGGGCGTTTGCTTCCTGCCTGCAGGATTTGACATTCTTCTGCTCTGTTTTCTGGCAGAACAGGAGAGTATGTGGACTCTCACAAGTTCTGGTATCTCTGATTTATCTCCTTTCTCTTCATACCTGAAATCACTGAGGATGGGCAAAAGAAAGCCTGACTGCCAGCAGCACTGAAAGGGCCCTCTATATTACCTGTGGTTTATAATTTCCCAAGTGCTTCTGTCCAAAATTACCCGAGGGCAGAACGGCTGTGGGGAACGTGGAAACAACAACAGCATGGCCACAGCTTGCTCTTGTTTATACAGGAATGGACCAGCAAGGCAGTGAGAGCATGTGAGTGCCAGATGGACAAATGGACAAATCCCTGGGAACTCCTCACATGGATCCACCTGGCCAATGTCTTCTTCTGTGGTGGATTTGTGCATGTATGGGCTGCAAACAGAGGGGAAAAGCAAAGTGACCACAGGTTGTGGTACTCCACCAACCTTCCTGAGTGTGCTTTTATTCTTAGAGACATGTGGACCTGTGTGGGGCTCAGGAGGCAGTAAACTGAAGGTGGGGGAAGCTGTTCTCTGCCAGGGCCTTTGATGAGTGGCAGCTCTGAAGGCAGAGGTAATTCCAAGGGGAAAGAACACAGACCTTTGGGTGTTTTTAGGATCAAGGGATTGCCTTCAAAGCTGGTTGGGCATCTTAGGCTAACCTAAGGTAGGTGTTGTAAATAAAACAAGTGACCTGTAAAGTACACCAGCTCTTCACATCTCTGCTTTCTCTTCTGCTGGGCAGCCAGGATGCAGAGGCTGGGGCAGGTTGGTGGGGAATGGTGCTGATCCAAGGGTGTGACACCAGCAGTGGAGAAAACCATGCCAAAGTTGTGCATGTGCAGAAATGAGTGGTTTTAGGGACATGGGATAAACACTTAACACACGCACATGTGTCAAAACATCTCTGTAAGGTGCAAAAGCAGCTGTTGATGCAGAATGTATTTATGTGGAAATATGTCTGGAGGTAGTAAACAGCAGTTGATGCTCCTCTCCATGTATGTGCACAGTGCCTTTCATGGCATAACGTGAACATGACTGAAGGGGAGGCCTGGTAATCGAGATGAGAAAAGATATGGAAGCACATGAAAGGCAGAGATTATACATTCTTGTAAAGCCTTCAAAGATGAATTCATGCCCTGGTATACAAATATGCAGGGTGGGGGGAAGAGATGCACCCAAACACATCAACAGGGAATTATACCCACAGAGAGATGAGCAGCCCCCCTCTCTTTTTGGATGTATGTTTAATACCTTTGTGATGATAATTAAAGCCCCTGTTTGGGTGTTGCATCTTGTGATTTACTGCGGTCTTATAAATCTTTCAGCAATTTGAAATCTGCAGGGAACAAAGGTACTGCAGAGTTTGGAAAAGAAACAAAGAGAAGGAGCTGCACCACATTCAGCAGAGGGTACCCTGGGCTATCTGGAAAGAGTGGCTGATAGGCATGGAGGGTAGGAGGTCCCGCAGGAGTTTCCAGCCCAGGAAACCAAAACCTGTTGCCTGTGGACCCCAATTCCTCCCACCAAAGGGAGGCACCCCTCCAAAGTACCTCTCCCTCTGGCTGGCTCTTGCACTCCTGGAAGGGGATCTGGGTCTGGTTTCTCTCCAAAAGGGCAGAACCTTTCCTGATGGCTCCATGCCCTCCTAGAGAGTTTGAGGAGGGGAGGGCTGAAAGTGGGCAGGGAAAGCCACGTGTGAGCTAGGCAGTGCTGTTGGAAGCTGTGGGTGGAGGCAGGCAGGGAGAGCACTGGAGGGTGGACAGAAGGGGGGTGGAGGTGGTTTTTGGGGAGCTGGGGAGGGAAATGGAGCCAGTGAGGGGTGTGCTGGTGAGTGATAGAAATAGAGCAAAAATACATAGAGGAGATGTGTGAGATGGGGGGCTGTGGCAAGGGGCACTGGAATGCAGAATTAAGAAGGTGAATATGGTAGAGTCTGGAAGGAAGAGCCAGAGGTCTGGAGAAGTGTATGGACACACAGAGGAGTGAAAAAAAGATGTCACAGTGGGATAGAAAACAAGGATGAGATGTGTCTAAGAGGATGGACATGTGTGAGATGCAGGTGGGCCAGGAGGGCTCCACTCCACCACAGAGCAGCCCTGCTGCAGATCAGGGAGAGACCTGGAGGAGAGATCTGTGAGCCTCTGACCCGCTGGCAGTGGGAGCATTGCAGTGGTGTCCGTGGACATGCACAAGCCACATCTCCTCCCTACCCTCTGTGTGACCTTGGCAGGGTGCTCCTGTCCTTGCTCCCAGGAGCTGAGCAGGCTGTGTCTGCAAGGCAAAGCTTGGGGGCTCGGTGTGAGGTGCAGCTGTGGCTGCAGAGTGATGGATGGAGGCTGAGCGACCTCAGAGGAGCTGCATGGCTCCTAGGTTTCAAAAACACAACCTGTAGCCCCTTTTTGGAAAAGGCAGCCAGGAGGCAGACAGGAAAGGGCTCAGAGGCAGGAGGGGCTCAGGTGAGAAGTGCAAGCAGCGAATAGAGCTGATCAGTGGTTGCATTGCTGGCCTCCTCCCATGGGGCTGAGAGGGGACATCTTGAGGGCTTCACCAGGGCCATGGTGCCCCAGCATGGTGCCCTTGATGTGCTGCTGCCTGGGCCTGCTGAGGAAGTGCCAGAGCAGGGCAAGAAGGGGTGACTGGGACAACAGCTGGGGTGCAGAACAGCCCCCAGCTCTGTGGAGGGTGGCCAGGCTGCCCTGCCTCCAGGAGAGCAGGGAAATGGGGAAGGGACAGTGCAGGGATGGGGCTGTGGCAGGGATACATGATCTGCCCCTGGCCCAGCAGCACCCACCACACCACATGTGCCATCCCAGCCTCATCAGACAGACTGTTTGCTTGTGCCACCCTTCTTTGGGGTTTGTTTTGCTACTCTGACACTGAACTTGTTTTCTTCTCCTTTTGTCCAGCTTGCCTGATGTCCAGTTGGCATTTGGTGGGATAGCAGTCACAGCCATGACAGCAGTCCTGACTATTCCTGCCAAGAAATCAAAGCTGAAGAATGTGGAGGTGGAGGTGATGGTGGGGCTGAGGGGTGGGGAGGCATGACAGGCCATCTGCAGAGAGCATGGGGTGGTCTGTGCAGCTGACAGTGAGCACCATGCCTTGCCCCGTGGAGATGGTGATTTCTGGCTTCCTTTCTAGGATGAGATCATTCACTGGATTCCCACCAAAAAATCAGCACTCCCTCCCTCAAACAGTTCAACCCTGCTGAGGGCATCTGTGCTGATTATTGCTGTGGATGAGTCTCCAAGAACGCCGAGGGGCTGATTCTTCAGGGAATCGAAGCCTGGCCACGTGTGGGCGGATGGGGAAGGAAATAAAAGGATTAAGAACTTGGTCAATCAATGCCTCCCAGTGCTGGAATCCTGCCTGTCATCATCAGAGTCAGATGAAATGAGAGGCACTGGCAATGAGCTAAACTGGAAATGAGTAGAGGCCAGTGGAGGTTTGAGTGTTTTTTTCCAATGATCACCTGTGTGATCGTTGTTTCACCACTCCCAAAGCAGCACATGGCTTAATTCTGAGTTCTGCAAGGAAGAAAAGTGTTGTTGCCTGAAGGCTACTTCTGATACCCTAAATATTCTACAAGACATCCAACCACCTCTTCTTCAGCAAGGCAGGGTCAAACTCAAAGTACTCAGATAAGAGCTGAACCCCACAGCTAATCCCATTCCTGGGGTGCCTGCATGTGAATCAACTCAGCTGGAAAGCTGAGACCCTTCAGTTTGTGCTTGTGTTTTTCAGCTTTGCTCCTCTGCAGGTCTCTAGGCAGAGGTCACAGGCAGGGTCCTGCTCGGAAAACGTGCTGAGAGATCAGTGCCTGCTCTTCCCCAACCCCTGAGGCTGAGGGGGGAAGGAGAGACTGATGGGGCCACAAGAATGAAGGCTGATATTCCCCTGTGGGTGAGCAGTGGACTTGCCAAGAGGGTGGGGAGCAAAGCCTCCTGTTTAGCTCTGGGGGAAGGTTGACTTCACTCTGGAGGGATGGGGGTAGTGCTGGGGTGGCTGCTGGCTGTGGCATGTCTCTGGTGATTAAGATCTGGAGATATGTAGGAGGAAACCCCAGCACAGACAGGCAGAAAATCCCTTCCATCATTTCCTGGGAAGTCTGCTGGGTTCTGGAGAAGGCAGGATGGAATGTGGGCAGGACAAAGGGGTCCTGGGGTGCTCAGAGTAGCTCAGAGAAGCTCTCCAGCCCTGTGTATGGACCCGTTTGGGGGCAGCTGTGGCCCCGAGGAGCTGGCTTGGTGGGATGGGACAGAGACAGGGAGAGGGAGTGCAGAGATGGATGTGGGGTTTGGCAGCAGGGTTTGAATGGATGACTCCCATCCAGAGGCACCAAGAGCTGTCTCTTGGGTTAACAAGCCCCACTCCTGTTCTCTGTGGGGCTGGTGTGGTGCCCACAGAGTCTGAGCCACCTGCACTCAGCTTTACTCTCAGCTTAACTCACTGGGATGGAAGGAGCTGTGCAAGATGAGCTGAGCTCAGGGAGAAGGAAGAGAGGGAACAGAACATGGAAGAAGAAGTAGAAGCTTGTCAGATAACCCAAAAACCCCTTTTTGTGCGTGGGGGTGCACATGTGTGTGTGAAGCACAGCTCTGCCATTTGGTCTCGGTTTGGTCTGCGTGGAAGGAGATTTTTGCTCTCACACCTGGATGGAAAGAGGAAACATTTGCAAAGAAGCAGGGATGCCAAGGCAGGTTATTCACTCTCTTCACAGATCCCTTGGCATCCTCACAGAAGGAACCTTTTGCAGCAGGGGCATGTCTCAGCCCCATCTTGTTTCCTCTGTCCCTGTGGCTGCCAGCGATTCCATCCCTCGCTGCCTCCTCCCTGGGTCCATTCAAAGCCTTCCCAGACAGGGCTGGATCAGGAAGCCAGGCCTCTCCCAGCTTTGGCAGTCCAAGGCTGGCCTTTCCCCAGCAATTCAATCATTCCTGCTCTCCCAAACGGAACGTGCCCCAACACCTTTGCCTTGAACCGAGTTGCATTCAGGAACCTGGGTTTGCCCACACATGTTAAAGGTACTGCTGGAGGCCAGAAGCAGGGAAGCCAGCCACAGCTCCAGCGTGGAGGAAAAGGGGAGCCCTCAGCAGAGCCCTGAGCTTGGGGCTGTGGAGGGGGGGCTGGCTGCTGGAGCAGCAAGGTGTGCCCTGACATCCCAGCCCAGCTCCTTTCCAAAGGAGCTCCTCCTCAGCTAACATTTGGCTTTTCAAGCCAGAATTGAGCGTCCTTGGGGAGCAAAACCATCCAGAGTAGGAGGACTGGGTCTGTCAGGGGGTCATTGCTTGCATGCCTGTGAGGACTGCAGCTGTGTGGTGGTGATGGGCTCTGGAGGTGGCAGGAGGAGGGATGGCACAGCAGTGTGGGAGCTGAGCCCTGCAGTGCCAAGGGCTGTGGAGGCTGCTTGGCTCCCAGCCCTGTTCTCCTCCCTGGAGGGCTGCCCCTGTGGGCAGCACGGGGAGGGGTTTGTAGGTGTGAGCTCTAGGTGCACACTTTGATCCCTGCCAGTTTTTAGGCAGAGGCAGCCAAGGAGAGGAGGATGGTCTTCTCCTCCCTTCCTCTTTTGCTCTTTGCATATGGAGAGGGAAATTCATTCCCCTTCCAGTCTGTCTGCCATGCCAAGATCTCCAGGGGAAATGAGTTTCCATGGCCAGGGGTTGAAGTTTGCCAGCACTGGTTTGAGAACCTCTGTATGCACAGGCCCTGTGTTATGGTTAATGTGCAAGGGATATGGGCATCTGCCTCTGAAGGGCAACAAACCTCTGGAGCCCTCCAGATTTCCCCTCTGATTATTACTGCATGTTTCTTCCTGCCACAGGTCGTTCATCTGATGCCAGCTGCCAGGCAAAGGAGAAGGATGCAAACAAGACATGTTAAGTGAAATACTCCTGGATGAGCAAGCTGTAAAGGAAAAGGAAATTATTCCTGTGGAGCAGGATAAAGGCTCACCCAACAGACAGCATGTGGGCAGTGCTCAGAATAGGGAACGGCTCTTTGAAGGGCATGAAAATCCACACCAGAGCTAAAACCTGGAGCTGGCTCTCAAGTGAAGGGGGAATCATCTGATGGAAGATAAGGTAAGGTTTTCATTAAGGACACCATGACCAGGAGGAAACAACAGGAATCCTGCAGGATGAATGGTGCTGCTCAAGCCCAAGCAGACAGGGCATGATTGCAGGTGTGGTTAGTGCAGAAGAGCAGCAGGACTGGGTCAGACCAAAGGTCTGCCCTGACTCATCTCTGCTCTCAATAGCAGATGCTTCAGGGAGAAGGAGCAGAGCAAACAAGTGGTGATACTTAACCCAGATATTAACCCAGCTTCCAGACTGCATCCAGTTCAGGCACTTGTGAGCTGAAGCAGCTCTTCTGGGGACGTTAATGTCGGGGGAGAAAGAGCCTCCAGTTTCCAGGAGATCCTGCATTTCACGGGAAGGAAACGCATTACATGGCTGGTCAGCACTGGATGCTCAGTGTAGGGGTCCTGTGGTGGTTTTACACTGCTCCTGGCTGTGAAAAGCCCTGTGAGTGTCAGGTACAGCCCCAGCCACCAGGAATTGTCCTGCCAGGCATGGTTGTGGTGCCACGACTGCCCTGGGCAGCCGCAGACAGTCACCATCAGGCTGTGGTCAGGCTTGGCTTTGTGCACGGAGAATTTCGGCCCCAGAGCTGATGGCAGCAGAGTCTCCAAAACCCAGACAGTGAAGGGGATCAGTGAGGTGTTTGGACAAGAAATAACAAGAGACTTGTGCAGTCTCTCGAATCCAGATGGAGTAGCAATCAAAAGGAATATGAAATTAAGAAAAATGTAGGGAATGCACATAAAAATGTGTCCTGGGGCGAGTTGTTTCCCAAGAATCACAGAATCAGAGTTTCTTTGATTAGGAGCATAATACTGAACCTGGCAAAAAATGGGCTCAGTTTGGAAATGGCCCTTGTTTATGTGGTAGGACATAAAATAGAAAGTAATGGAAGTTCTCCATGGGCAGTGCAGAAACTGGATAAACCCTGACACAAATAATTACTTACTGTGCAATTACCTTGGCACCAGAGCATCAGGCCAAGCCCAGCTCCTGTTAGAATTCAGCATCACTGTGCAGTGAAGTACTGTCTGTCTGTCTGTCTGCATCCTCTCTCAGTCCTCAGGCCACCCAGAGGAACTCCATGGCCGTGGTTTTATGCCCCATCAAATCAAGTTAAGACCAGCCAGCAGGTTCAAAAATCAGAGGGAATGGTACTGAGAAAGACAGAGCGAGCTGCAAAACACAAAGCTTGGAATCATATCGGCCATGAGTCCTTTAGAGTGCACAGTGGTTGTGCTCCAGAAGGGCTGGGGGGGCTGGGGTACCCCAGGGTGAGATGGGATGGTGTCGTGAACGAGTGGCTTAGGCCACTTAAAGAGTCACGGACAAAGGTGTCAGCAAAAGCGAGTTTGAACGAAAGTTTGTCAAACTGCAACTTAACAGAGCTTGATGGACAACATCCACTCTGTCCCTTCCTACGTGGATGAAGCATACCAAGGAAAATTGAACAATATCATCTTAAAAGGATTTGCTTGGAGACCAGAGACACAAAAGGATAAGAGGGCAAAGGGTAAGGAAGAGCCTCCCATTGAGTCAGGCGGTTCAGAGTGGAGCCCCTGGCCAAACTTAGCCTGAGATTTGATCAACTGCTTTGTGTCTAAAGGGTTTAGCAAATGGGATGGGATGGGATGCGATGGGATGGGATGCGATGGGATGCGATGGGATGGGATGCGATGGGATGCGATGGGATGGGATGGGATGGGATGGGATGGGATGGGATGGGATGCGATGGGATGGGATGCGATGGGATGGGATGGGATGCGATGGGATGCGATGGGATGTGATGGGATGCGATGGGATGGGATGCAGTTGCCAAGCGTGGTGGGGACGTAGCACTAAAGGGACCAGGGCTCTGAGCCGCTCCGCCGCGAAGGGCAGAGCCCTCAGCTGAGGGATGCGGCAGCGGGTCCCTCCTCTCTCCCCGTGCCCGGGCAGCCCCGGGGCAGCCTGCCCGCCCCGCTCCGCCCCGCAGAGCCCGGCTCCATCCCCGGCCGCATCGCTCCCCCCGCCGGCCGCTCCGCGCCGCTGCCGCAGCCGGGCTGGGAGCGGCCGGGGAGCAGCGGGACGGGGAGGAGGGAGAGGACGCGCCTCTCACGGTTTCAGGGGGCAGACACAGGTGTGTCTGCTTCCTTCCCCTCTGTCCTTCTCCAGGCCGGCCGCAGGACGTGCGTCCCTCGAAGGGTTTCCCCCGGCGTTGTCTCTTCGCGGGAGGTTGGGCAAGATTTGACTGAATTCGTGCATCTTTGAAATAGATGGGATTTTTAGATCAAAGGATGCTCCACAGTGGATATGGGCAGTTTGGGAGCTGCTCCTCAGGCTGGAGTAGGGCAGATGCGTGAAGGTAGTCCTGACATTGGGGGACACTGTCTGTGCCAGACACATGATAAGATCCCCCCTCAGTAATTCTGGGGTTGCTTGAACTGCTGTGACAGAGACCTGTGTGTGAGATTCCCACTGGGAACGGTGACTCCATCGACCCCACCACCCTGGGTACCTGACCACGGGTCAAAGCCCTCAGTTACATGGTTCAGTCTTCCTTTGCAGAGCTGATTTTAGCTGATGAGACCTGAACCTGTGTGAAATACCAGCCTTCACACATGGAGCCTGAGGGAATGATGTGAAGCTGTGTCAGGAGAGGCTTAGGTTGGATATTATCAGGTATCCAGAGGGTGTTGGGTGCTGGAAGAGGCTCCCAAGGGAAGTGGCCACAGTGCCTGCCTGATTTCAAGAAGCATTTGGACAACACTCTCAGGCACATGTTGTAATTCTTGGGGTTGTCCTGCCACAGGAGTTGGACTCGGAGATCCTTGTGGGTCCCTTCCAACTCAGAATTTTCTGTGATTCCATGATTCAGGATGAGTTTAATTCCACAGGTTTCCAGTGTCACTGTTAGCTAGAGTAGAAGCAGCTCCAGGTGCAGCTGCACCTCACAAACAGTGGGGCTCTGAGCCCAGGCTGTTTCCAGGTGTGTGACTGGAGTAGTCCTGGTGATCCCTGGCTTGTCACCTTTTGCATCACCTGCATTTTGTACATTTCAGCCACAAACCTTAATGCAGTATTTATGCCACAGTTTGTTCCTCTTACAAAAGTAAGGATCAGGAAGACAGACAGGACAGCACAAATCTCTACAGAATTCTTTGTCTGCTCCATCTTTCCTCTCTTGAACACGGGACATAGCTCAGTGAGTAACTGCACCAAAAAGAGCCATCTCTGCAGATGCACTGTAGCACTCGGGTCAGGCTGGTGCTGGTTTTGGATCCAGATCTGTCTGTTAGTTTTCTTTTTTTTTTTTTTTTCCAGGTCTGCAAACTGTGTCCTCAGTCAGCACAAACCACAGGGAGAATTTCCACTTGGAAAGTACAGGGGAGTTTCTTTACTGCTGTGCAGGCACGGGAAGGCTCCATTTCAGCTCCAACAGGGAGAGGGCTGTTCTGTTCCACCCTTGCTGACTGTCTGGGTCTGGAAGCTCAAAGAGGCCAGCTTATTCCTCAAGTCCTGACATAACCCCTTGTATGGCATTTGCCCCAAGGCAGTGAAATTCCAACCACTCGATACTTCAGGCTGTGACCTTTGAAGGGTTAAGAGAGCCCCAGCTCAAACCTCCTGAGCTCATTCTGATGCTCAGTTAAAGCCAGGGCAGCTGCACTTTGTTGTAGCACTGGGTTGGCTCCTTTGGGCTCTGCTGGGACAGGAGTGTTGTCCCATGGGATGGCACATGGCCTTGGAGAGGGATCACTGCACCTTCAGAGCTGTGTGATACCCAGCTCTCCTGGTGCAGCCTGCTGGCTTTCCTGAGCTTGCTGGGACTCCAGAGGGGAAGGCAGGGGAGAGCAGGGCTGGAAAGCCTTCCCTTGCACAGGACCCAAGCTCCCATGCCTGTCTGGTGGCACTGGCAGGAGGGCTGAGCTGGAAGGAGTGGAGCTGCCCCTCACAGAGGAGTGCAGATGCCTCTCACAGGGGAGTGCAGATGCCTCTCACAGGGAAGCAGAGCCAGGGTTTCTGGCTGAGAGGGAGTGACTGGAAAGCACTTTGCACAGGATGGCTGATCTCCTCCAGCTCTTGCCTGTCATCCTGTCCTCTCCCCTGCCTAAACTTTCTCTCAACAGCTCTCCAGGCCTGGAGGTGGGTCACATCCAGCTGCTCTTGCAGGGGTCACGGGTAGTGGTGCCCTTCTCTGTGTCAAGTCTGCCAGTTTGTAGCAGCTGCTCCCACAGTGGGGAGGCATTCACCGTGTCTCCAGCGAGAGCCCCCTTTGCTAATAGCCCTGGGAAGCAGCGTGGCCAGGGGGATGGGTGCTGTGCTTCACCTGGCCCCTCTGGGCTTAGCTTTCCCACGGGGGTCCAACACCTTGGCCACACAGAGTGTCTGTGTGCTGTGGGGTCTGCCCCAGCTCTGCAGCCAGCAGTGACCCTGCGCAGGATCCGAGCCGACAGCCCTGCTGGGAGCACAGCACATTCCACAGGGGCTGTCAGCAGGGACCTCGCAGCCGAGCCCGAGCTCCTGCAACTCGGCTATTTTTAGCCCATGCAAATGAGGGTGTTTATTTTCCTACTCTTGTGCTTTTTTGCCTTTCCCAGGGATTTTATTGCTGGTGAAAGCAAGGGCCTGAGAGCCGTGTGAGTGTCTGTGCTGGCTGCTGCAGTGACCCCATCTCTGCCCACGTGTAACCCATCCAATATTCCCCAAGCTCTTCACAGTGATGGGCTGGAATGGGCAGAAGCACCTCTGCTTACCCTGGACCAGAACCTTTTTTGGGGCTGGGAGACCTGTGGTAACAACTTGAAGCCATGCATGAGGTTGGTGTTGAGGGGGCAGTCCCTCTCACCAGGATGGGATGAAACAGAGGAACATTGCAGGCTGGTTTATTGTCAGTGTTTCAAATCAGTATTCTTTATTACAGAAACTCATCAGGTTGCTCACACTGTGGCAGGAATTTAATAATATAAGGCACAGGGAACATTCAGAGGTAAAAAAAAGAGTTCTCGGCCTGTGAGATTTAACCATCACTTTGCTCCTGTCAGGACCCTCTCTTATAAAGCAAAATCCAAATACCTTCTCCCTTCCATCCTTTGCATCCCTTAAATCCACAACAGGAAAATAATATTACAGCCTTTCCCTCGAGCATGAAGCAAACATGCCACTTTCTGGGCACAAATATCCCTTCCAAGTCTGACACAGCTTCCCTGGAAGAGCAGGGCTGGAATTTAGGCACAGCCAAGGCAGAGGGGTGGGAAGTGCTTAAGGGCACTGTGATTTGGGAGAGCCAAGAGCTTTATCTCACCCGCAGCTGAATCACAACATGAAGGTGAGCCACACACACCCCGGGGAACAGGCGCCCGCACAGAAAACACGACAGCAGCGTGGTCATTGAGTGATGGTGAAGCATGTAGCACTTTCAAACCTTTATTATTCAAGAGGATTTTACAGGATGGGAATAATTTCATCTTATTTGTTTTAAACTCTGTGCGCTTCCCTATTCGCTTGTTCAGTTTATATTATTTTTTTTTTGTGCCCAATAACTGCTAAATTCAAACCCTGGGAATGGGAGGGAAAAAATAAAGGAAAACAAAATCCTGCCACTCTCTGTCTTTCTCACCCCTCTCCATCCTTCCTACCACGAGCTGGGTGGCCACAATATCACCTGCAGCTGCTCTGCTTGAGAACCCAATCCTCCTACATCCTCTGGCTCTGCCTTCCCTCGCTGGCATCAGTGCCAGGGGTGGTGAATCAGCTGAGAGGGTTTTGTGTCTGAGTGTCCAGGAACGTGCTGTTAGTGAGAAGTTAAGGAGAGCGGATGGTGAGGCAGAGCGGATATTCAGCACAGGAACAATCAGCAGTAAAGACGTAGGAGAGAGAAAGGTAAGAGCATGTGGAAACAGCTGGGTGAGTAATCTAGTGGTGATAGATAGGGCTATGAATGAGGACTGTTATTTCTCTTAGCACCGTTTCTACATATGTTTAGACCTATATTAGCACCTTGTTCCCAGGGAGAAACAAAACAAAACAAAAGCAGTTTAAAAACCAAAGGAAGTGGGAAGGTTAAAACACGACAAAGTTGGCAGCAGAGCAGGAAGGTGAGCGTTTAGATCACAAGATCCTTGTCTATGTCCTCTGTGGAAGGAAAAGAGAGAGACAAAGTTAGGAGGCTGATGCTGCCAGGCTCCCACTGTTCCTGTACCCTCCCCACTCCCCCCTGCTTCCCCTCACCCCGGGCTGGCTGCGATGCATTGCTTCATCCACAGTGGGGGTTCTGGGGGTGCTCTTCAGCCTCCCCCCACCCCCATTCCTGCCCTCCTCGGTACTTACGCTCCTTGATGCCAAAGCAGCTGGCCCACTCCTCCAGGGCGATGTACTTGTCGTTGTCCAGGTCGCAGGCCTCGAAGAAGCGAGTGGTGCAGTGCTCCATGGGGATCAGGGGGGCACGCAGCGGGGCCAGCTCCGTGTGCGACAGGTACCTGCCAAGGCCACCACACGCTCACAGGAGGGAAGGTGCTGGCCCCAGCTCTCCGCTTTGGCTGCTGTCCCTGTGCCCTCCCAGTATCAGCCACTGAGTGTCACGAGGGTCAAGGACTGGTATCTGCCTTTGCAGCCAGCCATGCTGGTCACAAAATAGCCACCAGCTGGGGGTCCCTGCCAGCTGCCCCCACCCCACAGGCCTGAGTGTGTGATGACTCCCATGCCCATCTGCAGCCCACAGCTAAGCCAGCAGCTGCTACCTCAGCTGCAGAAGTTATCCCAGGGCCTTTGGACTAAGATATTTTAGGGCACAGCCATAGAACAGTAAATCTGAGAAGACAGAAACTCCACTCCCAAGGGAGGTGGGAGCAGCTGGGGCTGGGGGAGGCCCCTCTTCCTGCAGAAGCGCAGTTTGCAGGAGGCAAAGGTGCCTTTACCCCAGCCTGGTTTGCCACAACCTCTGCCACCAGCCACCCACTTGTGTCACATCTCCACTCTGCCTTGACACCTTCCACTGCCAAATCACCCTGGTCCTCAGGCAGGAGATGGCTCTGGGGTCCTCGTCCTGCTCTGTTGGCACTCACCCATCAATGGGGTGCTGGTCCAGCTGCCCAAACTGCCAGTGCACAGGGAAGATGTACATGTTGTAGTTCTTCTCAAAGTCCCGGGCCAGGAGCTCCACGGTGTGGTCACCGGCCTCCAGGCGCTTCTCGTTCTCATGGATCTTCTTCACCTGCCATGGGAGAGGTGGGAAGGCCTTGTCAGCAGGGAAATGGGGTGCCAGGGTCAATCCCACAGGTCGTTCTGGACGGGCTCCCTGTCTGTGCTGGCCTCCACTGTGGGGGTGAGCTCCCAAACCCCTTCCCCTGTGCCCCACCTTGAGCTTCTGCTTCTCGGTCAGCAGGTTGTTGTCCTCGTCGCGCTCGTACAGCGTGATCAGCACGTTCTTGAGCCAGTCCCGCATGCGCAGGGGGAACTCGGTCAGCTCTGTGTCCAGGCAGGCAGGGATGACTGCAAGTCACACACAGGGGTCAGTGCAGCATCTGGACATGCAGCTCCACACCCTGGACACAGCCCTGCTGCCCTCCCACTTCAGCCCCAAGCTTGCCAGGACCTTTCCTCTCCACCCGGCTGTGAACATGGGGGCTGTGCCCAGTTAGGGGTCCCCTTGTCCGAGGGAGTGGCTCCACTTACATTTGCAAGGCCCAATGTAGTCCAGGTGCAGCTTGTGTCCCTTCTTGGTTCCCTCCAAGGTGCACTTGGTGGCAAAGAAATGGCAGGAGGAGTCGTAGGTCTTGTTGTCAGTGCCACAGACCTGCGCAGGAAGGGGAGATGCTGTGTGAGAGGCAAGGAGAGCCTCCGGATGAGATGTTTAGCTTGTTCCTGGGGTGGGCAAGGGCACCTTCTTCACCACCAGATGGGGACCAGCCATCCTGACTCTGTCTCCATGTGTCACCATCTCTGGCAAAGCCCATGTGGCCCCTCCCTGCCCTGGGCACCGAGCAGATCCTGCCCTCACCTTCTCGAAGACGCCGGCGGTGGCGGGGCAGCTGGAGGGGTCCTGGCACACACACATGGGTGAGTTGTTGTCATCCACCTCGCACACCTTGCCGTGCTTGCAGTGGTGGTTCTGGCAGGGGTCTGGAGCAGGAGGGGAGCAAAGTCAGAGCCAGCCACATCCTCACCTCCCACGAGATGCTCAGGGCACCTCAGCACAGAGGGAGGACTGAGACTTCGCCAGGGACACCCCCCACATCTGTTCTCACACTGGGAAGATGTGAGGGTTTCCAGAAGTCCATGGTAGCCCTGGGGCTAATCCTGGGCTCCTTTCTGTAGCCACACCAATGGCTTCTCTGTTGCAAATAAGGGCTTACAGAGAACCCAGGGCTGGAAGAGGCCATGTGCCTCTTGCTTTGAATGTGCATCCAGGCTGGCATCGTCCTTGTGCTGCAGCCCTTCCCAAAGGAGCCCCTCACTGTTTGGGGTGGCTAAAGCTCCCCCACACAGGGAGGGGACAGTGTCCCTGCCAGCTGGAGGGCAGGGGAAGAGTGACTTACTCTCTGCAACAATCTCCTCTACATCCTCTGTGGGTTCCTCAAACTCTCCCACCTCCACCTGGACAGGATTAGCCCCCACAGGCTCCTGCAAAAGAGGTTGGTGTATCTGCTGTGGGTGCACAGCCCCAGCTCCTGGGGGGCAGAGCAGCCCCCCGTGGCTCCCCAGAGCTCTGGAGATGCTCTTTGCAGAGCAGTGGGTGCTGAGGGGATGGGTGAGGAGGAGGGACAGAACCACTTACCTCTGTGGTGGGATCTTCGATGACCTCTGTCTCATCGGGCAGAGCCTCCTGCTGCAGAGGAAAATGCACATCAATGGGGGTCCACGGGACAGTCCCAAGGGGGGTGACCCGCCTGAACAGGCAGTAGGCCACCCTCAAGTTGTCCCTCATTCCTCAGTACTTTATTTGTTGTAAAAGCAAATCCCCATTGGCTGCTCCAGATGCACAAGCCCAACGGCTCCCCTGTCTCCTGCACTTACCGGCGCTGTCAGGGCTTTGCCTGCCAGGCAGAGAAGGAAAAAAATCCAGGCCCTCATCTTTCAGCAGACCTTGAATAAAGCAGAGGAAAAGGAGGGATGAGGAAGGAGGCCACTGTGTGCTGCTGGGCTCCAGGCTGAGCAGACACTTTGAGGAAGGCGTTCTCTCCATTTCCTGCCTTGTCTGTTCAGAATTGCAGACCCACATGCTGGCTTTTCTAGCCAAAACCTTGGGCCAAATCATGTTTCCAATATAAATTCTTTTGATTTTGCAAAATGAGACGGTGGAGTTTAGATGTCTGTTGCTCTCCTGGATACCTTTAGGAAAATCATGTTCAAAACGGCTCTTTCCTTCTCTGGAGGGTTTTTTTCACCAATCCCCCCACATTTTTTCATGTTAAAAATCCCCTGATATGAGTGCCAGGTACAAGGAATGAAACTCTATCATCTTAGTTGCCAATCAGAATAAATATGGAAGTGGATGAAGGAAAGAGATAACAGAGAAACAATGAGACAGAGCACTTGAGAATTAAATCCTTTAGAAAACCCCTTCCCCCATGGACACAGACATCCCTAGGGGTATCAGAGACCAGTCCCTCATCCCCAGCACCCCAAAATGTTGGGGTGTCTATTGTTTTTCTCTTTCCTGCTCAGACCTGAGGGTCCCCACACTGGATTTGAGGGGTCCAAGACACTTTGAGGTTGTGCATTTGATGAGCCCTTTGCACCCTCCCAGCCTGGGCTGCTGCAGAGCCCCTGCAGGAGGGGCACCGGCTGCGGTGTGAGCCAGGAGAGCACAGCTGCTGACATCCCCGTGTCCTTGTCCCCCCCGGTTCCTGTTTGGCAGGGCTGAGCGCTCTGTGCTGGGGCGGAGAGCAGCCCAGCTGCCCGCTTGGTATGCGGGTGGCATTCCGCTGCTGCCTTCCGCCCGCCCGCGGGGACACGGCAGCACCCCCGGTGTCCTCCCTCCTGTGTCCCTGGCAAGCCTTCACTGCTCCCCCTGCCCCTCAGCCCGCCCTGGGGCCAGCCACACAGAGGCATCTGCTGGGACAGAAAGCGCTGGAGGAGGTTTCTTCTTCTCTCCCAGGGTATCGAATGTCGCTGCAGCCTTTTCCTCCTCCTGCCAGGGCACCGACCCAGCCGGGCTCTGCTTCCCAGTCTGGAGAGGTTTGGCCACTCAGAGAAAATGCTCTTTCCGATCTCAGGACCTCACCCAGCCTCTAGTGGGGTGTCTGTGCAAAATAGGGGTCAAGGAATGGAGGGCAGCCTTTTTGGGATGTCAGAGGGCTGGGAGGGGGTGGTGGGGATGGCTGCTGTGGTGGGCCTGTGGCAGAGGAGCTGTGGGGAGGGGTGATGAGCTCTTTGGGGCTGGGGCAGGGGTGATGAGCTCTTTGGGGCTGTGGGGAGGGGTGATGAGCTCTTTGGGGCTGTGGGGAAGAGTGATGAGCTCTTTGGGGCTGTGGGCAGGGGTGATGAGCTCTTTGGAGCTGTGGGGAAGAGTGATGAGCTCTTTGGCTCTGTTGAGGCTGCAGCTGAGCAGCTGCCTCCTCTCCTGCTTGGTGTGAGCTGTCTCTTCCTCTCGTCTTGTTTTTTTCTGGAGGTTTCTGTGAGCTCTGCCAGCGTTTGCCAGCAGAGATCACTGGTTCTTTCTTCCTGCGAGGGTTGTTTGGGGAGTGAGGTGGAAAAGTACAAGTGATTCTGGCCATCTCCTCCCTTGCTGGTATCCCCTGGCTAGTAAAGGCTCCTCCTGGGCTTCTCCCAGGGGCTTGTTTGCTTTGGAAGGTGCTCTGAGGTTCAGTGATGCTCAGCCTGGAGGAGAGGGCAGTGCATGCACATGTGGAAGGTGGCACTAAGAAGAACCCAACCCCACGCCAAGGCCATCTTAGATCATTTCCCCAAGCTTTAAAAAAGCCTTGAATTTCAAAGTCTGGGCATGCAGTAAGTGGGGTCAGGGAATTACGTGTTTGCTAGGAGCCAGCAGACAGCTGGAGCTGCCAGTGTTGTGTTTGGAGGAAGAAGGAGCATGAAAAAGTCTGAGCAAACAACCTCTCCAGAACTGTCTTGTGCCTTAGATGGTAAAACAAATTTATGATAAAATAACAACTTTTTGGAGGCAAAGCTGTGCAGAGAGGACTTTACAGAGTCTGTGAGCCCCTGGCTGGGTTGCAAATGGTCATTCCTGAATGCCTGGTGGCCAAAAGTCCTGAAATAACAGCTCAGGAGCCCTGCACACACGGCTGCTCCATCAGGATAACGTGGTCCATGGTGCAAGTCTCCCTCCTGGTGGAGCAACCATGATCCTGCTATCCAAGAGGATGCTCTTTGGAGCCGGCAGCTGTGTCACACCAGGAGCTCAGCATCCATCCCCCAGCTGAGGGACTTGGGAGGACCCTGAGGGGCTCTGCACTGGGAATGCCTGGCACTGCTTTGTGAGCCCCATGGAAGGCAGAGGGCGCCAGGGCGGGTGCAGCCAGGGGGTCATTTTGGACAGAAGAAAACAGGGAAAAAGATTTTAGCAAGCAGGGACTTAGGCCCTTCTGCATCCTGAAGGAATCAACAGACAGCAGCACTTTGCAGGATGCTGGAAACCAGCACAGAAAGGGCTGCTGAATATAGAATATGAGAAGCTCCATGGTCACCACCCTCTCCTCAGACCTGCCCTCCTGAATGCTGTGGATCGAGCAGACAACAGGGCACCATGGGCTGCAGGACCCATGGGCTGTGCAGATTTTTTAATCCCCCTGATCCCACTTGAATCTTTCATGGGGACTTCAGCTTCCAGTCACTCTTTAAACAGAGTCTGGGGGCTCCCCCAAACCCCTGCCAGTGGCTCACCTCTCCAGCATGGCCCTCGGCACCAGCTGCTCATTGCATTTCACAGCCATACCCCAGAGAAGAAAACCACGGGGTGCAGAGAAGGCAGAGGCTGACCCTCAGCACCTCCGTAAACCCCAAGCCAGCTGCTCAGGGAACTCTTTACCACGCTCCCCCAAGCTTGTGGCACCATCATCAGTTCCTCCTGACGGGGAACATACCCTGCAGGGATGCACAGAGTTTGTGCCACTGGGTCTTTCCTGGGGACCCCAGCCTGGGGCCTTTGGGTTGGGGAGGACACTGATGGGGTGGGTGCAGCCTCCAGGAGAGGCTCCAAGGATGGTGGAGCTTGGTCCATGTGGCGCTGGCCCCGTCCAGGGTTGCGTAAGCCCTTTGGGATGCCACGTTAGCGTGGGGAGGAGTCTCTCCCTGGCCACTTGGACAGCTCCTCCTCACCCCAGCTGCCACCCCTGCTAACCCGGGCGAGGGGCTCTGCTGCCTCCTCCCACTGCAGCCACAGAGGCAGGAATGGGCAATGGGGGGCACAGCCCTGCCATGCCTCGGCTCCCAGCCAAGGGTCTCCTGCACCCACCCTCCCTCTGCTCACTGCTCATCCAAGGCTCTGGAGGATCTGACATTCCCTCAGCTCACACTGAGCGTAAAGGCAAAGCTGGTCCAGAAAAAGGTTCTGCCAAAGCCGACTGGAGCCACAGCGCTCAAGGTGCAGGTGGGTGACCAAGTGTGACCCCCACAGAGACACAGAACCAGGGCTGGGTCCCCACTGTCTGCCCTGCCCTCCCTATGCAGGCAAGACCCTCTGAGCTTTACTCAGCAGCCACTCCCAGGCTAAAATTCCATTTGAAGCCGGAGCTGTTTGCGTGCGTTCCCATGAAGCTCCCTGCTGAACAGGTCCCTGCACGCTCGGTGCTGGCTCACCCAGATGTGCTGCAGCTGCCCTGGGTGCCTGGGCAGCAGGGCAGGGGACTGGGCAGAAGCCAGCCTGGCTCCTGCCATCTGCACAGGCCCCTCTCACACACTGTGCAGGCTCAGAGAGCCATGCAAGGCTTAGATGGAAGTGAAATTCCCTTTAGCTCACACACACTCTTACTCTGAGTAAAACACAGCAGGGGGAAAAAATCCCCCTACCCCAGGTGCCCGTGTAGAGTCACTAAAGCCACGGCTCCAGCACAGCACTGTGTGAGCCCATTCCCTGTGCTGGGAGCTGAGCAGCTCTGTGTGAGCTCAGAACTGCTCAGATCTTACAGGGCTTGTAGGTACAACAGCGAGAGCCCTTCAGCTGTGTGCTGGAGCTGCCATAGCTTCTCCAGGTCGCAGATTGAATCCATAATGGAAAACACTGAAATTAGTACCAAGAAAAGAGCCTGGACGTGCCGTGGGCTGCAGGCAGCCGCTCATGGATGAGCCCTGTGCAGACAGGCGAGACAGAACTTTGCTGTCCTGCCTGAGCTTTTTCTTTTGTGTGGGCTGGACCTAAGGCAGTGTCAGAAGCAGCCCGGATGCTTTGTGCCGGGTGCGGGAGGTCCCTCCGGCCCCGGGGGTGCCACCAGCTGAGCCCGCACAGCTCCGCAAAGGAGGCAGAGAATAAACTGTCCGATAAATATTCTGCAAAAATGCAAACCATCTCCAAAGCATTCCCTGGACCTGCCCTGCCACAAGCGCTGCAGCGATAACAGCCCCGACATCCCTCGGACCAGAGGACCCAGAAAAGGTTTCCATGGGAGCCGACATTCCTCTGGGGCTGAGTCATGGAAGAGCAGAGTGTTGTGGAAGGAAGGGCTTGAAAAAAAGTTCGAAAAGTTTATTTCTGCTCTTCCCCCTCCCTACACCGCCCGCACCCCTGCTCCTGCCTATGTGGCAGACAATGGCTTGGCTTTAGCTGCTCCGCCGGACGCAACAGCTTTTCTTTTCCACTTTAAACTCACCTGGTCGACCCTAACAAACGGCTGCAATTAACTTCTGTCCTTTCAGAGGGATGCTGAGTTTTTGGGCTGTTTCAAGTTGGTGGCCTCTGAGGGCTCAGGAGTACTGGTGACACTGCCGGTACCCCCGGTTTCACTCCAACTTGAAACTCCTGCCTTTCGGTTTGGTGGGAATTCAGCCCCCAAAGCGGTTAAATTTCCCCTTTGCTGGATGCACCAGAGCGGAGCTTTCTTAGAGAGGGGACACAAAGAGCAGAGTGAGACTGTCACGTCAGCGGGCCGGGAAGGACAGCGGCTGCCTTTAAAGGAAACGAGCCCTCCTCTGTGTGGACCTAAAACTGTGCCTGATGGAAACCAAGTTCTTAAAACTTAATAAAAAAAAAAAAAAACCCAAAAAAAACCAAACCACCCCGAAAGAGCTTTGCTCCTCCTCTCCTGCAATCTCCGTCTCCCTAGCAGTCGATCAGCCCGAGTTTGGCAAGCCAGGGCAGCAGACTTGAAAGGCTTTCAGAGTTTGCTTGGAACAAAAAGCCGAGTGTCTTTTTTTTTTTTTTTTTTTCAAAGGCGAAATAAGACCGGCTGCACTGCTGAAAAAATAAAACCGCTGACATGAAGCCGACAGCTCTTTTGTTCTTCCTCTGGATACTCTGGTAAGTTAAACATCACCTGCCAGCCCACCTCAGGCTGGGAGAAGTGGGGACTGTTCTAACTACATCTGATTTTCTCCGCAGGTTTGTTTGATGTGCCCAGACATTGGTGCATGGATCTCACTAAAGAACTACCCACCGCTGAAAACACAGAGGGGAAAAAGGGAGGAGGGAGAAGAATGAGGGCAAGTCAAACCTTTACAGTCAGATACCACCAAAGCATTAAAGCTCTGGCAGCGAAATTGAGTGAGAGACAGTTTAAAAGGGGAAATGCTGCGGAGAGGAGAAAAGGGTGAAGTCAGGAGGAGTCTCTAAATGCACCGCTTGGGGTGGAGAGCGTCCAGCTCCCCATCCCGAGTGACGCACTGCCAGCACTGGAGGCACTCCCCGGGCTGGGACAGCGGGTCCCGGGCCAGGGACCCCCACGAGTGGGGCTGTGGGACCCCCCGTGTCGGGAGGAAAAGCACAGCAAAGGCAATCGCGAAGCTCGGGCCATACCTCGCAGTCCCGGCAGCACGGCTGAGGGAACTTCAGGCGCTTGGACAGGCTGGAGGAATCTGCAAGTTTTAGAAGGAGGCAGGAGGAAGCCAAAGGGTGGGCTGGGTTTCCCTCTGCCTCTCCCCCTCCTCCTCCTCTCTAGCTTTCCAAATCGGTCTCTTCCTCTCCTCCGCTTCCCAGTGGGCAGTCCCTGAGCCTGGCTCCAAAGGATAGACCAGAGAAATCAAGCTGAAAATCAAAGGGTCCCTGTCAGGGACAGAGCAGTCCCCAGCGCAGCCCTCCCAGCAGGGTCACTGTCACAGCAGCTGCCTGCACTGAGTTTTCAGTTCTCCGTCTCTCTCGGACTGACAGCGCACGGGGATGGGGAAATGCCATCTCTCTGCCTGGTTTTGCACCTCCTAACACCTCGACCTGCTGCAATTATGATGTTAAATGTTGTAATTTCTCAGCGGGGTAGCTCGGTCCCTGAGCTGGTGTTTCCCATCCTCAGGGGAATGCAGAGAAAAACAGAGTTTTTGCTTCTCCATCCTGTCTCTGAACATTGCTGCTATCTGTGACTGCCTTGTGGAGAAGGAGGGGAAAGAATGACCCAGAGAATGTGGAGAATAGATAATTTCATATCTGAAATGCTGTAAGTAGGTAGAGAAATGCTGGGCTGGTAGATGTGACTCTCAGCACAGTGGTGTCTCTGTTGTGGTTATCATCCAGCAGATCTGGACTAATTGAACAAAACCCACAGCCAGAATTGCCACTCAGCTGAATTCAGTGGTCTCTTCAGACGTCACTCACTATTTACAGACCATAACTCAGCTGGAGCAGCTGCCCAGCCAGAGGCAGCCAAGCAGCAAAGCTGTTTGGAGTTGAGTTTTCCCATCTGTTCCTCTCTATGCCCAGGGTGAAACCCAGCTCCTCTCTCCTTGGTTCTCTCCACGGGTGAGAGGATCTGAGGTGCATCTGCTCCCCCAGCACCAGAATGGTCTTGGTACTGCACTGAAAAGGAGAACCAGTAGTCAAAAATTGCTGCAGTTTGGGAATCCCTAAAGAATGTCTCTGTGCCATACAGGGCTCTCCTGAGCCCCCTGGATAATCCAGCTCTTTGCAGCTTGTGGCATCAAACCTCACCCTGGGGCTGCTCTCCAGGGCAAGGGAAAGATGGTTTCTCGTGTAGCCAGCAGGACTGAGGACATCTGGGCACCAGCAGTGAGATTGTGCATGCTGGGTGAAGGACACCTTTGCTCGAGAGCAAAATTCAACACCGTGTTTTGTCTTGGCTGCCTGTGGTTTGGGTTCATTCTTGATTATGTGCTATCTTTGAGAGGGCTGAGACATGGACCTGGGTGCTTAACTCTTCCTACTGATGTTGCTGAGGATTTAGGTGTCAGCACAGGGACTGGCCCGTGGTGACCTGCCCGGCTGTGCTGGCTCCCTGCTCTGTGGGATGGATCAGCTCACTCCTCACCCGGCCTCGCGGCGCTTCTGCTGCATGTGAGAGGTCAGATGTAAGACTAAACATCCCGTGGCCAACAAGGAAAAATATATAAACAGGACAGAAGGGGAAGGCAGGGGGAAAAGAATGAGGAGGGGCTAATGAAAACCCATCATCACTTCCCGGTGAACAGGCAATCTCTGTGATCAGGCAGCTCAGGAGGCTGGTGGCAAAGAACAAGAGAAGAAAATCTTCTTCACCCATTTCTTTACTTGGCTGCACACTTCCCAAAAGCCATCCCTGGGTGCTGATATGTGGATGTTGATACCACTCCCAGAGACACTCATAAATATTCCATGTGACCCTCCCAGGTCCCTGTGGAGGCTGGATTTGTGGTGGTGTCTAAGACTCCATGGCTCCTTCTAATGCAACCCACTGGAGCATCTTGTCCTCCCACCACATGTGTCCGTGGCTCCCAGGTGCAGCCCAGTGCCACTTGTAGGTCCAGTTTGTCTCCAAGAGGTCACATATCCCCTAAGCCAAAGTTTCATTTGCTGGAGTCATAACCCAAGGAGCTGGACACAGCTGTTGAATGCTCTCTGCAGTGGATTAGTCACGGCTCGCATTGAAATTGTACTGCTGCTGGTTCTTCTCCTAAGGAAAAAAAAAAAAAAAGACATCTGGAAAAAATTTTAGAGAGAAAAAAAAAATAAGAGAAAAGAAACCACGACTTTTCTAACTGACAACGTGGCAATTGCTGTGCACTGCAGCCTGAAGTTAAGCCCTCTACGAAGGGTTTAAACAAATGATAGTGCCATGGAGATAATTATAGCATGGATTTCTTTATGGACGTGGTGGCTTAGGCCCTGGGACTGAGTGAGAGCAAAAAGCAGTGATGCAGTCACATCTGGAAATGGCCCCCAAGCTCATCCAGCAAGCCCAGGGGGATGGGAGTGAGGGGTGCTCATGGTGCACAGGGTGGGGACAGCCAGGTCCTGTGCCTTGGGAAGGACACAGTGCCAGGCATCAGCAGTGGGATGGAGGGGGATCACAAAGAGCCTGGAGCAACTGGCTGTCTCTTTAAACTCAGCAGCTTTAAAGAGCTCCAGAAATGACTGAGAGCTTGCAGAGGAAGTCCTGGAAAGTCCTTTCCACTCTTGTAAGGCTTAGTGGGGTCAGCAAAGAGATTTTTCTGTCAGGCTGCCAGGAGGAAAACTGGACCTCACACATATTTAGAAAGCTGTCTTATGCCATCTGGGGCACTGGATGGGCAGGAGATTGCCCAAGGGAATTGCAGGAGATTGCTCCCCAGCCCCAGGAACCCTGGCAGGGCTGCAGCAGGTCCAGCTCAGGCTCCTGCCCCTGTGCCAGGGGGTGCTCTGGGCACAGCAGATGAACCCCAGGGCTCCTGGCACTCGCTCCCAGCTCAAGTGACTGCACAAACTCCAATGGAAACAGCAAACAGGGCAAGACCCTTTGAGCTCATTTTACAGCAAAGCCAAGAGGTCTGGAAGGGTGAGGTTTGAACTCCAGCTAACCCCAGTTCAAAATCCAAATTTCTTCATCCTGCTTTGAGCCAGGCTGGGCAGATCAGAGCTGGTGCAGTTGAGAAAACCCTGGTGATTTCCAAGAGCAGAATGATTCTGCTGTAAGAGATGGAGAAAAAGGCAAGTGAAGAGCTCTGCAGGAATGATACAAGGGTGGATTAATAATCCTGCTGTTCCCTGCTCACTAGTCTATCAGTGTGAGGAGCCTTTCCTTCCCTCTGCTCTGGGAGAGATTCTCTAATGAGTTTTTCTCTAGAGGATGTGCATTAATTTCTGGTGGATGCTGCTGCAAAACAATGAACCCAAAGTGCATATAAATAAACAGGATGCCCTGGAACCACTGTGGGAATGTAATTTGCTAAGTTTTCATCCCTGGGTGTGTAGCTGAAGGCTGAGCTCCTCACAGGTGCAGGGCTTTGTGGGGGAACTCAATGGCTGCAGGGGTGGGAGCCCAGCACCCAGCTCAGGAAAAGTTGAGAGTAAATCCAGAGCAGAGAGGAATCTGCTTATCCCAGGAATTTCCCATCTCTCTTGCTCTCTGGGAGTGTGTCAGCTGGAGGGTTTCTGGTTTTTTCCATTTCAGAAGCAGATCAGAGGCAGAAGGGCTATGCTCTCTGGGCTTGCACTAAGCAGATGCAGGGCCACTGGAAGCACCATCTGCACAGGGCAGGATGAACCTGAAATGCCCTTGGAACATGCCTGAGAGTGGCTGTCTTTGTCCTGCATGGGGCAAGGAATTCTTCCCAGTGGGATGGGACTCTGTCCCTCAGCTGAGCTGTGGGGCTGCTGCCTGGTTCAGATGGAGCAGATGGACACTCACAGTCTCTTGGATGCCTGCACTGCAGTGCTGGTCAGAAGCAGATGGAGAAGGAGGACTGGATTGCAGATTCTCAGCTGTAATCCAGAGGCCAGCAGGGCAGGGGATGGAAAGGCAGCTGTGCATGGCTCTGCAGTGACTCATGGCCTGGGAGCAGGCTGCAGAGCTAGCAAGCAGGACAGGCTTACTGTGGGATGTCTTGTTCTTTCCATGAGGTGTGTGCACTCTCACAGCTGTCCCAGGGTTCTCTGGTGGAAGGCTCTTCCATGCCCCATGGAGAAGGTCTCTCCTCTGCCTCCTTCAAACTCCTCCTGCATTATCATCTCACTCACTTGGAAATGTGTGGGGCTTGGGAGAAGCCTGTCTGTCCTCCCTGAAACCAAACTGAGGCCAAAGAAGCAGGGGAATAAAATCCATCACCTTCCTCAGCTGTGGTGCAAGACAGGAGCTCTGTGTGCTGCAGCTGCACTGCCCAGGATGCTGCTCCTGGGCATCCCATCTGCACACCCAGACAGGGTGGTAGAGAGAACCCCTCTGGCTGTAGCCCCCACCCTGTCCCTGTGGCCACTGCCCTGCCTGGAGACATCGCACCAGGCACTGGCAGACAGGACACCTCCTCAGCTGATCTGAAACTCCCAGGCACATCCAGCCTGGCTGAGCTTGGTCCCAGCCCAGCACCTACAGTATCCAAAGAACCTGAATGTCCATCCCAAAAGGCCTCCCTTGCTGCCAGGGGCTGTTCCCTGCTCGTTTGGGGCACAGGGATGTTGAGTGCCTCAATTACAGTCGGGTGTCTCAGCCCAGCTCTGCTCTTGCTTGAGACCTTGTGCTGGAGTTGTGCCTGTGACTTGCAGAAGGTGAAATAAAACTTCCAGGAGGGAAGTGCTGCTAACTCCAGGTAGTCCCACCTTATTCCTGGGGTTTACCTATGATGCACTTTTGAGTCCTCTCGAGCCTGACAGATGCGGTTTGGCAGCTTTTGAAGGACATTAATAGAACTGCTTGAGGAAATAAACAGGAATCCACTCTCAAGCCCCTGGGACCTGTGGGGAGGGAAGCTCCCGGGCTGCAGGGGCAGCTCTTTTCCATGGAGAAACACAGCCTAAAAGGCAGCTTTGATGGGAGAACCCAGGTGAAGCTGTGGCAGCCCCAGAACATCAAATGCCATCTGGAAAGCAGTGGCAATAACCATGGGTGAGGAAAAGCCCAGAAAGGCAAATTCCAGGGTTCACAAGGCTCTCTCTGGGGCCAGCTGCATTTGTTTTTTTGGGTCATGAGTGTGAGGTCCTCTAAGAGAAGCCTGATTATCAGCTGAGTTGGCCACTCACCCCACAACCCTTTTTAATTTAATCGGCCACACCAACTTACACCTAAGGGATGCAAGCAATGGTTTTCCTGGGCCATGTCTATGCTGGGAGCCCATTTACAAGGCTCCCCTTTGGGAATGTGATGCAGTGGTCAGGCTGAGTGTCCAGTGGGGCCAAGCAGTAATGGGGCTTCATTCTGAGTTGTGAACCATGAAATTTTCAGGGTTTTTTTTTGCAGTAATAGTCTGCAATAATTATGTTTGTATTTATAAAGTCTTATAAAGAATTGTTATCTGAGGTATATGTGGAGATGAACTGCAGGTCCACAAGTACTCTATGGGAGCTGCCATGGATTGGGATTGCAGCTGAGGCAAAACAGGCAGCAGGGTTTGGTGTCCTCAGCATAAAGAATTCTCGTTGTTCCCAGGATCCAGCAGCTGGGAACACGGGCTGTAAGCGAGGGCTGCTTTCGCTGCAGGCTTGTGCATCGCTGGAGGCAAAGAGGAGGAAAAGCCGGTCTCGGCGAGGGCAAGGCACAGTGGTGACAGGCAGGCTGGAATCCGAGCTGAAGCCTGGAAAGTTTAGCAGCTCCCCGTGGAGGCTGAAGAACAGGACTTTAGTGTCCTCCTATTAACCCTCTCTGCTGGCAAAACCCAATGAAAACATCCCCGCTCCGGGCAGCCCTGCCCGCTGACAGAGACTCGGTGTGTGCGCCCTCCGTGCTCCGGCTCCTCCCCATCCCTGCCCTCCGCACAGCCCCGCTGCTGCGGTGGCACACAGCAGGAGAGGCTCCGGACAGAGCCATCCCAGAGGCCACATTCCCCGGCACGGCTGGAGGGTGAACTACAGCATCCCCGGGTGGGAATGTGCCGGAGCTGTGGCTGCATCCAGGCAGGACACGGTGCTGGAGACGCCTCAGGTGCTTGGGCCACCCCCGGCTGAGCCTGCACCGATCCGCCCTGAGAATCCACATTTTTCTGTCCATTGCTCTGCCACCTTCTGCTCCCGCTGAGCTCGCTTCAGAACAAGCCCTGGCTTGAGAGCTACCAGACAGCTGAGCCAGGCTGCCGGATGCAGGAGGCTCCATAAACAGGGTGTCCCTCAGAGCAGGCAAAATTGGATTGGTTTTGGCAACATGCGTTTGGGAAGATTGGGTACAGAGGGAAAAGTGTTGATGCTTGGTTGCCCACTGAGGTTACACCACTATAGCCGGTCACAGGCAGCCTTAGAAGCTGGCAAAGAAGATATGAGGGGAGACAGAAAGAAATATTTTTCAACAAGATTTTGGGGCAGGATATTTTGTGAGCCTGAGCCATCCTGCCATGCAGGAGCCATGTGAAGGGCTCTAGGGTCAGGCAGGCAGGGCTGGTAGGGGTAGTGTTGGGAGCCACTCTGGGATTTTGGCAGCTGGTGACTGTGACTTACAAGCATGGCCATTCCAGGCTAACACCAAGTGCAAGCACTGACCTCCACACCATCTCTGCTTGCTGGCTCCTTTCAAATCATCTCCTGTGCACTTTTGAACCTCTCTAAGCTCCCCTGTGCAGTGTGGATTTTACTCTGGGGAGTTCAAGTTCCTTAAAATCTTCTTACCTTGAGCAATTCAGATCTTTAAGGCCGTGTATAGGCCCTTGCAAGGGCCAGCCAGTGGAGGAATCATTCTCACCATCTGTGTGGAGCTTGATGGAATTTCACTGATCAGGGAGTAAAGGAAACCCCAGAGGACACAACCCCCTTAGGTGGATGAAAATACAGCAGACATATGAAGGCAGAAAATACCTCGTCCATCACTGCTTCAGTGTGTGAGTGGTGGGGATCTCAATTTAGCCCTGAATCTTGTTTACTTCCCTTCAGCAAACCACCATCCCCGCTGGCGGGGTTTGGCAGCAGTGGTGCTGTGGCAGCAGTAGCTGGGCTGTGGGAAGGCTCGGGGCTGATGCCACTCTGTGTCTGTGGGCTTGGGGCAAGGTGGGACGTGGGCAGCCCCAAAATAGCGAGGTCATGTGGGGCCCTGAGCAAACGCTGTGACTTTCCATCCTGTGCCTGGCCAGAGCAGGGTCCCTCCCTCAGGAGCTGCTGCTAAAATTAGCAGTGCTTCCCCAGCCATATGCCCTGCATATGTTATCAGCAGCTGTTTAAAGAGAGGGAGGGACCAAAATCACAGTTTAAAAAACCCTATCAGAATTGGAAAGTCCCCTTTAAGCTTCTATTTTATGGGAAAAGCAGAGAGAAGACATCCTTCCTGAAATGTGGGAGAGAACACTGGACTCTCTCCTGTGTGATGCTGCTGTGAGACTGCTAATGAACATTAATTGTATCAGGCATCTGCAAAGACTAACTGGAAAATTTCAGAGATGAGACAAGCACTGGTGATGTCACCCCCCAGTTCCTAAACTTCAGACATGCCCACAGGTACCCACTGCAATCTCTCTCCTGTGCCTGCCCATGTCACCCCAGGGAGCAAGATTGCCCAGGATTTACTATCAGGATTAATGGAGTGGATTTTTAATGCATGAACATTCAAAATATTCTGTTGTTAACTTAGGGGTAAAAGGTGGGAACTGGGAAATTATGGAAACAGCAGCTTTCTCAATGAGTGGAGTGGTGCAGGGAATTGTCCGGGCCCCTCTGGAGGTACTCAGCTGCAAAACAGGAGGGAGACCACACTGTGCTTTTGGATTATTGAAGGCCACCCAGCAGGATCCAGGCACCAAACTTGCTGTGGGGATGTTCCTCTGTTCCTTCCCTAATGCACACAGAGGCTGATGAAGCTGTGGACAGAGAGGGCATCTGGGCAGCTGCTGAGGGAGCTTGGCTCCTGCCTGTGCCCAAGGGTTCCTTTCCTGCTCCTCTCTCCCAGGCAACTCTGGAGAATCCCAGAACCATACAAGAGTTTGGATTGGAAGGGACCTTTAAAAATTATCCACTGAAACCCCAAGAACAGAGGTCCTCACTGCCTGAGATGTGCCCGGCCTGACATTGATGCCATCTCTCTCAAGGCTGGGACATTCGTGCTGGTTTTTCTCCAAGACATTAGAAATAGTGAGTGCTACCAAGGGAATCTGTGCTGCTTCTGGATGGAAAGTGAAAAGGTGAGCGAGAAGTGACACCTCTTTCTCTGACCCCTCCCCAAATCTCTCTGTGTTCAACCATTTCCAGTGGAATCAGAAAGTTCATCCCTCTCCCTGAGTTTTTGGGGGCTGTGGAAGAAATGAAGGGAGGAGTGAGATCTCATCTCTTGGCTCCTCTTTTTGCACCTACCAAGGGCCACATCTGGAGCGTGGTCCCAGCCTGGTCCAGCTGCTGGCCCCCACCCCAGAAGCGAGGTCTGCCCTGCAACCCAGGGAGGGCCCACCGCAGCTGGGACAGGGAACTTTCCCTCCTGCTCCCCACATGTTGTGAGGCTGAGACAGCTGGGGACAGGGGGACAATGCCAGCGTGGGGAGCTGTCAGTTTTATGCAGACACACAAACAAGTTTGCTGCTGTGGCAGGAATTGGCCGCTCCTCTGTTGGGGTTGCAAATCTGGAAATAACAGCTGGAGGTTTTCAGCATTATCCTGCTCCAGGGATGAATTTTAAAACCCTCTAGCATTGGGTTGGGTCTATTGTTTTCCATGGCAAAGAGCAGTTCATGCCCAGCTCCCTTTGCCTCACAGTGGCTCTTCAGCATCGATCCCGAGTGCAGCTCCTGCTGTTCACTGGATCTCCGGGTGGCCCACAGGGAAGGTTTGTTGGCCTGTTGCAAGACCTGGGGTGCAGCTGAGCCCATGCCATCCCACTGGCATGCTGAGACCCTGTTTGGAGAAATTGTGAGCAGTTCTCTGCCAGGGGGAAGGAAAGCAAGGGTATGGCAGGAGGGGGTTGGAGACACTTTGCTGAGTTGATTTCTGAACTTCTTCTGGACACACGAGAATTTGTATCTTCAGCTGTTCATAGCAGAGGTGACCAGCACCAGTGGCAAAGGATGATGATTCATACCTGGGGATACATATCTGTGTCTTCAGCACATGGACCCTTGGTGAGAAGCTCAGCACAGAGACTTTAGAGCCAGAGCTGGCCTCCTGCCTTCCAATGCTCTTGCTTTGACCATGCTTTGACACATTTTGACCTCAGGGCAAGGCAAGCTTGGAGGGCTGCTCCTGAAACTGGAAAGCTAAAAATCCCCCAGTAGTTGTAAAGCCAGCTGGGAGGACTCTGGATGTGCCACATCTCTGCTTTTTTGGCCTCTTCCTTGGCAAAGGACAGGCTGAATTAAGAAAGCAAACGGAGAGGAAACTGTGGAGAAATAAGAGCGGCTCTGTGAGCCGAGGACACTCTGGACTCAGTCCCGTCCCAGTTGCCCTGGAAATTGGATCGTTCCCACCAAGCTGCCTGCATTTCTGGCTGCTCCTGGGAGGGCACAAGCATGGAACACTGGACAGATGCAGGAGAAGGAAAAAAACACAGGGAAATAGAGATGCAAATGCTGGTGTCAGAGTTTTCTCCACCAAAGGGAGACCCTTTGTCCCATGTCTTTGTGGGGATAATAAAATAATAATACAATAATAATAATAATAATAATAATAATAATAATAATAATAATAATAATAATAATAATAACAACCAGCTGACAAAGGCAAGGGAAAAGCCAAAGGAACTTAGGCTCTATTTGTAGAGCAGCACAGCACAAGCCTGCACTGTGGCTTGTCCATAGACCCTGGGACAGCCCCAGGGACACCAGAGCTGCTCCCCAGGCACCCCCACCCTGGGCCCTGGAGACAGCCCCGTGTCCCAGGCAGACTGATGATGCAATTGATGGGATCACCCTGACAATAGCTGTGTGGGATAGGGCTTTTTGAAGCCGTGCACAACAGATTAAGCTCGAGGCCCCTGTTGTCATTGCCAGGCATTGTGCACCCTGCTGACATTGGTTTCTTTGGGCCAAGCTCTGCCCACAGCCCAGCAGAAGCATCGGAGGGGGGGAAATTGCACAACTGAGATGGAGCAGGAGGGTACTTGCACACAGTAGATTCCTGCTCCATTCAGGCATCTCCTTTCATTTACAAGGGGATGAGTTGTGTTTGTTGTTTTAACATTTTCTCAGCCATCTGTTGAAAATAGGTGAGCAGGTCGCAGATGGGCCGAGAGAGATGGTCTTGCCTTGGGAATTTCATGCCAGCTGGGAATTGTGGAAAAGTCTGAAATGCTGCAAGATGTATCCTCTGGCTGTGTCTTGCCCCAGTGACAGCAACCCACTAGTGTGGAGTGGTGAAGAGAAAATGTGAAGCCAGCTCTGCAGCACCCAGCAGTGCTTTGGGAGGTGCTCAGGAACAGACATCATGAGCAGAGGGACAATAGCAGGAAGGGCCAGGCTGAAGGCTCCCATCTATGCAGACCAGTTTCCCTCATCCCTTCAGGGGACTTGGACAGGCCCTTTTAGAGAAGAGAGGGCAGCTCTACTTCCCCCAGAGCAGCCAGGGTCCTCACATCGTGTCCTGTGCATCCCACAGCCCCTCTGAGGGAGCTGCTCACTTACCAGAGCTGGCTCCCACCCCTTCCCTGCCTCTGCCCCAATGTGCCACTGCCTGCAGCAGCTGTGGGGCTGTGAACCTCGGCTCTCCAGAGCCCAATAAATTAAACCTTAGTCCAAAAGGGGCTTAGGCTGTCCTTTGCAAACAGAGGCTGCACAAAAGCTGCCTTTCTCCCTCTCGTTTGACTTTGTTTTCTCTCCCTCCCCATCTGCTTTTAGCCAAATGGTTGAATAGCTTCAGTATATACTGTGGGAGCCCAAAGCCAAAGGCTGGAGCATGGGGAAGGATGCAGAACAGCAGTGCCCTGTGGCCACTGCCTTCCGGAGGGGCTGGGAACTATTTGCTACCCTTGCTCTGTAACCCAGCCTCCATCACCTTACTGAACCCTTGGAGAAAGCAGCTCCAAAAGAAAATATTTGTGCTCTGGCAAGCACACGTGTGCACATTTCCTGCTCTTGAAGTCCTTAATTAAGTCTGTTTTTTGTTTGTTTGATTTGTTGGGGTTTTTTTTTTCTATTTATGCTGCCACAGTCTTGGCGGGGGAGTCTGTCAGAACCCTGTGTGTTTTCCTGTTTTGGAGGGGGAGTCTGTTAGGTCCTCGTGTGTTTTGCTGCTTTGGAAGCTGCAATGTGGAAAGCTGCCTGTGATAATCACTCAGGGAATCGGCATGTATCAACAGGGGAGCTGGGAACCAGCCAGGCCTTTGATGTTGCTCTGTGTGTCAGTGCTGCATTGGGACAGTTCTGCGAATCACCCAGCACAGAGGGGCCTCAGCCCAGCTGAGGTAGGTTGGGTCTTTGCAGACCTTATTGAAAAGATTCAAGACCAGCACATTTAGCTCAGAGAGACCACCAAGTATCCAGCCAGTTTGGAGACCTTCTGAGGGACCACTTCAGGTGATGCTTTTGACTTTGAACACCCAGCCCAGGGCAACCTCCAGGTCCATGTGCACAGCTTTAGCTCAAAGAGCAGCTGCCCAGGGCAATGTTGCTGATGTTGACCCCAAAAGTGTGGGGGTATGATCCTGCCACCAGCCCATCACTCACAGTGCTCATCACCTCCCAGCTCTGCCACTGGGCTGGGAACACGCAGGCAAGAGAGGGTGGAAGCCTGGGCTGGGCTCTTGCTTACAGCAAACATTTAAAAGCACAGTAAGACGAGAAAATCCCCATCTTTTGGTAATGAATCCCCCATGGAACCATGTAACACGGGTCTTAACACCCAGACAGCCACGCCCGTGAAATTCCTGAGATTGTTGCAAACCGAACCCTTCTTTCCCACCCTGAAATTTCCCAGCAATTTACAACTCCAAGCCACCAGGAATCACCACTTGCAGGCACTGTGGGGGGATCTCCTGTCCTTTGCCTGCTTTCTGCAGCCCGTGGTGCTATTTTGGAAATTCTCTCATTTACTGGGTGGTTCGACTGCGTACAACTGCTCCTTTGGCTAAAATCATCCCCTGCCTGTCATCAGGTAATTAGAAAGTGCCCAAAAGCCAGTGGTGCTTAAGGCAGCCCTGTGATAACCACAGCTTTTCTTTTGTGGATAAAAGACTGGGCTTTGGAGGCTGTAGACTTTTCCACCTAAATTATATTTTTGTTTAAAATGCAGAGGAAGGTAACACTGGGTGAAAAATGACACCCAGAAGTACAGCAGCAACGCTGCAAACACACAGAGATGGGTGAGAAAAGCAAATGCTGTCTGCTGGAAACACTGTGGAGGGGGGTCAGGGGAAAAGATCATTTTGAGGCAGGGGAAACAAAAGAACTTTTAGAGCCAGCTCCTCAGGGTTTGCCCAGTTCTTACTGGCGCAGCAGCTAGAGGCAGTTTGTGGATTCTCACAGTTCAGCTGGAGCTGGGCTGAGACCCTTCTGAAGAAACCAGAAGTGAAGAAATTAAACAAAAAGAAAAAAAGAGACCAGCAGTGAAGTCTCCCTGCAGCTGGGACGACACATTCATGGATGGCAATGAACCATGGACCTGCCCAGCTGCTCATCCTGCTGACACGTCGCTCTTCCAGCAGGTCACTGGGATGTCCTGCACCGTCTGGGTGTCTGTGGTATAGGAAAGCTCCTTTTCCAAGTGCCACCCTTTCCTGTTTGCATTGCAAACTGAGCATTTCCTTGTCTGAAAACAGCCTCACAGTCTCAGTGTCTGGCATATTGTTTCCAGTGGAAAATAGTGTGGTGATGTTATCTGTGTGGGCTTGTCAGGGTCCCTCTCCATGAGATGCAGTCAAGTTCAGGCTAACATGATAAATGAAGATGTTGCAGTTGGGCAGTGGTGGAACAAGGAAACTCTGCTTAGGTAGTGACTCTCTCATTCTTTTAGTCTATGAAGTTGTTTTTTCTCCCAAAGCTTTGCCATAACCTCTCAGGCAGCCACCCTACAGGCCTGCAGCTCTGCTCAGACTCAACCATCCCAGCTGTATTCAGCCCAAATGCAGCCCACACGCCAGAGTGAGGACTGTCACAGAGTGTCAGTACTCAACAGGCCAGAGCTTAAAGCAGAATCTGCCCTCTGCCCACACTGAACAATGGAGGGGAGAGCTGGGAGATCGCAGCCCTGCAGATGGGTGCTGGAGCTTCAGGTATCTGCATGAACCTCCTGGCTGGCTGTGGTTAGAAACCTTTCCTTGTCTGCCTCAGAGATAACAGGCTTTACCCGGAGCAGAGCAGCCAGGGCAGCATAAGCAGCACCCCAGGCACCAAGGACGAGCAGCCTGGTTTCAGCAAGATGGAGTGGGAGCTGTCCTGTGTGGGCACCACACTGCCCCTGCCCCCTGACAGCCTGGCAGACAGCAAGTGCCACCAGGACTGCTGGCTCCAAGGCCACTGTGCCATCCAGCTCCTCGCCAGGCTGCCAGCACACATCCTCCCCCAGCCACCAGAGCTGAGCCACTGCCTCTGGCTGGGCACTGGCCAAGCCTGGGAGGAAGATGAAAGCAATAAATAATAACTGAGATTGGCAAACACCAGCTCAGGGCAGCAAGGGCAGTCTAGGGAAAGGGATTCACTCACTCCCCAGGAGCCTGGAGGGGTCACACAGGGCCTCTGAGTGCACGGACACGAAGCAAAAATAGGTCCTGGTTCTGGGTCCTGGCTCTGGAAACCTCCCGCCAAACTGGGAGACTTTAAGGCAAGAAAATAAAGCAATGATGTTACACTTGCAGCCTTTAGCTTCCCTTAATTTAAACAGTAATAAAAAGTGTCTGCAACACATTCCTTGAAGTGCTTCTCCAGCCCCCTGCAAGTCCATCTACAGCAATTAATCATGCTTGGATCAAAGGTAAAGAAGAACTTTGAAGCAGTAAACTACTCTGAAAAAGAATAAATTGAAATTGTGTCAAAGTTAATCTAAATTAGTTGCAAAAAATCTTTGAAATATAGAGTAAGCTTTTCCCCCAAACTTAAGTTGCTTTTCCTCTCTGTAGAACAAGCCCCATGTGACTGGTAGGTGTGGGAGACATCCCCCATGTGAAACCAGACAGCAGACTGGGACACACACATGCAATCCCTCCACTGGGCGGAAAACCGGAATTAAATGAAAGCAGCAGTACAGTCCAGAAGGCTGGTCACTGGGCCAGGAAATAAGAGACCTTGGATATGCCCACACCCTTCTCCTTCCTCCATCCCTTCTGTGTTTCTCATCAGCTCAGGCATTCTCTTTGCACACTTGTGCCTCAAGGCCACATCGAGCTCAAAAGACACTTGGTTATCCTTGACTTACAGGGGCTGCTCAAGTCCCTTCTTCCCAGCACTTGCATACCAAATGGAAAGTTTGTTTGTTTGTTTTGTGATGGAAAAACAACTTGCAGGATGCAGATTCCCTGAACCTAAGTGACATTCAAGCACAGTTCTCCTGAGATGTGTCCCTCAAGCAGAGGTTTGAGTCAGCTTCTAAGGATAGGTTCAATTTCCTGGGAGACCTGTCTTGCATGGAGAGGGGAGTTTTCCATCCCTAAAAGCTGCCTCTTTCACAGAAAACCACTCAAAGCAGTACAAAGACACACAGGACACACAGACACGCAACGAAAGTTAAAAGCAGTGCCTTGATTTACTGTGGGACTAGAAACACCACACAACCTCCCCCAGACCTCTCACTTCTGGAGCCCAAGGCTCAGCTGTCTCCTCCTGCCAGCCCTCTGCTTTCCAACATCTGGCAAAGGTCGAATGACACAGCAAGCTGGGACACATGCAGACAGTTAAGCCATCTTTTTGCTGAAGTCATGATTGAGTTCCTGCAAAACAAATACATAAATAAAGAAAGAAAAAAATTAAGTGGAAAGAACAGCAAGGCCCAGAGCAGATAATGTTATACAGAGATGCCCTCTGCCGGTCAAGCAGGAAGAGGGCCAAAGGAAATGTATCCAGCAGAGCCAAGGATTTGCAACTTCCCTCCCTCCTTTTACAGATGGGCCCCTAAAAACATTCCCTATGTGGTGTGCACAATTTAAATTTAGTGGATTTTCAGCCTGACTGCTGAAGTGATCTTGCAAGGGCAGTCCAGCCCCCTACTCTCCTTTGTTTTGGGTCTGAAGATCCTTGGACAAGTCAAAGAGCTTCAGTTAAAATGCAGCAGGAAAACAAAGGCATCCAGAGAAATGTCCTGCCACGCTGGCCAGCTGAACTGGCTGAACTGACTCACCAGCTGCCTTGATGTCATATAAGGAAAGAAATGGGAAAACTGGGCCAGGAAAAGAGACACATCCCCCTTATTTGAGACTGACTTTGCTGTAATAGTTAAATTCTGCAGACACATAGTCCACAAGTCCCTGCAAGCTGTAACAGCCCTTGCAGTCAATACCAGGAAACTGAAATACACTGAAAACTATTTAAGGCACTGATCAATTCAGATCAGCCTCCCTCTGTTGAAGTGGGGTTGTTATTTGATTACAGTTATGGTTTTAAACAATTTCTAAGAAGCACAGAGAGCTTGCTCAAATGATACAAAACTGCAGATTTTAAATCTGTTGTCAGCCTATTAAGCAATGCAGATCTATTGCACACACATCACTATCAGCTCAGCTCTTTCTTGTATCAATTTAATTCCTGCTGGTATAAATCCCTGATTTAATTTACTGACTGGGAATTAAATCAGCATGAACTGGTTTCAGTGCATCTGTGCTGGGTATTTGTGATGATCCAGCTAGACCATTAAAAAAAATGTCACTGCATCAAAAAGCTGCACTGACAGAAACAAATTCTTAGCCATTTAATAATTTTGCACACTAAAGAATGATACATGCAGTGAGTGGGCAGCCCTCTCCCACTTTATTCTTTTCACTGAAATTGAACCTTGTCTGCTAATATATTTTACAGTCAGCAGAGTTTTGTACATGTCTTCATAATGCTGGAATTCTGGGAAAATTGACAGGCTGCAACCATCAGGTTGTGACTGGAGTAGACAGTTGGCCAGGGAATGTGTGTACTGGGAGCTGTTCTGAAACCAAACATTTTACATCCAGAAGAGTACCAGGGAGCTGCTGTTTTTCCATCCTTAAGTGTAGTGGAGGATTAAAAGCCTTGTCAGGAAAATCAGCTGTTGGAGGTCCTTGTGCTAAGAGCCAGCCCACGGCATCTCACACCCAAAGGGCTCTTTGTGTCCCATCACCCTCCCTGCTGTTGCTGAGGTGCACCACTCTCTCTGGCCAGCTGTTAAGTGTGTTTGGGATTTGTTTTCATGCACAATATGCTCTGGCAAACTCTAGGTTCATCTGGGAATGGCACAGAGACTGTGTTCTACCTCTCCACTACGGCCAAGGCTGGCATCACACAGGCTGTGCAGAATAGCTAAGGGGTCCCTGTGTGTGCTCCAGCTGCTTCTCTGACATGAGAGGTTTGCTGAAGCTGGACCTGCAGGTCTTTTTAAATTTGTGCTTTCCAGGAAGACTTTTTTTTTTTTTTTTTTTTTTTTTTTTTTTTTTTTTTTTTTTTTTACTGGGAGAGCTGGAAAAAGCTCAGATGCCTCTCTTCCACACTGGGTACAGCTGGTATATACCTAGCTCCTCACACCAGGCAAGGCTACTGTGCAGACTTCTCCCCAAGGTAGGAAGCATTCTTTCCAGTCTTCTTGAGGGTTTCCAACAGGGTGTCAACGTTGTGCTCTGAGTCAATGTACACCTTCTTGTTAGGCAGGTCAATATCAAAGTTGACACCTATGAGGAAAAACATTTTGCAGAGTTAGAAGCAGCCAAATGGTGTAAGCACAGGGGAAGCTCACCTTCACACATCTGTGCTCCCCAGGGCATCAGTCAAATGGACATTTATCTCCTGCCAGCACACTGATACAACCACCAGCCAGCAAAATCAATCTGCTGTCCTGCCAGCAGTGGTATGAGGAAGTTAAATCTGCTTTAGCTCCACATCAGGCACCACAGTCTCTCAACTGCTTTAATCTGCTCACCCCACCTTGGATCAACACAATCACTCATGCAGGAACCAGGGTAAGCTGAGTTCAAACCAGCCACTAAAAATTCCATCCAGCTCAGTCTGTGCTCTGGTTTAGAGTGAACAGGGTTAGGAAAGGCTCAGGACAAGATGCCTAAACTGGTAGTACCACCTAACAGCTGGAAGTAAAAGAAGGGAAAAGATATTTTACCATGTGGATTTTCCAGTGCCTAATAAAGGTGAGCCACTGTCATCCCAGTGAGAGGAACTGGACATGCAGTCTCTATCCAGTTATATATTTTCACAAAACCTGTAGGTATATATCAGCTTTGAGAGCTATGCCTCATCATCACATGAGGCTGACACTGGCCAGCCTGTTGAGGAGTGATGGAGGTGTGCTGATAACCACACACAAAATGGAATTGTCACAGCCTGGTAATGGGGTCTGGAAGAAGTTGCAAGGCCTTTGCCTAGGTGGCTGGAAGCTGTTCTCCCTCAGAGGGGAGCAGGTCTTCACAACTGGTGAGTGCAGGCCAGATCCTTCTCTCTTGGAAATGCTAGCAAACAGAAGACATGGGTTATAATTTTTTATAATTTCCAGATGGTATTAAAAATAGGCTACACAGACAACCACCAAAGGCTCTGCTCAGCAGCTCTTCCCTGTGACTGCTGATGACACATCTGGGGAAGCACCACAGACAGCCCAGGCCTCCTTGGAAACAAGGCCAGGCAGGACATTCACCTCCCTTCCCTCTGGCACTCTGAGCAGGGGTCTGCCAGTGTCCTTCCCAGAGGGCTCAGGGTGAGGCCCTGGTGACTCAGAGCCACCTGCAGCCATGGCAGCTCCTTCCTCCCTTGACACTTCTCCAAGGGTCACGGACCTGCAAACAACCAGTGACTTGTTACCAGCTAAGGAGCAGCCTCAGAGCAGAGCAAGGACAAGTCTCCAACTTTCAGCTTTCACCCACAGTGTTATCCTTGAGGATGGAGGACCCCAGGGCACTGCCCCAGAGCTGTCCCACAGCCAGCACTGACTCACCTCCCAGCCTGTGCAGGACACGGGTGACTGCATTGGAACAGCCCTCACAGGTCATGTCCACAAAGAACTCGTGTTTCTGGAAAGAAAAGAGGCAGTCCAGGGGTCAGGGAGAGCCCAGCTGGAAATGCACCATGAGCACTCTGCACCTGCCTTTTTCCTTGGGGAGGTCCAAAACCTCCCAAGTGAAAAGGTCCATACACACACCACTAAGGGATCCTCAGCAAAACTGAGAACTCTTGGTACTCCTCCCCACGGTTCCTTGTGCTGTCCCCCACAGCAAAATCCTGAGGGGCCTTTGGAGATCGTGTGGCTATTGAGTCAGCACAAATGGCCATCTCCATGCCTCTGCTGGACTTACTCAGCCTGTCCAGGGGACCCAAGGAGAAGCAAATCTCGCTGTCCTGGCTTAAGTCTGCGAGGTTTTCAGTGCTTCCCCATCCTATTTTTCTTGCGTCTACAAGGCTTCTGGTCCCCAACATAATAAAAATAAAAGCAAAACAGAAATTTAAGGACCATTAGTGCTGTTTTTTTCATCCCTCCACTCCTCTGGGGCCCCAGCGATATCTTCACTACTTGTGAGCAACACTGGGTCAACAAAACACTGTTTGCCTGTAACTAACCACTGCCTTCAACCTTTGGCACCAGATGGGTCCTAATTTCCTTCTCTTGCTTGTGCTTTTTACTTTCATTTAAAAAGAAAAGTAAAACTATTGTGCATTTCTTACCTGCAACCCATATTTCCTTCTATTCAGAACCACCCTGAGCCCCCTGCCAACTGTGAAGCTAAAACCCTCTTGGGATCTTTCACCCAGGAAGGAGCCTGAGGTGGAGTTTCCCATTAGGGTTTTTTTTTCAGTGTAATTGCCATTTTCTTCAGATTAATTTCCCAAAGGCCCTGGGTGCTTCGGGGAAGTGTGCAGGCAGGGGGAAGGAGAGTCCGTCCCATCAATGCTGCCCTTCTGTACCCGAGCCTTGGCGGTTGGGGGTGGCCTGGGGTTTGGGGGAGTTTGGGACTGGGGGAGCCTTTGGGAGGCTGGGGGACCTTGGGGGGCTGGGGGAGCTGCAGGATGTGGGGGAACCTTGGGGGGCTGGGGGAGCCTTAGAGTTTTGAGGAGCTGCAGGATCTGGGGAAGCTTTGGAGGGCTGGGGGAGCCTTAGAGTTTGGGGGAGCTCCAGGATGTGGGGGACCTTGGGGGTTTAGGGGCGTTCGGGACTGGGGGAGCCTTGGAGTTTGGGGGAGCTGCAGGATCTGAGGAAGCTCTGGAGGGCTGGGGGAGCCCTGGGGAACTAGGGGAGCATCGAGGACAGGGGGAACTCTGAGGGCTGGGGGAGCCTCGAGGACTGGGAGAGTCGGGGGGTTTGGGGGAGCCCCAGAGCCTGGAGGAGCCCTGGGGGTCTGGGAGAGCCTCGGGGACTGCAGGAGCCTCGGGGAATGGGAGAGCCCTGGGGGCTGAAGGAGCCCCGGAAGTTCAGGGAACCTCGGGGACTGCGAGGGTCGGGGGAGCCCCGGGCCGCTCCCGGGCAGCGCCCTCCCTGCCCCGCCGCCCCGCCACGTCCCCGGCCCCGCAGAGGCCCCGGGGCCCCGCACCCACCGGCATGGCGGAGCCGCGCTCCGGCTCCCGGCTCCCGGCTCCCCGATCGCGGCTGCGGGCGCGGCGCGGAGGAAGGGGCGGGCCGTGCCTCGGGAGGCCTCGGGAGGCGGGGATGCCGCGGAGGGCGAAAGGAGAAGCGGTGGGGAGCGGGTGGATGGTGGCCGGTCCGTGTGGAGCTCCCAATGGGGTGCTCTGCTCGCCTCCAGGCTAGGGATCGGCACGGACGAATGGCTGCGGGAGGGCGGTGGGGAGAGCCGTGAGGATGGGGCCGGGCTGCTAAAGAAAGCTCGTTTGTCTCCGTCCTTTGAGGTTTTGAGATTTATGGGCTTGAGAGAGCTCCGGTAGATTGGATATTGAGGGCGGGAGGTTTGGAGGGAGTCATAATGCAGAGCAAGTTGATAAGAAGGGTCCTGGTCCCTGAAGATATGTCTGTGTCTGCTTTTTTTTTTTTTTAATTATTTTTTCCCCTCCCCTGGCCGTATGGTCCTTTGAAGGAAAAATGAACCCCTTTCTAAAAAACTTGAGTCAAGGTGGAGGACCCGGGCGCAGCTCAGGTGCTTTCACAGGGAAGCTGGAGAGGGGACAGAGCATCACACCAGGGCTGAGGAGAGCTGGCCGAGCTGTGGCGTGTGTGACACTTCCCGACCACGTGCTGGCTTCCAGCATCCTCCCCTTGAGAAACCCAGCCTGCAGCAGGCAATGTAACCAGCGTGTTCCTTGTTTTCTGCCTCGCCAGCTGGGGGCTAGGGCTTTTCTTTTGAGGTGCACGGGATGCTGCTGCTGTACCGATGGTTTTATAAAAGGGGAATTCCCTGCCCCACTATTGCTCTGCAGAGAGATGCCCAAGATGCCCCTGGCAGAGCTTATTCCGGGCGGGCTGTTGTGCTGGGTCACCGGGCTCACATTAAACTTTGTAAAAGTCTGCAGTGCTGATTTATGAACTGGCAGATTGCAGCGTGGCTTAGGCTAAAAATAGCCAGGAGGTATTGGGGAGGATTTTAATGCCGAGGGTGGCCCCATGCCAATCCCGTCTGTATCCCTCGCTGCGAGACATGGCAGGGAGCGGTTTAGGCAGCGCTCAGGGATGTGGCGGTGGGCAGGAAGTCATTTTTATAGGGTGAAATCTATCTCTCAGTCCTTCCTGTCACAGATATGTGTGGGATGGGATGTGACACAAACAAATGGAAAGCTATGGCTGCCTGGAAGCTGCTTAGCTCTGCCTGCTCCCATTCTCTCCTGCTCGCCGGGGTCCCTGGACCAGCACCTGCTGGTGAGCAAAAGGATCTGAGAGCTTCCAGGCCTTTCTCCTCCTTTGTAGGTGCGTTAGAAAGCGCTCCTGCTTGCATTGGCTTTCCTCTGGGGCAGACAATGCTGAGCCTGCTTTGCTCAGAAGCTGTGAGGGAAAAGCAGCAGCTGGATGAGCCTCCCGGGATGGGCAGGGGTCACTGACCACCGGTGACCACCAGTGACCACCACCTTCAGCTTGGCGTGAGCGGCCGGGCTGGGTGTGAGGGATGTGCCTTGGGGTGAGCAGCTCCTTCTGCCCACACGCACTGGGGGTTTCTCTCAGATGCGTGGGACAGCTGAGCCTCAAGAGGCCTGTGGAAACATAGCCACAGCGGTCGGCCGCTGCCTGTTCACTGCCGGGAGTGCGCAGCGCTCGGCCGCGGGGGCAGGGCCCTCAGTGCCCCCTCAGTCCCCTCATGGCGCCCGCCGCCATGTTAGCGCCTCCCTCCCTCCAGCAGGGCGCGCTGCGGAGCGCGGGACGCCGCCCCGCGTGGCGGCCGCCTGCCCCTTTAAGAGCCGCGGCGGGGAACTGTCCGTCAGCGCCCACCGCGCCCTCCCATTGGCCGCCGCGCCCCGCGGGGCCCGCCCCGTCTATAACGGGGTTTACCAGCACCTTCTCAAGGGCGCTGCAGTGCGGCTCAACCACACTGCGGCGTCCGGCGCGCGCCGCCTTGCGCGCCTGCTGGCGCGGGGAGCGTCGTCCCATTGGCCAAAGCGCAAATCTATCAGCAGTCGCCCGTCGCCCATTGGTTCGTTCATCTGTCAGTCACTCTCACCGCCCCGCGGAGCGCTGCCGCATGGTTGGCTGGCTGAGCTGCCCCTCAGCTCTCTGCCCGCCTCCTCACCGCTGTGAGCCAACCGGCATCCGAATGAGGGCGTTCGCCGCTCTCTGATTGGCTACGCCGCGCCCGCTGGGATAGGCTGCGCGCCGGATATATGTAGCCGGCGGCAGAGCACGCCGCTGCGTGAGGCGCTTCTCGTCCGCCGGGCCCTGTGGTGAAGCGGCGCCTCCGCTCCCGTCCCGCTCTGCCCGCAGGTGAGGGGGTGGGGGGGCGCGGGGAGACACCGGCGCGGCCGCGCCTTCCCGGGGGGACGGCGGGCCGCACGCACCGCCCCGGCTCCGCGGCGCCCCCGGCTCACAGTAGGCCGCGGGCCGTGCGGGACGGCGCTGCTGGCGCCCCCCTCCCCCTCATGCCGCCCGCTCCCCGCGGCGCTTTGTGGCGGGCGCCGGCGCCCTCCCGCCTGACCCGCGGCCGCGCAGCCCCCGTGGCGTCCGCAGCCTTCGGCCGAGCTCCCGGTGCCGCGGCGGCCTCGGAGCTGCCGGCGGGAGCGGTGCGGGGCAGGGGGGGCGGCGGGGGATCGGCTGCTCGCGGGCCCGCATTGTGCGCGGCCAAGTGTGCGGGGCGAGCTTTGTTCTCGGCTTTGCAGGCTCGGAGGCTTTTTCGCCCTCTGCTTTTGGGTTTTGTTTTGGGCAGGTGGGGCCGGGGAGGAGCCCACCCAAAGCCCGAGGTGTTCCCGGTTCACAGGGAGCTGCAGCTGCGGATGGAGGGGCAGTGCTGGCTGCTCGCACGGTCCGGACCTGGCTATCAGCTCGAGGTGCTTCCCTTGCTATAACTGCATAGGTGAAGGAAGTTATAATTCGAGCAGGAGAGCATGGATCTTAACCCGGTTTACCGCATGACCTTGGCCGAATCCGAGATTAGGCTAAGATTTAAATGCGAAGTAGTGCTTGTAATGAGACTTTCCAGCATCCTGTAAGGCTTCAGATGTACGTGCTGGAGAAGCCCAGAGAAAACGTTTCGATACATCTTCAGTAGCTGCTAGTATTGATCTGGATGTTCTACCGCATTCCTCATTCTCAGCGGGCTTACCTGGTGACCTTCTGTGTTAAGGCTTGCGTGAATATAATCAGTAGTCTTTACCAAAAAAAGGATTTTTTTGTTCCACCACCGGGGGAAAGCAGCATTTGCAGCAAGCCGCCATGTTTCCAGTGTGTGCTATTTTTGGCAAGCCCCTGCTCTCACAGCCAGGAGTGACAGATTTAGGAAATCTGGACACTGCTATCAAGCTTTTGGAAGCTGATGCTTCCAGATGCCATAAATCAAACGTGGGGAGGGGTGTGTTGGATTTTTTTTTTTTTAGCTAACAAAGCTTGTTAGATTGATGTCATGAAGGGAAGTGCAGAAGTTGACAGACAAAAACTGCATTTCTGACCTTTCCTGATATTTTTCCCTTCGACCAAATTTTCACTTTTATTATCTGTCTGTAAAGAAAAAGCCAAACCATTTTTCTAGATAGCTCTGTGATACTTCCATGGTGCTGATGGGAGTCTGCATCTTCTCATCCTGTGAACTGAACTCACCTTTCTAGGATGTTTCAGTCACCGTATATAATCATGTAAAGTTGTGACTCCTAGTTGTTTTTTTGTTTTTTTTTTTTAGTGGATGGTATGTATATGTAGCTAATTTGAAGGTTGGCTGGAAGTTTTCACGTGCTTAAAGTCTTACATCCTTATCTTTATGATGGAGATCTCACGGCAGCATCACGTGTTGCAGGGACTGGTTTGCCTGAAAGGCACTACTGAAACCTGCTAGAAACTGTAATCGTGCAAGGTCTGTTAGGAAAAACAAAAATCAATGTTGGAACCTTTGCAAATGTATATAATAATTTTGTAAATATAAGTATTTTTAAAAACCTTGTGCTTGTATGCCTCAGGAGGTAAAGAGTGCCCCCAGTTCCTGACTGGTGTGGATTTGCCCTTTTTTTCCTAGGTTGTGTTCTTTTAAGTGTGGATTCCTTAAGTTGAAGGCATGGAAGCATAATTAAAATTAAAGTAGAAAACCTGGTGGGCAAGACTTAATCAATGTGTGCCAAGCCCACCAGGAACTTGTGTTGGGAATCTTTGCATTTGCAGTCTGAGAAACAACAAAAGCACACCAGAGGATTTGTTTGTGCTGCGATGGCAGGACCACTGCCCTGCTGCTCCCTTTGGTGCTGGCACAACAGCATCAGTAGAGTTCAACACTTCTGATGGAATTTGAACACCTGAATTCTAAACAGAATCTTTATGCACTCAATGAAACGGCAAATTCTTTGTTTCAGAGCTTTATTTTTCACCTTGCAAATTGTAAGGCAAACATACAGAGCAACACTTTATACTGAAAGGGAAATGAAGCAAAAGTGATGCTGTTTTGAGTACATTTGGGTATTTCTGTTCAAGACTGTAGGACCTGATGAGAGAGCCCTCATAAGGTTGGCATAAATGGCCTGTTAGAAACCACTATTCTAGTTTTTAATATTAGCACCTGGGTCTTTTTGCCTGGCAAAGGTAATGACTGAAGAATCAGAGAGGAAATCCGAGCAGAGCAGGACTTCAGCAGGGTGGTGCTAGTTGCTGTGCTGGCTGTAGTCTGCTCTGCTTGGAACAAACTAAACTAAAAGTGATAGTTTGTTCTAGAAGACTGGGTGGTATTTTTCCAGGTGCCTTTACAGAATTTGCAGAGTTGAAGTAGTTATTTGATTTCCTGGGGTACCTGCTAGTAGACCTGATAACCTTAAACTACCTCACTGGGTAATTAAAAAGCAAAACAGAAGTCTGATCCTCAGGTGCTGTAAAAGAATCCTTAAACTTTGCAGGCAGTGAGTGTTGTGCTGGCTGCAGGTCCCAGTTTTGCTATATTAAGTCTGGAGCTCTTCCAGGAAGACATGGCTGGTGCAGCGCAGCTTTCAGAGCAGGAGCCTGGCTGCTGTCAGTTATGTAGGAGTGATCTCTGCTCAACCCGATTCCTTGCTAGGCAAACGTGCAGCACTGCACTGCAAAGTGCTGGTGCCCATCTTCCATTTCCATCCGCTCTGCCCTGTGCTGTTTCCTGGCTGCTGCTGGGCCGGCCGTGTTTTGTTTTTAATGTAACAGTGCTGGGATGGGTCAGTCCGAGTGCCAGGATACAGCTGATACATCGAGTCTAAGCCTCTCCTGTGACCTAAGTGGCTAGAGGTGAAAGAGTTGATTCTCTTTACAGTTCTCTGTTGCTTGGCATGCAGAAAATATTTTGAATCTTAATCTTGGTGATTCTAATCTGAGTGGCTTTAAGCTTGAATTTCGCTGTAGTGTTGGTGTAGCTCAGGATTCTGATCTGCCTCTTCTGACTGCTGATGAGTAACTTTTGCTTTTTTACTTTAAGTAGCTGCACTGGAGCCAAATGGAAAATTTGCAGACCTAAGAGAAGATGACTGGACCTGCTGCCAACTTCATGGAGATGTTGGAGCAGCTCTTGGATGTCAAAACAAAACCTGTTCTAATGGCAAAATCACAGAGTCTAAGTAGCTGCTTTATCACAGAGCAGTCTGGAGAGCAGTATAGGCAGAAAGCTGACTTATTTTATATTTTAATAAAAGTAAACAAACCATTCAGCACTATCCTACTGTCCTTCAGGATGAAATTTGTGTGTTTAAAATGTAATTTTGCAGCAAAACATTGCTTCTAACCGAGGAGTCAGTGATGTTGAAATAAGTTCAGTTAGAAAGGCAAATCCTTCCCCCACATTTGAGAGCCCAGTTAGGATAATCTGATTTTAAGAGTACTAAAAATGTAGGAATATTTCTGGGAATTCTGAAGGCTTTGAGAACTCTGATTTTGAAGAGGAGTTCCTTTTTGACTTCTATCAAATCACAAGGGCCATGTGATTTTCTGTGGTGCTAAATGGAACAGAGCTCTCTTTTTGTGAGTGTTGCTTGTTAGGCTCAGGACAAATCACCTTAGTTTAATGTTACAGCAGGTAACTGCTGGATAGAAGTGATGATTGAATGGTATCAAGTAGAAACTTGGAAGCCAAGTGAGGCAGCTTTAAAAAGGAGGGAAAATCCCAAACCCACCCCATATTAAGCTGAGCACCCAGGGAAGGCAAAGTGTTTTGAGGGAGGAATAGAAAAATTCAAACACCTTGTTAAGAATTTCACAGAATCACAGAATTTTAGGTTGGAAGAGACCTTTAAAATCATCGAGTCCAACCCATGTTCTAACACCTCAACTAGATCATGGCACCAAGTGCCACATCCAGTCTTTTTAAACACATCTAGGGATGGTGACTCCACCACCTCCCTGGGCAGATGATTCCAGTATTTGACCACTCTTTCTGTGAAAAACTTCCTCCTTAATTCCAGCCTGGATCTCCCTTGGCGCAGCTTGAGACTGTGTCCTCTTCTTCTGTCTGTTGTTGCCCAGTATTTCTTACTGTATCACTTAGTTTTAATAGCAAGTTTTCGAGATTCTTCTGGGCTAGATTTTTTTCCCCCTTCTCTTGTAAGCAGGACCTGATTTGCTATTTGTCTTTGGAGCTTTATGCTGTTAGCCACAGGAATAGTGTTTGGTATCATTTTCCTTACCCAGATGAGTGCTCATCCCTTACTCTAGGGGTTCGCTGATCTCAGGTACCCTGACTTACACTTCAGGTGATCTTTGTGGTTTTAATCTGCTTTTGAGCTTCATGCCCTGCAAATAACATATCTCCAAAATGATCTTTCTTTTAGATTCTGACTGAAAGCATTAGAAACCTTCAGTTTGTTTCTTTCTTGCTTGGTAGAGCGGAAAAACACAAGAAGTGCTGAATTTTGTCTGAAAAATGGCAGACTCCATCATATCCATCAACTTGTGGATCACACTTAGGTTTGTTAGCAAAAACACAGGCAGACTTCTACACTGACAGCTCTTCAGCAATTGCTGGTTTGTTTATTTGTATTCTCCCAGTGTTTGAAGGGCTGTGCATTGCTGCTGAGTAAGGCTTCCCATCTGCCACTGGCAAGCAGAGAGGTTTTTGGTACTAGCATGGGCAGTGCTGAATGTAATTCTGAATTATTTTTTAATCTCGTGATGAAAACTTTTTTTTATTGTGCTTAAATTTTGTTTGATTGGGTGATTTTATTAAAAAATAGTTAAGCTTCTAACTTAATTTTTCTTATCCATGTGTTGGTGTGATACATGGCTTTTCTAGAGAGTCCCTTGTCAGTGTGTCTCAAACTTCAGAAGGGGCTCAGGTATTGCTCTGCCCTTCTGCTGCATCTGGATAATTAAGCACAGAGAAAACTGATTGCCTGGTGTAACACCTCAAGTATCTTATGAATGTAGGCACTGCCTGTCTTTGTAGGTTGTGTGGGTCATACAGTGGAGATGAGTCACAAGTGAAAGGAGAAATAGCTGTGCTAAGTTTGACAGTCTAGATCCACGTTTTATTAGGTGTTTGGAAGATTATTAAAGGCTCCTCTGTCTGCATGATTTGTCTGACACTTCATTCACACTGTTCTGAAGTGCCTGCTTCTGGAAGTTCCTGGTGAATGTATTGATCTTACAGACTCTCAGTGTTTCCTGGAGATGCTAGTAACTTCACAACTTGTCCCAATTTGATCCTCAAATATTTATTTATTGCATAACTTATCCCGTTATTGAGCTTCCATTGACTGTGGCTGCCAGGCATCTTGCCTCCTGTGCAATAGTGCTGACTCAAGGTAACTTCTTCCTGGCTGAGTACTTTGCCTCTGAATCTGTCAGAAGGCAGAAAAGATGAACTGGTTGCAGGTAGGCAGCTGTAGTGGTTTGTGTCTGAAATACAAGCTGTGCTGCTAGGACACTGTCCCAGTGACACTGTCTGCCTCTGCATCCAGTGGGAGGCAAGTAATGAGGCCTGTTTTTTAAAGCAGATTAGTGTTTTGGGACTTCATTTGCCTGCTTATTTGAGGTGCATTTTCAGCTCTCTGTAATTTCAGCTCAGGTCAACAGCTGCCTTGTTTTGGGTTTCTTTGTTCCCCTTGGATAGTTAAGGCTTGTATTAAAATAAGGGTATCCCAGTGTATCTGCAGTCTTTGTGTTTTAAACACACATTTACTTAACATCACTCTTCCTACTTGAGAGCAAGCTGGTGTGATGATACAAATCCCCAGCTGAGATGGGCCCTGGAATTTGCCATTGGGTGCAAGTTTAGCTTGTGTTCCATCGTTCACTTTAATGTTTTGTATCATGGTTCACAAGGTACCGGCCTCATGGTTTTTCCTTTTATTGCTTAGTCAGCAGCAGAGCAGATGTTAGTCATGTAAAATGTATGGAGAGTTGGAATTAACTGTATTTGTTGTTTTGTAGTTAGACTTTGTCTATATCATGCCTCTTAGAGGCCTACTGGTGTTTTCTTCCATTACTTTCATTTTTTTTGTCAATAACAGCAGCAGTAACTCTTCTAGAGCTGGTTACTCCATCTAAATAAATGGTTTGTGGCTTTGAGCATGCTTACCTGTTGCTAAGCAACTTGGAGAAATCCCAAATGACACTTAATTATGCAATCCTATTAACTATTGACCAGACCTTTAATTTCCAGCAAAATTGCTGTTTGCCACATTTGTGGTGTGTTGTGCTTGGATACAGACACCTCTTTTCTGTGTAAGCTTCTCCTGCCGTTTCCTCAATTCCAAAAAGCCTTTTTAAGTTAAGGAATTCACTGATACCAAAATGAGGGAGTGGAGTTGTGTGAAAAGTTTGATATTCTATGGCTGTTCTGGCACCCTGTAAACTCCACCAGACTGTAGAGGTGGAAGGAGTGGCGTTCAGATGGTCACCTTAGAGCACTTGAGTAGCCAAAGGAGAAGGGATGAACTGTGTGTAATATTCCACTCAGGGCTAGAATGCATTGTAGGAACTTTGGATTTCTTGAGAAGGTTCCATGTATTAAAATGCAAATTAAAAAAAATGTAATTAAAGATGACAGAGAACAAAGAAACGAGGCTAATGTTGAAAACACACCAGAGCCTGTTGAGATTATGATTCAATTTTAAATTATCTTCTTGTTAGTTCTAGCTTTTTTTTTCCTTGACAGAAGATGTCTAAAATTGCCACACTCTTTGGGAAGTGAAATTTGGGTTTTGCTCCTTTGGCTTGTTACATCTGGCCAAGGGGCTTTTGCCTGGGTTTTGGGACTGGTTGTCCTGAGAGCCCAAACATCCTGTGATAACCATAACGCGCGCTTCCGTTGTGTAGGAAGTCCAGTGGAAGTGACATTCAGGCTTCTTGTCTGATTCAGAAACTTGTCTGATTCCAAAATTACCCTAAACCAACAAAAAACCCAAACAAACTGAGTTAGGACACCATGTTGCAGTTTGGTAAGATAATAATTACCCGTGCTAGATGTGAGTGCTGCATCCATTTTTCTGAACACTAATATACTGATAGGCTTTGTGGGCCTAAATCTGAATTTGCTAATGTGAAATTTACATAAATGGCTCTAATTTACATAACAGTATTTCAGAAATTCGGTGCCTGACATTGATTTTCTGCCAAGTGGGAGCATTGTAACAGATGGTGGAATTTTCCATCAGCCAGGTGATAACCACTGGAAAGGAGGTATTTGTCTTCCTCTGAGTCCTTGGCTTAAGGAAGGGGCTCAGTTGTGCTGCAGAATTGTTACGGTGCACTCGTTAAAATTTGACTTATCCAATTTGTTTTACATATGGGATAATATGAATGCATGATTATGAATGAATCTTAAATAATCAGATTTTCGGCTTTTCCTGTCAATTTTCACCCTTTCATCATGATGTCAATTGACAGGAAAAGGTGTGGATAAGCTTTTATCAGGAGTAACATAGTGACAGTTCAAACATTTGGTGCTATTATGTGCTGTGCAATGAAAATGTGGTATAAAGTATTAGCAGTTTTTCTTGGATCAGGGAATAGTGGAGTAGTAAATTGCTCATGAGTGGTAGGGAGCAAATGCTCTCTGAGGAGATGCTTGGCTTCCACCATTCAGGTTGTGCTGGCTGGAGAACAAGAGCAGATGGCAACTGGCAACGTAGCAGCAGGTGCAGCAGCAGTAAAAACAGATTGTTGTCCTCTGATTAGGTCACGTAAAGGTCTTTCCCATTTCTTTTCAGATCTGCTTGAGAACAACTGGGCACTCAGCAATTCCTCTTTTCTTGTTAGGAGCTAGTTCTGATAGGTTTTTCACCCTTAGCAGGAGGGAAGTTCTTTTATGTGTATTTTTAAGCATGTCAGTATGACAGACCTAATCAAGCCCCTTCACTTCCAATATTTCTTGAGACCAGCACGGAAGATGATGTGTCTGTGGGTTAGTGTAGGTGAGGGCTTTCTCTGAAGATCAGAAATGTGAAAGGGCTGTTGGTGAATCAGCTGTTGAAGTTTGAGTGCTACAGGAAGATTTTGCCATAATGTGAGAATGTCAGGCTTTGTACATTTGTGCTCTAGGAAGCACTTCAAAATAATTCTCAGCAGAGCCTAATTCATCATTTATCAGAACTGGATAGAAAACCTGCCTATTTACATCTGCAGGAATAAGCTTGAATCCCAGGGAAACTATCTTCAGAAAGAAATTAAGTGTGCCTCCTGTCATTCTCCAAATGGTGATCTTGGTGTATGGTAGGACTGGCTTCCTGGCTGTAAACTGTCAGCACAGAAGCAAATTTTTAAACTGTTGTGGAGCAAAGAAATCCTGCCTTGTCAGTTAAGCTGACTGGAGCTAAAAGTGCGGGTCATGTCTTTCTCCATTTCTGCTCCCACTGCTTTAGGCTTGGCCTGCTCCTGCTAGAGCTTCACAGGTAGTCAAGAGGAAACAAAGTGGGATGAGGAAGTCAGCAGTGGTAGTCACCACTTAGCTGTACTTTACCTTTGCTGTGTTCTCTTATTGTCTGATAATATTTTATGGGGATCTCATTTAATATGCAGTGGAAGGCAAGAGTTCATCTCTTGGAGGTTTTTGTCACCTCAGACCGTGCTGGGTGTTGGACATCTGTATCTGTAATGCATTACATTTTGAATTCAAAGGCTTCTGCAAAACCACAGATAGTAGAACCTTCCTGAAATGAAAGTGGTTTGCAGAATCTGAGCATTTCCTGCAGGCCAGACCCAGCCATGGACTATTTCTTCCTTTCTGCATGGTTACTCTTGAAAATCCTTTAACAGTTGAAAGCTTCTGAATGTTTTGAAAAGCCTCTTCAAGTTGTAGGTCACATTTAGTTTTATTTTTTCTGCACATGATCATACAGGTAACATTTCTTTGTGAGATGGTGATAGGCACATATCCTGCTGCAAGAGAGGGAGTTTATGGACACCTCTTCTGGAGCTCACCAGATCTTTCTTGCTGTGTTTAAACCTAGAGAAAAGTGTGTTTCAAAATGGAATTAGAAGATTTCTCATTTATTCTAGACTTAAAAAAAATGGTAATTTGTGATAGTATTAAAAGCAGAGCAAAACACCTCAATGCATTCAAAATTATAGCTCTGCTGTTACATCTTCTGGCTTGAGTGTTAGCTGCATTCCTCCAGCAAAGCCGATTGCAGTGCATTCTGGCCACTGCTGGGAGCTTGGGTGTGATCACATCCTTGGATCTACCTGGGTGTTCTGGCAGTGTGGCTAAACATTGCCTTGTCCCTTGGTTACCATGTGTTGGGTGTTTGACCATTGACTGAGATACTTTGGGTGAAGCTGGCCAATTTCATGTATCAGCTTCATGGCATCTTCTGAAGTACATTCATCTCTTTGAGGCTTAAAGCTTCTGTTTTGTGTTCCTGGTCCATCCAGCAGTGTGGTTGTGACTTCCTTTGCAGCCCTGTGTATGTTGTGTGTTTGAAATTTAACACCAACCTGGTCACCTCTGTCTTCTGAAGCTCTGCTCTCTTGTCAGTTTTTGGTGTCTAAAGGACAAGTTCTCTGAAATTCACTAAATACAGTGAGTATCGAACCTTAAAGATCCTTGGATGAACTGGGACAGGGCTTTGTACAAGCAGGTGGGAGAGCCAGTCTTTTTCTTTCCCTTTTGCTATGTTTGAAGGATAAGTTGTGTGCAACTCAGTTTTCCTAGGATATGGGATGCTCTTGGGTATAGTGACAAGAGAAAGCTTGTCCTAAGACATGCCAGGCTTGGCACGAGCTTTTGCAGGCTCCTTCTGGATTATTATATGCTAAAAGACTACTTCGTTTGGCTTCCTTTTTTTTTTCCCCCATTCTGTGTTCTGGCTGTGATCCAGTCTGCGTTTTCCCCCTTTCATTCATGCCACCATTTCTTGTCACTATTTATGATTCAGTATTAAATAAAAGCAAATAAGTAATCGATGATTCCTGAATTGCTTTTTAGAGGGCTCAGCTGAATAGTGTCAGTTTTGTCTTGCTTGTCACACCTGGAGAATGTGCATATGGAATTTGAATACCTTGTGTTTGGGAAAGGGGCTGCGTAGTGAAGGAGATTGTCCCCACTACTGACCCCCAAAGTCTGCTAAGCCCCCATTCTCTACTGATTGGTACAACTGAGTGTGAAGCAGAAAATCTGCTGTTGGTTCTGTATTTGGTACTAAGAACGTGCCCTCCTGTTGGTGTTTATCCCTGTGAGTTTAAAACTATTTGGAATGAATTTGAACAGTGTTTGAGTATTTAATAACAAGGAAACATGGGAATCTGCTTTGGTTTGGGCTGAAGATACGTGTATTGTGTAACCTACCTGCAAATACTTTATTTTTGTAACTTACAGCTCCGTGGAAGGTAGGTAGAAGTACCCAGATGGATTTGTCCCTGGACATGGGTGCTGCTGTTCACTTGACTGGTGGTCTGGATTTAAGTGAGAAATGACTTGCTGAAATTGGTGGAAGCAGGGGAAGAGCAGTATGTGTTAGTTTGTAGCATAATAATTTTAATATAATCTAATATTCCTCCAGAGTGCTTGACACTCACAGCAAGTAGTGCTGTGCTGCTGATAAAAATAGATTGGACTTATTCTGACCTTCTAAAAATGCCCTTAATACAGTAGCACAGGCTTTGCCTGAGAACATCTGACTTTTAATTCTGATTGTGAAGTCAAGTGAGGTAAGTAGAATTTGGATTGACTGTAAATGTCTTAGCCACTTAGCAAATCCTCTTGAAGAACCTTACTTGCTTGCCACCTGCTTTTTCCTGAGGATGTGTGGGATGCTGATCTACTGGCAGGTTATGAGGTGACCTGCCTCGGCCTTGCAGCCTCTCCCACCTCTGGTTTGGTACCCAGGAATCCTCTCCCTGGCACCAAAACTCTGCCTCTGAAAACACATTGCTTAAACTGCTTACAGGGTAGAACAGTCCTGGTGCGTGCTTTCCGCTGTGATTAGGTGGCTTATGCAATCAGGATGAGAACAGCCATTTGAAATGCTCATGGTTTATAGAGCTTTTGTTTTTTTCCATAGTTTTCAGTCGACCAAAGAAATGGTGATGGAGAAGCCAAGTCCCCTGCTGGTCGGGCGGGAATTCGTGAGGCAGTACTATACCCTGCTGAACCAAGCACCTGACTATTTGCACAGGTAAAGCTCTGCTTCACTTCGAGCTGGTTTTCTGTGTGAGTTTCTTAACTTGTGTGCTAAAATTGGTGAATGATCTTACTGCTGTGTGTCTTAGCTTCCTGAATTTGGTCACTTAAACTGATTTATTCAAGATGCTGAGTGTTGTTTACTTTTGGTTTTGATCAGCTGGGTTAAAAGATGGATAATAAAGATTGCAGGAATTCTTTAAATACCAGAGTTCTGGTTCTAACTGAAAGGCTGCTTGCCACTTCTGCTTGTAATCAATATAAATTGAAGTTGGAGGAATACCACTTAGTTGAGCATTTTTGGCTTGATATAATGCCCCCTGACTAGGAGGAAACATTGAATAAGTTGTGTGCTTGTGTCCTGAACTCTTGGGAGTCACACCAGCTCTTCCTTAAAGGAAAGTCAGGAAATGATGGGTATGCAGCAAACTATAATCCGTTATTTAAACAAGTAAGTCCTGTTTGGTTTGACAGGTATCCTTCTGAAGCTGGTCTTGTTTATGAAGATACACTTCATTTTGTTATGTTTTGAGTGGCCAGATAAAGTTTCTGACACCTTCCCCCATCCAATCTCAGGAACAGTTACTCAGAGTGTTTCTCCACTTAGGTGGACAGCTGACCTCATCCCTTTGGGTCAGGGGACAGTTGACTCTGTGCCATGGAATCCATTCCAGTCTTTTATCTGCTGGCAGAGTGCAGTAACATGGTGCTTGGGGTATTTCATGTGGTAACCTCTGAGTTCCAGAAAGGAAGATTTACCTGCAATACTTTTTTTTACTGTAGGAGAGCAAAACAGTCCTGTTGTTCCTTGCTTGAGCTTGAAATCAGAACTTGAGAGGGAGCCTTGAGCATCCAGGATGTTCAGGGTGTTGCTTTGGGCACCTCATGCAGACAGAGGATAATGGGATTGGATCATGAGCTCTCGTGAAACTTTGGTTTTGATTGTTGGTGCCTGGGTCTCTGACACACCTGAATACGACAGCTTACATGAGAACTTTGTTTCCCCCCCACCCCCAGATTGGCAACAGGATTATGAGATTTTGTGGCTTTATTCTAGTGATTCAGAGAGGAAACTTACTTGAAAGTATATTATTTGTACTGCACTCTAATGTAGAGGCTCAATGTTCTTACACAGCAAAGCTTGGCATTAAAATACTTCTTTCCAACAGGTTTTATGGAAAGAACTCTTCCTATGTCCACGGTGGCTTGGATTCCAATGGAAAACCAGCTGACGCAGTCTATGGGCAATCTGTAAGAACTTCAAAAAAGAAAGCTGTTCTTTCCCTCTATTTTGTCACCTTTATGGTTGAGAAATGTATCCAGCTGTGATTCACCCCCACACTGTTCAAGTGCTTTCTGTAAAAGAAAAAAAAATGGGGAGGAAAAAAACCCTTTTGACTGTAGACAGCAATAGTTAGGCAAAATGTGCTTCCATTTTAGAAAGCTTATAATGTGAAATTGCTTGCAAAGCAAACTTAACAAACATCCTGCCAAGCTCTCCATCCAGAGCTAGGGAATGTATCTTAAACCGGTTTTTGTGATTTTGCTTTCTCTGAAAGCTGCTAACTTGGCAGAAATGGCTTGTGCAGCATAACCCATATTGTGTACCGTTCTTTCCTAGGATATCCACAAGAAGGTGCTGTCACTAAACTTCAAGGATTGCCACACAAAGATCCGTCACGTGGACGCCCACGCCACCCTCAACGATGGTGTGGTGGTGCAGGTGATGGGGGAGCTCTCCAATAACATGCAGCCCGTGCGCAGGTTCATGCAGACCTTCGTGCTCGCTCCTGAGGTGGGTCCTGGCACCACTGCTGAGCTCTGTCTGCCTCAGGGCTGCAAGCTCACGGGGTAGACTGGGAAAGTAACTTGCCACAAAATTCAGCAGTTACGTTCTGAAAATTCCTTTGGGAGTTACACTCCTCCTGTGTGATTGTACATTGACCTTGGATATTGAAATCAGTTATAAATATCCTGACTTTGGCCTCCTAGGTTAGTGCAAAACATTTTTTTTCTTAAGTGTATTAAAATTATATTGTCTTTGATTTGCTGTCCTAGCAACTGGTCTTTTTACCGAAAAAAAAGTAGTAGAAAGAGGGGATGATTTCCTGTCACTTTAAAAATATGGGTTCCAGATTTTCTTGTTCATAAAGTGCTGACTTAGCATTTGAAGTGGCATTTTTAAATAGACTTTTTTTTAACAAAGCAGTTCACAGAATTGAAAATGATAGTGAAAAAGGAGTGTTGCAAGATCACTCTGTTTGACAATATGACTTGGAGATAAAAATTGATACTTTGGACACCAGGAAGTTGTCACTCTTCTTCAGTGTTGTGAGCTGTTGGAATTAAAAGCACTTCAACAATTTTTTTTTTCCTTTCTTCCATCCATACTTAACTTGTTAGGATGTCTTTTTTCTTTCCTGCCCCAAATAACATTATTTTCTTAAAGGAGGCGAATTTGGATTAATCTTGTAGGAAGGACAATTTGCTCAAACCTTTCTTGTTTTCACATTATTTCAATTTTTGCATGACTGAATTGTTGTAATTGATTCAGTTCTTCCCTTTGATTTGCTCTTAGGGCTCTGTTGCAAACAAGTTCTATGTCCACAACGATATCTTCCGCTACCAGGACGAGGTTTTTGGGGACTCTGATACTGAGCCTCCAGAGGGTAAGCAGCAGAAACTTATGGATGGTTCTGTTGGTGTTTGGTTCTGGATCTATATCAACATTCTGTTCCCAGATCAAAGGAAATCATCTTGCTGGAGAAGACAGATCAATGTTGGATTTCATGTGCTTGTAGGTTTTTTGCTTGCCTGTAGTTTTTCACGGTCCAGCAAGGAGTTGTGATGTGCAGATGATTATTTTTCTGGCATAATCTGTTTCTCTTGCAAGAACTGTAAGACTTATTTTGTTAGTTGCAGTCAGATTTGTAGGTTATAAATCTGGTTCTCTGAAGTATTTGGAACATGTTTTTTAACCTTGGTCAAAACTGAGTAACCAGAGTGATAGTGGAAATATAAAAAAATGTCTCTTTCATGTCACATCTCAAAAGTGCTTCTTGTGTGTTCTTTGGCAGAAACTTCACTTCTATTTTGTGATAGGTGCTCTGTGTTTGAGCCTCTTACTAAAGATGTGTGTTATTTTTTTTTCTTTTCTAACCTTATTTAGAATCAGAGGAGGAAGGGGAGGAACCTGAGGAAAGACAGCAGACACCTGAGGCTGTTCCTGATGATAGTGGTGCTTATTATGAGCAGGCTGTCAGGTAATAATATATTTATAGATTAAGTCAGGTGTTGTGTGAGACAGGCTGCTTGTAAAACAGGTCACATGAATTTATTGCTATTAATAGCTTTCTTCTGACAGTCAGAAAATTTGTTTATTGATCAGCTGAAATTAAAATGTTGTTAGACAGAACATGGAGACTCTGGATTTTTTTTTGCTGCTTTATAGTGTACCAATGCAAAATTTGCATCCTTGTGCAATGTGGCCTTACTTGGCCTTGTTCTTCCTCTCAGATGTCATGTGCCTGACTTCTGTATTGCATAAGTAGCACTGCTTATCACCAGTAATAGAATAAATACAACACCACCTCTTTTTCCTGCTTTTTGTGTTGCTGTATAATAGCAATGACATTGAGGAACACCTGGAAGAGACAGCTGCAGAGGCAGAGCCTGAGCCAGAGGCAGAACCTGAACAGGAACCTGAACCAGAGGTGCAGGAAGAAAAGTCTGAGCCAGTATTAGAGGAATCTGCTCCAGAAGAGACTGTGGAAAAGAGTCCTTCTCCAGCTCCTGCTGATCCAGCTCCTGCAGTGCAAGAGGACTCCAGGGTAATGACAGTGGATCTCTCTTTTCTCTGATGTGGTTTCATCAGTATGGCTCTCCTGTCTGCTTACAGAGCTTGATTTTTACTTGGGGATTTTTGTCACTTCTCAGTGTTAAGGAAGGTAAAAGTGGACAGACTGGGACTCAGGAGTCCAGTACTTTGGTTAACCTTGATGTGATACTTGGTGTTGGGCCACTGCTGTGTCCTGTTTCAATTCTGGAATTCAGGACTAGAGTAGAATTGTGACTCCATTGTCATTACACTGAGTCTTTTGAATTTGTATGAAATTGTGGGGAAACTGCTATTGGCTGGCTCCTGGCTTTCAAGTAGAAGTTAAAATTTGTTCCTGGTATCCTGTGTCTATTAGCTGTCCTATCAGTAATATATTTCAGAAGGAAATGTAGTTATGTTATTATCGTTCTTTTTTTTTTTCTTTTTTTTTTAAGACATTTTCCTGGGCATCAGTAACCAGCAAGAACCTTCCTCCCAGTGGGGCTGTCCCAGTATCAGGAATACCACCTCATGTTGTGAAAGTACCGGTCTCGCAGGTAGGAATCCAGCACCTGGAGAAGCTTAAGCACTAACCTAACCTAACCTTAAGCACTAACCTGGCTGACAGGGGAAAAAGAGAGTGAAATCTGCTTGCTTCTGATACGACTTCCCAGGCCCCAAAGACTTAGCATTCTGTGATTCCTGGTAGACTTTATGAAGATGTTATTCCCTGTTTTTTGGGTTGAGAATGAATTGTTTCTCATGGAGGAAAACAGGGAGTGTTCATGTGAATGCCGCTTGCTTTTAGCATATAAGCCAACATGAGCTAACATGTATTTTAGTCACCGGTGGGAAAAACTGTTACCTTTTCCTGTATTCTTCTTATTACCAACTTGACATTGGGTAATAAGGGAGTTCTTAAAAGCTGAACCTGCTGGTATGTGTGTCTGACTGTTCACTCTGTTTTGAATTGATGCAGCCCCGCCCTGAGGCAAAGCCTGAATCTCAGACCCCCCCTCAGAGACCTCAGAGGGATCAGCGAGTGAGGGAGCAGCGAACGAGCATCCCACCTCAGCGGGGTCCCAGGCCAAGTAAGAGAAGTTGCTAAGAAGCTGTCCTCTGTTGCTTAAAGGTTTTGGGGAAGCAGTGTGATAATTAAAGCTTTTAAAATACCATTATTTTTGTCAGTAAGCAACCGATTTTTACTCAAGTAAGAATTCAAGCTTGGCCTCAGCCAGGTGATAAAAAGGCAATCATTACACACTTGCTAGTGTAGACTGCTTTTTTTTTTAATATATGAATGGATAGACAGTGTGAATTGATTCTTTCTAATGGTGATAATTCTCACCATGGCTTGTTTCTCTTTGTTGTGGGGACTGACTTTTCTAAAATCACTTTTGCTTTTCTGTTCAAGTTCGCGAGGGTGAACAAGGCGATGTGGAAACCAGGCGGATTGTGAGATACCCAGACAGTCACCAGCTGTTTGTTGGGAACCTTCCCCATGATGTGGACAAATCCGAACTTAAAGACTTTTTCCAAAGTAAGTTGATTGCTTTGCTGTCCTCTGAGGGGTTGGGGGTTGCAGCCATGGGCGTGGTCAACAGAGCATTCTAATGTATGACCCAAGAACTTGGCTTTTCTCTTGCAGGCTATGGCAATGTTGTTGAACTCCGCATCAACAGCGGTGGAAAGCTCCCTAATTTTGGGTTTGTGGTGTTTGATGATCCTGAGCCTGTTCAGAAGATCCTTAGCAACAGGGTAAATAAATTTCCAGTCAGTGGTTTTTGGTCTGTTGACAACAGACAGTGTTTTTCAGCTTAACAGGAAGAGAATGTACTTGGTCCCTTTAGATTTTTTTCAGCATATTAAAGTAGATGTGATGTTTTCCCCTCCTATTACCAAGATTTGTGCAGTCTTTGTCATTGAAGTAGCTTGTAGGAGCTCATTACAGAGCCTTTTTCTAGTGGGAGATTGCTGAACACAGGAAGTGAATAAATAGCTTTCAGGAAGACAAGGTAGAGTCTGATTCTATGGACAAGTAGAATCTTGTTTGTCAGAGGCTGAAAGGAAGAAGCTGTGTATTGGTGTGCACGCTGAAAAGAATTTTGCTAACAAAGGCAGGAGGTACCTGCTCAGCCTGTCAGCAGTGATTGCTAAGGCAGAATGTGTGTCCATGCCTGCCTGCTGTGGTAGGCAGGGACTCTGGATGTACTCTCCTAGCTGTGCAGGGAGCTCTTCTAAAACCCATCAGAATGTTCTGTGTTAAACCTAAGATGGCTTTTCAAGGGTCACTCCTTCACAGATTTATTTTTTCCAGTAAAACCCCAAGGCTGGATGCATGGTTTTCTATTGCCATTTTTTAGTAAGTAATCCTAAGACCTTTCAGTTTTTCATGGAGAGGAGGATATGAGACAAAGTTTCAGGAATCTGCTTGACCTTGAAGAACTCCTGGCGACCCATTAATGACAGCACCTTCTGTGCTTCTGTTGCAGCCCATCATGTTCAGGGGAGAGGTGCGCCTGAACGTGGAGGAGAAGAAAACACGAGCTGCCAGGGAGGGTGACCGCCGAGATAACAGACCTCGTGGACCTGGAGGCACTCGTGGGGGGCTGGGAGGTGGGATTCGAGGGCCTCCACGTGGAGGAATGTCCCAGAAGCCAGGATTTGGAGCTGGAAGGGGGATCGGGCAACGCCAGTGAATTCATCGCAGATGTTGACATGGTGGCGCAAACCCTTTTTCCTGCAGATTTGTGAATTTCAGCCTTGGGTATCTTGGAATGTGGCCCTAGCCTGTTATAGACTGCTACGTTTGATACTATTTTGGCCCCTTTTTGTTTGTGTTATGGTTATGTGATTTATTTTTTTCTAGTCCTTGTCCCAGATTCCAGCTTTGTGGAACAACGTTTTAGGAAAAGTGGATTTTAAAAAGAAAAGAACTGAATTTTCTTCTTCACCTCAAACTTACGGACTGGTTTTTGGTTTTTTTGGTACCAGTGGTTTTTCCTAAAGGAATGTCTTCTTTCTTTTATTTTTTTTCCTCCCCTCTTTCTAATGAATTTGGGTGCAGTCAGCGGAATAATATTTCACGTGCATGCGTTCAAGAGCCTGTAGGAAAACATAGTTCTTGGCAAGTATTCCAAGGGCAGAAAAGCAAAACTCTTGGTGTTTCTTTGAGGGTCATACGAACATCCTCCGGTCTGGAGACATTGCCACTTGAAAAAAATTGACTTTCACCTTTCTCTCTGTGGCGCTGTAAAAGTGGAATAATGGGTATCCGTAGAATCTCTTTTCCTTTTGATACATGATCACAGCAAGGAATTCGAACTTCTGTTTTACCACTTTGAAATTTTGGATTGTGGGATAGGTTTTAAATGTCTAGAACTTGACTCTTCAAACACTTTTCCTGAACTTGTGAAATTTTTTATTGAAATAGGGAGTTTTTTTCATGTTTAGTTTGTATTTGTATAAAAAAAAGCAAAATTGTTGTGCCTTCTATTTATCTCTCATTCCAGTTTTGGCAAATTGTTTAAAAAAATAAAATAAAAAAGGTCTAGATTTGCTTTATCAAGTCAAGAGTATTTTGAAGTTTGTCCAAGGGGAAGAGGCTCTTCAGTCACTAGGTTTACAAGGTAGAGGTGGTTGTAGCTAAAGCTTTTAATACCTTCTGTGCATCACTTTGCATTTAAATTATTGAAAACAAATACTTCTTGGATGCAGAAGTTAATAACTTGAACTTGAAGTTGGGCAGGCCCTGTTGTAACTATGGCAAAATTACAAGCAAAGCAGAAATACCTCTGTCACATCCTTTACATTTCCAGCTGCTGTAAGTAATAATTATTTTTGCAGTACTTCATTCCTTGCTTCAGACCTGAAGTGGATAAGAAGGAATTTTTGTCAGAAGTATGGAAGGTGCTTGTCTGTCCTGGTGTTAAGATGTTGAACGCTCTCCACTGCCTCTGAAAGAAGATGAAACTGAAAATAAAATACAAAACTGGGTAATCTCAGTCCAAGAGATCCTGTAAGACGGTGCTGCATAAAGCAGTATTTCTGTAACGCCTGGTGTTAAACATCTGGATAAAAATGGTGGATTTGTGTCTCCACTGGACCTGCAGGTCTCTTGGTAGCACAGTAGAGCTGTGTAGGAAGTTTGCTAATCTGTGTCAGGTGTCACTGTTCCCATGTTTCTTGGTTTATGACTATGACTGTGCAGATGCAGTGTATCATCTCTGACCTGTGCTTGCTGTAAGCTCTGCAGCAGAGCTGCCCTCGGTATTACCTGTCCCCAACAGTCATGTTTTGCATTTCCTTTGCCAGGCTTACTGGTTGAAACTGGTTGTACTAAATGTTGCTGGAGTGTTGGTTTCTGTTTTATTTTTCTCTTTGCATTTGTTACACTGTTTGTCCCTTCCCTCCTTAAAACTGTGTCTCAGATTGTCCTGCTTACCATCTGTACCTGGAGACGTGATACCTTGGTGAACTGGGGGAGTGAGAGTGTGAGCTGTGGTGTGCTCTCACAGCCAGCACTTGGGGAAATTCTGCTGCTTCCTCTTGTGGTGGTAACTGGTATTTTTTTCAAAAACAAAAGCTGTCTGCATTTTTCCTATCAGGAATGCCTGTGAGGTGAAAGTATGCAATGGAGATCTTTTACTGAACCCTGTCCTTGTCGTTTGTGATATGTTTTTTTTACCTTTGTTGGGTTCCTACTGTTCTTGATGTTGAATCCGAAGACTGCAGTAACAGGTTGCACTTCAGACTTATCAAAGTGCTTTTAACAGAAGCTTTTATAGCTCTTAACCAAATCTGCAAAAGCATCTGTAAGCTTGAACCCCCATTTCTGTAGTGGGAGCTGGACAGTTCTGGCTCATTGCTGCCTGATTTGAAAGAAGAGTGTCAGTAAAGAATTTTAAAGGGTGATGAAGTGTGTGCTTGTTCTCATATGAATCATACTCAATATGTTGACCCAGAAAGTCGTGTTCTTGTCCCAAGATGACAGGCAAATAAAAATATTTACATAAAATTCTGTGGGAATGTCTTGTAAAGAAATACTTTCAAAAAGAAAGTTATGTTGTAGAGTGACTCTTGGTATTTGCATTTTGGTGGCTTTGTGACTCACTAATAACAAAGTCCTCTGAAGAGACCTGCTGTATGATGTTGCACATTGGTTTTGATGTTCAGGCTTTCTGTAGCCTCCAGCCCTTCTGGTTTCTGCCTTGCTGTACTGTTAAAACCTCAGTATCTCGTGTCTAAGGCCTCAGTATCTCGTGTCTAAGGCTGCATTCTTGAAGATGACTATGAAGAAACCACGATTTCATTTGCCTCAGCTGGCTGCAGTGGGCTACGCGAGCTCCAAGGAGGCTAATAACCAAGGTAGTCCAGCTCTTTCTAGGAACCAAATACTACAGTCTGAAATGAATCAGACTGTTTATGTGTCTCCTTTCTAGTTCCTCCAGCCAAGACAAGGAGGTGGTGGTGGTACTGAAGTGCTCTTGGTGTCCCAGTGTTCTGCAGGGAGCTGGCAACTGAAGAAAAGCTGTCTAGAGCTCTCAGACTTTGGCACCCATCACAGCCTCAGGGACAGATCTGGAATAACCTTCAGGGTCATGGTAGCTTGATCTGCCCTTCTGAGAGTACAGAGAGTGTTTCATGTGTAACTGGTGTGATCTGGCCTCTTCTGCCTGATCTTAATAGATTAAGACAAGTAGAAATGAAAGCATTTCACTTCCAGGGGTGTTTCATGGTACCCAAACCAGAACTGGAAACCATGATCTGCCTCTGCTGCCTTTTCTCCAAGAGCATTGCACAATTAAAGATTTAAGTTACCCCTTGAGCACAGAGAAACGTCTGCAGTGCTGGGATGCACCAGCAGACTCGCGTGGAGCTGTTTTGTAAAGCTGAACTGAGATCTTTGTGTGTTTGGGAATGCAGATGTTGGTTCTGCATTTCAGGATTCAGACTGGGATCACTTCCTTGCTCTGCAGGGCCCCTTTTCCTTATTTTTCTTTTAATTTGCTCAGACTGAAGCTCTGGTATTGCTGGGTGTCCACTATCCACATACAGGTGAGTGTGGAAGTGGTGAGCTTGCTGAGAGCTCGGCAGGATTTACTCCTGAGGTAGAAAACCGCCTGTGTGGTAGCAGCGAGCTCCGATTTCAATCTGAGCAACTTCCTTCTGGTGCCACTTGGCACACATGCCCTCGAGACCTGGGAGTTTGCTGTGAATAGTGAGAAGGATGGTTCTGGGTGCAGGTATGAAGATCTGGAGTTGATCTCTGCAGCTGCTTATTCTGCACATCATGGAAGGGCATACTTTTGAACAAATTGTGTTTATTGGCTGTTTTTGCTCCATTACAAGGTTTTTCTTGGGGATAGGAGCACACGCTATGCAGAGTTTTAAGCTGTGTGTGCTGTGGCAGGAAGGAATTGCCTCACTGATTTTTGTTTTCCCAACACCAAGATCTTTATCCTTATTTGAATGTTATATGGAAGAATGGGGAAAGGTAGTCCATTAATAACTTTTTTGGTTATGAAACATGAAACTGAATAAAATCCTTTCAAATTCCATCATCACTAAAAGACAGTTTTTAGAGTAATGGCATGTTCTCAGAATAAATTTGAAGGGCTGGATGCTCCCCTTCTATTTCCTGTCACAAAATGCCATTTGCCAAGCCACGAGGGACCTGCTGTTCCACTGGTGATATTTCAAACTTGACAAAGCATCTGACAGTGGAAGGAAAAGCACTTTATTGTGACCATCTTTGTGATTCAGTGTGAGTCTTGCATTCTGAAATTTCGTTTTGGATGTTTGCACCAAGGTCACTCCATCTACAACAGAATTTTAAAGCTATATATAAATAATGTCCTTGCTTGCAAATTAGTACAAGAACTACATTTTTCTTTGTGTTTCCAGCTGCTGTGTGGAACAACCAGCAGTAAAAAAATCCATAGAGAGAAATTTCAGAAAAATCTTTAATTTTTTTAATTGGAATCAGCATGAATGTATGATTCAATAAATATATTTTATATACATTTAACAGCAGAAACTTTACATTCCATCTTCAAACTGCTGAAATAGAACTTCTGTTTTAAAATTTTTTTTTTACAAGCCAGAAAAATAATTTGCCACTGTGGCTGTGTGGTCATGCAAACTGTCTAAGTTACAGGTTTATGTCTTCATGATGTAAAAATACTGATTTGAAGGAAGCAATTGCTTTGCACTCTGACTAATGTAGTAAAATATCCTTAAATTGAGTGTAAGGCCATACCACTTTTGTGTATGTATAGATTTATACATATGTATATATAATAAATTCATACAGAAAGTACAGGGACATCCCTTTTTAAGGTGGGTAGGGAGAAGATAAGTAAGTACTTAATGATTAAGCTGATTTATTCATTTTGAAAGATTTTACATCTTATGTTTTAAACATGACTGCACTTTATATTTTGTATTTCTCACCTGCCTCCTTTGTTCTTGAAGGGAGAGTAGCATGAAAATTAAAAAGCACTGACTTTTCCATTCTTTTTTCAACTTGTGTAAATGAACCAGTAGAGGTACTCGGAGAGCACTTGCATTGCCCACTTCTTTCCTCCTTCTTTAACTCCAGGGATTCTTACTCTGAATATTTTTCTGATTATCTCCTGTGAGATGTGGATTATTTCAGCACCCACCTTGCAAAGAAGAAAGTGAAAACAGCTGCATATGCAGCTCTTCCATTGTTTTAAAGATGCTCATGTGAAGTTAAAGGGAGATGAGTTTTGTCCTGTTAAGAGCAGCTGCTCTTTTTTCCTATGCTGAAAAGTTGATCAAACTGAGTCAATTTAATGTCACTGCTTCTGATATCTTGATAAGATTGAAGAAAGAAAACGCTCTGACCTTGTTGCCATCCTTTCCTGCTGATGAACAACCTTGGGAAAACTTTTTTTTTTTTTTTTTTTTTTTGTTAGCAAGCACATGAAACTCCAGGTAAATAGCTCAAATCTGGATTTAGTACTTACAAAAGAATGCTGATGAATGCTGATACAGGGGCTGTGGTGCACGTGTGTGGCAAGAGGCTCTGTCCTGCAGCCAAGGTTTGGGTCTGTGGTTAAACCCCACATTCTAACCCCGAGGGAGGGTGGCTGGCATTGCCCTCCCTGGGGCCAGGGCGTGCTGGCAGAGGGATGGGACACCCTGTAACATCTCCCAGTGCTGCTGCTGAACCGGCCCAGCCTTTGGCTGCCCCTGCTGTAAACAGCGTCAAGGCGCTGTTGTGTTTGGGAACAAATGAGCTTTAGTAAGCCAAGTATTGGAAACAAAGATTTTCTTCATGCAAATGGCTTGCAGATGGGAGAGATACAGAAAATGGTGCAGTACAATGCCACTGCTTAGTAGGCTTTTTTTTTAGAAGTTTTTGTGAGGTGTTCTTCCTAGAGACCAGATTTTGAGGGTTTGACTAGTGAAGTAAATGCTGCGGGAAACTGAGATTATGTTTATCAAGGACAGAAGGAAAATGCTGTTGAGGTGCTGAACTGTTCCCACTTCTATTTGTTTTGCATGTTTTCAATTGGAGAGTATTCCTGCTGTGTGTTTGTATCTCCCCTCCAAAGCAAAACCAAATGTGCAATGGTTGTCCTGAAGAGAAATATCTTAATATTTTTATTTTTCTTCTAAATTCATTTACAAAACAATGTAAATGGGTGTGCGTTTATAGTTGGATGGGAGAAATTTGTGGGTCCTCCCCCCCTTTTTTTATGTCACTTAAGTGTAAGTTTTTCATTACTCCTTAGTTGTAATTTAACAAGCATGATATGCTGTACACTATGGTAGAAGGTGAGAGACAACAGAGTCCATCAAATGTCACTGTCCACGACATTTAGCCTGTTCATGGCTGTGGTTTGATCTTGGGTGGGTGGTGACAAACTGCTTGGGACAGGCTTGCACATCTTCAGGGTTCCAAGGCTTCTTCCAGAGTGGTGTCACCAGTGCTGCACGATGGCAAACTGCGATGGAATGCAGTGACCTTTGCATGTCAGGCCATTTTTAGGTGAAGTCCTCTGTGTGTTGCTTTGTCTCTACTTCTCTCAGTCTCTTAATCCGCTGAAGTTTTGCTGTATCTCACGCACACACGCACGTATGAATGGCTTTTAGCAGTTACCTCCTATTTCAGTTCTTTTGAAACAGCCAAACCTTTGCTGCAGCTCGATAAGTCCACGAAAGAAGAGGTGAGCTCTGGCCATGATCAGTGCTGTTAGTGTGTCATGACCAGACTTGGGAACCTCACAAACTTCTCTTTTTGTGTAAGAATTCCATTTCACAGTAGGCTTGAGACGCTCCAGGCAGTGCATTTTTCAGGATCATTCATTCCACATGCATGTGGTGAGGTAAGTCCCTTGGCCTTTGTGCCTCAGGTACCTCTGGAGCTGCTGGTGTCCCCTGACCCCAGTCACAGGGAGCACCAGGCTGGTTGTACAGTGAGAAGGAGCTCAGAGGCAGAGTTCAAGCACAACAGGTCACTCTTCCCAGCGAGAAGAAGGTTAACTGTTTACCTGCCTCTCAAATTCTCACTGTAACATCACTGTTTGCATCTTAATATTTGTTTCCCAAAAATTACAATTTGAATGCTCCCAAAGCTGACAGATCCCCAGATTAACCTGCTGTTGTGACCTGATGTAGGGATGGATGGATCAATCATTGTTCTGAAATGTGTGTGTGTCTTTTAAATGCCCTGTCAAGTTAAGTGGCACTGGTCAGGGCTGGAGGGCTGTGAATGGGGTGGGGTGGGACATCAGTCTGGGTATGGAGGTGCTGTTTTTACAATTCTCCACTCTAAGCAGGTTAACTTGGGCATTTGTCAGCTTGGCCCATGCTGTTTATGAGCTTATTTTCTCTTCTGATCTAACCCTGGAATTGGAAGAATGACAGTTCTGGACAAAAACATAGCAGATGTGGGAAGATTGGAATAGAAAGGAAAGTACAGATTCAGCATAGGCAGAGCAGAGTGTTTCAAAGCTCTGGTTCCGTTGTTTCCCTGGCCTAGACAAGCACAAGGCAAAGGAACTTCTGCTCCCTTGTGCTAAGATTTTGTTGGGTCAGCCTGTAGCTGAGCATCTCTTGTACAGATGAGCTCTACTGCTGTGACCAAGGGACTGGCCACAGCCACTTAAAATGGTAAGGAGAGGATGTAACAATAGCCTAAGTCATTAGGGATTAGTTTTTTGGTTTGTTTTTTTTTTTTTTTTTTTTTTTTAATATTCTGGTTATCCTGATCACAAGTGGGATTGATGGCAAGTGGAGGCATACATCTAACCAAGGACTTGCCAGGGTGGTTACACTCCTGCCTGTGAAGGATGTACCTGTGTCCCACACCTTGGCATGCAGCAAGGTGTGTTCCCAGCACCCTTCTTATGTAACAGGGGCTGCCCCCTCTCCACTTCCTTTCCTTTGCTGTTTTTAGAGGTGACACTGCCCGTGCTGTCCCATGTCTCTTCCTCCAAGGGACAAGTCCAGCCTCCTGAATTCTCTTTCCAGCCCCTCAAGGAATAAGCAGCAGCTCATTAATTAAAGCCTTGACTCCCAGGAAGACCATATTGGTTGCAGTGACTGCACTTAACTACAGCAAGGAGTGAGTACTACAGGTTCCTCTCCCTTACATGACCCTTGATCTGCTCTTCCTTTCTCTTTTCAGATCCCTGTCTTCACTCTACTCTTGGCTGGGGAGCTGAACTCTCAGGACTCTTCTACTTTCTAACAGTGCAGCCTCAGCAGAGCAGACCTGGCTGTGGTCACAACATGGTTGTGGCACATCACAAGCTCCAGAGCTGGCCCTGCTCCTCAGGACTCCTTGGTTCTTCACCCCAGCCTGAGGAACTGTGGTGAGGATAATTCTGAGAATGTGTGAGTGCATACCCAGGAGAGGCGGCTAAGGCACCGCCCGTGGCACAATCTTCAATATTGCATAGTTTTCATTCAGTAAAGGTCAGTGTTTTGGGATTAGGTGCCAAGCAAGAAACACTGGAGCCCAGGCCCCAGTTCTGTTACCATTGCAGGCCATGCCCTGCTGATGTGTGCAGGGCTCTGACAGGGCCATGCTGCTTTAAGCAGTTACCAGGCCTCCGCTGTAATTGTGACTGCGATGGTGTCATCACTGCAAAGGTGGTTCAGGCTTGAACCTGGAGCAGTAATTTAGTGCCCAAATCCTGTGGTGTGTTTAACCTAGGCCATCTGGCTCAGCTGGTTGCAGTCTAAAGCCCGATTCATGGTTTTGTCAGACAGGTAACCCAGCAGTGCTGCAGTGTCACCAAGTGCCTGGATAAGGCAGATGTCCTCCCACGGACCCTCTGGGGAAGGGGATTTTGGCTTGCCACAGTGCTAACAGTCCTGGACCCAGCTTCCCAAAAGCCTTAGCAGCAAAAACTATCTGTGAGCTCTGTTGCCCTCAGACCTGGCAGCTCCAGGCAGCTCTACCTGCCCCTGCTTGTGCCAAACTTGACTCAAGTGCCACAGCAGTGACATGATCACAGCCTGGGCACGTGGTTACTGATGATACCTCATGCCCCAGTTTCCGGGATAGGTGGGGAGGATGTCCTTGTTTGACTTAAGCTACTTACGCAATTCAAGTGGAAAATCTGTAAATAAAAGCTAAATTCAAGCTGTGCTGATGGCTTATTTATGCTGGTATCATCCTCTGCCCAGGAAAACATGGATGATTTTATACTGGAAGCGCTGATATACTTGACCCTCAGTCTGGGGACAGGGTTTGTGTCCCCTCTCCTGGCTGGGAGCTGCTGCTCCCTCTCCCTTGTGCTTTTTGAGGCTCTGAGTGCTGCAGGGATTGTTAAACCAACACACAGCAATCCCCCTGCCTTTCCCCAGAGTGGCAACATCAGCTTGTGCTGAATCTTTTCCATCTGTTCCCTCTCCCTGTGCGTGGTCTGGGTGAAACCACAGCTGACCCAGCTCCAGCACTGCTGGGACTCAGTCCTATCCCAGGATGGGCTTCAGCACTGTTTGTAACAGACCCAGGAGCAGGAATACCACAAACATAAACCTCCCCTGTAGTTTCTGCTCAGAAACCTGGCAGTAAAGTGCACAAGGACTGCAGGGTTAGGTTTGCCAGTCTTGATGGTCTTATTTCAATACAGTCATATAATTCCTGCTGCCTTGCACCATCCTTGTTGGCACTGTTGGCCTTGCATGGCAGGAGTGATGGGGCATGCAAACTAAACCTCTCCTAGTGCTTTTCCTTCCCCTTCCTGTCCTCTGCCACTCTTTGCCAGGATCCTCATTTGACAATTTAACCAGTAATTTCCTCTGCTGGGGGCTGAAATCATCCTTCTTCTTGTTTCCTGCCCTGTGGTTTGTGTCCTTTCCAATGTTCCAGCAGCAGGCAGGTGGTGCTGGGACAGTATGAGCAGGTGAGGGAGGAGCTGGAGCAGGAAAGCTGCAAACAGAGAGGTCATTGTTCCTGGGCTTGGGGGCTCTCGGGTCAGGATTCCTCACCTGGCACAGGCTGTGCTTCCCACTGCCACGCTGGCTCTGGTGCCTCTAACCTGGGCTGTGCCCTTCAGTGCTCCTGCAGCCTGGGATCACCTGAGGGCATCGCCCCAGGTGGCTCATGCCAGCTGCTCCCAGAGGAGAAGGTCTCAGCCACTGCAAGCACCCGCAGGCAGAGCTGGGGCAGCTCTGAGCGGATTCTCTGCTCAAAGTGCAACAGCTCCTTCCACCCTGCCTGGTTCACAGCTGCTGATTTCTGGTGGGGCCCTCTGCTCCACACCACAGTGGGAGACTGAGAAAGCAAGGAGCTGATTTCCTATAAGCAGCTGCTGGTTAGCTAGATCAGCGTAAAACAGGAAGCTGTACAGGAATAACAGCCAGAGACCGAATTCCCTCTCACTGACCCTGCTTTCTTTCACAGAGCACAGTCAAGAAAGGTCTCAGTGGCCACCTTGGCATTCCCCAGGAGTCCCCTCCATGTATGGCTGGCCGTGAGAGCACTTCCCTGGGAGCTGTCACCGTGCCTGCCCTGGGGAATGGTTTTAGTGCTGTATTTTGCCAAGACATTGATCCCAGGCCCTTCAAAGTTTGCGGCGCTCAGGAACTGAGCCCCACAGGAATGAAAAACAGGGAGATGAATGCAGAGAAGTGCATTAGACTTGAATGAAGTGAGAGACTCATGCAGGTTCATTTGAGCAAGAGATGTGCAACTGCCCTTAAGAAATAATTGTTAAGGAGAAAGAGAGAAGGGAATGGGAAGACTTCAAGAACCTGAAGTAATTTAAGATGCTAAAATTAATGACTATTAGCTTCTGCTTTGGTGCTCATCCTAGCATCCTGAAGAACAATCAAGTATCTCAATTTTCTACTTAACTAGTAGAGCTAGTACACTCTCTCCATGCAAGTAATGGAAAACTATTGATGCAGGAGCAGCACAAGATGCCCCTTCCATCCACCTCCTTTTCAGAAGAAGACAGGAATGTGTGGGTGCTTCCAAGCTGGGAACAGACCAGATAATTCCTTTGCTGAGCTGAACTTTGTGGGATGCTGCAGCAGGATTGGGGTTTCGGGTACTGGGGTCCACATTGTGCTGTCCACTGCTGCCAGTATCAAGGTTTTGGAGTAAGGAATAGGATATTGAAAGAGATTGTCTGTCTTCAGCACAGGGATAAGAACTATGTTTTATTAAGTAGTGGTAGTACAGTACAAAAATATGATTGTATAAAACCTTTGAGAAATATGGCACCACTGAAAACAGCCTTTTCTCCTTTCATATGTTCCTTTCTTTTCATAAATATACATTGTAAATGCTTCTAACCTTTTTTTCTACCAGCACTGGGAAATTAAGTCTTTAAATCACAGTCAAGATAAAGAGCAGCCAACAGTGTAATTTGAATTATCTTTGCTTTGCAAAATGAAAGATCTTCAGAAGAATAAGAAAAAGCTTCCAGAAAAGTCTGAGAAAAACAAAGCCAAAAAAAGTTCCTGTTTGGAGGATATGAAATTATTCAGCATTTGAAATTGTTTGATAGTTTTAGAAGCAAAGTCCCCCAGGCCTTACAAGCAAAGTCTTCTAGGACAGGAGAATTAGGGCCCCACCAGAGCCATGGAGGGAACGACCTGAGTGTTCCCAGGCAGCTGGTGCTTGGCCAAGGCCAAGGCTGAGCTCTGCAGATTGCAGCAGCCCACATGCTCATTGAACCCTCTTCAGCACCTCTCTGGCTTCCATGGCACAGGGATCCCCGATGGATCAGGTATTAAAGTGGGAGGAACTCTTCTACCTGATCAAAATATAGAAAGCTGGTGGTTTTTTACTCTGGACAATTATATTCATGTGTAAGGAAAAAGAATTCCTGCTCACAAAGCATTACGTCTCCAGCAACATCTGGAAATAATATTTGGGATAAAGCTCTCTTTTTCCAAAGAAGCCAAGTGAATTAGGACCCAATTTTCTCTCTTTACTGCCGGACAAGTGCTGTTTTATTCAGAGGTTTTGCTTCTAAGCCTCATTCTTAAGGACAGATAACAATTATGGAGTTAAATTCCATCAATATGCTGGGAAGTCACCCTGCAATATCAAACCCTGTGCATTCTTACTAATAAGCATAACTGCATCATTTAAACAGCCTACTTTAAATATGAGATAAGTTATCAAAACGAATTCTTTTGCAATACAGAGACTAAACACAACCTGGTACAGATGGAGGAAAACCTTTGATTTTGGAAACTACCCAGACCTGCCAGGGGATCATAGGACAGTCTAAAGTCTTGTGTAGGTGGTGAAACTCTCTGGCAGGACATCCCTGGGACAGTTATCTCAGCACTGTCACACCTTCACCACGATTCCAGTGTGTTTTCTGGTGGGATGTGAGTGCTGCTCACTGTCACCCTGCAGGCAGCCCTGGGGCTGCAAAATGGCCCAAATGGAAACTGGCAGCTTAAGGAAGAGAAAACAACACTGCTTATGCTGAGCATCAAACGTGGCCGGAGCTTGGCAAAGCTGAACTGGAAGCCAAGGCAGGCTGGTAAGAGTGTGATTCTTATTTCAGTCCCTAAACTTCCATGGGCTCCACTGGCAGCTGAAGTATGGGCAAGAAACAGCATTTCCTGATGATTTTTAGTCCCTACATGCCTTCCTCCAGCCTTATTCTGTGCCTGAAAGTGGCACTGGAGCTCCAGTGAAGCAGCAGCTGTGACATAACTGCATCTGCAGCCAGGGTGAACACGGGATTCTCTAATGTGCAGCTGGAGCAGAATGAAGTGGGGCAGAAATGTCTTCCTTCTTCTTGCTCTACTCCTGCTCTTGGTGTTTGGGTTTAATGTAGGACCAAATCTCAGCTAGGTGAGAAGATGGGGCATGGGATTTGCTCACCTACAGGCAGCTCCTTCAGGAAGGAGCCCTGCTGTGCCCTGGAGAGGCAGCCCAGGCAGCCTGGGGGGACAGAAGGTGTGTGAGCCACGGCCGGATTGCCCCACTCCAAAGTGCAAGGTCCGGGCAGCGAGACAGGAGGTTTTTACCCAAATGACAGCAATTTGAGGTCATTCACCTGCACGAGGAAGGAGCTGTGGTATGTGGGTTGCCAAGCCTCTGCTGTGCTGCCGGGCAGGGAAGGAAATTCCCTGGATTTGCCTTTCATCTCAGACAAGGACACGGTGCTTGAAGCAATCGCAAACCGCAGCTGGCACAGCCGGCCCCGCGCACGCGGGGACAGTTCAATAATTCAGCAAAAAAACCCAGAGCCAGCAGCAGACTTGGGCTCCAGCCAAGGCTCGGGACGTTGCCCCAGCATCAAACAACGCCTCTGCTTGAGATCTCCCAGCCTGGGAAAGCACCGTGTGCCAGGGGAAGGAGAAATCCTCAGCCCACAGGTGTTCCACTGCTCCAGTGGAGGGAAAGGGCTGATGTGCTGGCTCATGCTGCCACTGTGTGACCTGGTGACCTGTCCCAGTCTCAGCAGTACAAAGGGACTCAGAAAACTGGGTGGTCTTTGCCAAAACATTTGCCCTAGTCCACACAGCGACCACTGTGGTTTTTATGTTTTTTCCCTCCCTTTTTTCCTCTGTCTATTTTTGTCCTTTCTTTCTTTCTTTCTTTCTTTCTTTTTTTTTTTTTTTTTTTTTCTTTTTCCTTTTTTTCCTCTTAAACTAAAGTGTTTTTAGTGCTGGTGAAAGGTGCTGAATGGCAGCCTTGGAGACGGATGTCCCTCTACCTGGCCCCAGCAAACCCTGGTGTTTTCTCTGGTGTTTCTCCTCCTGGCATCATCCCTGTGCAGGACAGCTGGCAGGTCCCAGGCTCCCCTGTCCTCTCACCTGCTTCTTTCTGTGCTGGTTGGGACCCCCATGGCTAAGCACAACTTCAGTCTCCCATCCCGGGTTTGGGTGCTGCTGACCTGGGCCAGGCTGGACCTGGCAGTGCCCCAGGGCACTTTGCTGTGAGCATTCCAGCCTCTGCAGGAGGGAGCCCTGTGCTCCCGCAGCAAACAGCAGATCCCCAGCCCAGCTCAGCTCTGCTCCCATCCTGAGCAGGAGAGGGAGGAGAGTGGTTGCACCCCGTGGGTACCGCTTTTCTCTCTGCCTTCTTTTGGTGCCTAACCCAGACCTGACCCCAAGTGCTTCAGTGCAGACTGATTGTCTCTTCCTCAGTGCTCTCTTTCACCTCTCTCCCTAAAGTGCAAACAAACACAACAGAGTCACCCTGGGAGCTGCAGCCAGCTCTCACCCAGGGGCCCAGGGGGACAAGCCCTTGGCTTGCCCACAGCCCCCAAGCCAGGCTTTCAAGTAACACCCTAGAGGTGCTTGGCACATTTCTCCCCACCCCAAACACCGATGCCAACCTGTGCTACCTCCTGGGCAAAGAGAAACCCCTTTGCTCACCCCTTCCCACCTCCCTCCCCCCTTTCCCCATCCCCACCAAGCTGTGCCTGCCTCCCCCATCTCTCTGCCAGGCAGCAGAGAGGGGCAAAGCAGCCTGCTCCATCTTCCCATCTGGGTTCAAGGTAAATGCAGCACCAAAATAGATACAAAAATAGAATTTTGGGTCCATTGGCCCAGCTTCACTATTAATATAACTGCTATGAAATGTCAGAAAATAAAAGCTGCTCTCTCTATACATACCTGCCCCCCACCCCCCTTACTGACAGTATTGCCACACGCCCGGTCCTGTCAAAACAAGGCATCAAGATGCCTGTTTTTTCTATATTTTAAATACAATTGCTTCCATCCCCCCATTGTAAACAAACATGGCAGAAAGGGGTTTGGAAAAAAAAAAAACAACCAACCAAACAAAAAAACAATTTTAAAAATCCTTCATAGTTTCTAGTGTTCTGAATAATATTTCTGCCTCCTGGGACCTGAATCCTGACAGGTTGTTTAAAAGGACAGAAGGTACCTGTGATTTCTGATGAAGGCCCTGATGTCCTTCTCGGGTTTCCTTTGGATGCTCTCTGGTGGGGATGAGAGAGATAATGTGTTTGCTTTCCTCTATGCAAAAGTCACAAAGTGTTTGATCGGCAAACCCGTGACTAAAAAAAGTAAATATATAAAATAAACAGCAATCCACAGCCTCTTTCTTAAGTTTCCCCATCTATCCAATTTTCAAAGTGCAAAACCTAGAGAAGCACAGAATGATTTTCTTGAGGTGTTTTTCTCCTTTTGTTAGGGCTTTTTCCCCCCACGTGCTTGACTGGAATGGCCTTTCCATAGCAAAAGTCAGATAAAGCATAATTGCAGTAGTTTCTGCACATGGAATCATGAATCATTCCAGTGACTTGAGAATCTAAGCTGTTAATAGGCTAAAAAAAGGATTTTTTTTTGTTGGTCTTTTTTTTCTTTTGTTTTCTTTTTGCATTATAATTAAGCATGAATATATATTACTATATTACACTGCTTGGATTGCTGGAGCAATCCACACCTTCCTATGCTGTAAAACTAACTCCCACCCTGCAGTCCCCAGATCATGAGCTTCTTTTCTCCTCCCTGTGCCAGATACCCTCAGTTCACATGATTAAAAGTCCCTCCCAGCCCCCTCCCTTTTTTTTTTTTTTTTTTTAGTAGATATTGCCGCATTCTTAAATTCATGCATTGCTGCATTGCTATTGCACATATATAAAGGGTTGCTCGCTCCCTCCCGGCTGCTCCCCTCCCCTCACTGGTTGTGCACGTCCTCTCTGCGGACTATCTTGTAGATGATCCAGTAGAAGATGTTGAAGATGAGGAAGGCCATGGGGAAGCCGATGCGGGAGATCTTGTCGATCTTCTTAGCTCTCTGGATGAAGAGCTTCCTCATCTCCTCGGGGGAGCGGGACGGCGGCGGCACCGGGTTGGCCGTGTTGTTGTTGTTGGCTCCCTTGACAGAGATGCCATCCTTGGCTTGTAGGCAAGCTGGCCCCATCCCGTAGGCGGTGAAGTTGAACCTGCCTTCACCAGCTTCGTCCTCCTGGAACAGATTGAGCATGGGACTCTACTTAAAATGAGATATAGACAGTGCACCCTCGCTATAAGGCTCTCCGCTGACAGCGTCCTGCTCTGCACGGGAAAGATGCTCCCACCATGCCCCGGCACCCTTGGGCAAACCCCCTGCTCTTGGGAGATCAGCCTTATAGAGGGGTGCTAGCTGAGTGATGCACAGATGCAAATCAGGGGATCCAGGCACCCCGTGGAGAACAGCACTGACTTCCACCCCGTTGAGGTCTTTGACCTATTGGAGGGTTTGTGGGACTGCTTTCATTTTTCCAATTGCATCCCCTGTTTTGCTTCTGCCTCTCCCTACCCCCCCACCTCCTATTGGCACCTTCTTTGCTTTGCCTGTGCAGTTTCAGCTTGCCCAGAAGGAGTGGGCTCCATGTAACTCACGTAGCCAAAGCTGCAGCTGCTTCCTACAGAGTTACATGGATGTGCAGGAGCCAGGAGCTGTCCAGGAAAAGAGCTCTGCAGGCAGCGTGCAACCAGCCCTCACTCTCCTGCCCATGGCACCCCACAGCCATCCCCAGGAGCCAACTTTTAGGTGAGGAACTGAAGTGTCCTTCTGTGGGCCAATGGTAAGACATGGCTGCTTGTGGTAATGGCAATTATTGAGAAATAATATGTGTTCTGATCTAAAGGCAAACAGTGTTGCTGTTTGGGTTTTTTAGGTGAAAACTTTGCTGGAATCCCAGAATGATTTAGCCCTATTTTATTGAACACAGGGATGTAATGACAGGGAAAACTAAGTTTGGTCCAAGTCATTCAAGCAGTGATTTGCAGAGGCAGAATCTGAAGTCTCTTGACTTCAGGTCACCAAGGCTAATTGTAGAGCAGTGGCACTAATTAATCATTAAGAGAGGCTGATCCATGCTGTGTCCCCCAACACTGACCTAGCAGCCCCCTTCCTTGTAGCTGCCTGTCCACAGTGCCCTGCTGCCCCTTCCCCTGTCCTCTGAAGAGGGTCTTTTCTGGATGGCTTCTGCTTCCCATGGGCTGCTGCATGGGATGGAGGAGCAGGACACAGAGGACATTGCCATATTTGAGCAAAACAAAACGACCCAAACAAAATCAAGATCTGGCTTTCTGCCATACTCAGAGCTTATGGACCTTCTCATCACGTCTGTAATGCAGGGGTTCAGGTAAAACTGCCCCTGCTCTTTTCCCATTGCACAAACAAACCCTGGCACATGTCTGGCTTAACCTAAGCCACTTGATCCTTAATTTACTGAGTTTTTTTTTATCTTTTCATTGCTGAGGGCCCACTGGCTGTGACTTTGCTTTGGCCACTGTGGCTTTGTTTTGGTGAGTGGTGTACCAGGGTTAGAGAAGATGACAGTGCCTTTTTCAAGGTGCCATGTCAAAGGACAAAGGCAAAGATCACCAGCCACACTGGGAAATGTTTCCAAATACACTCCATGTGGGTCTGATGATGATGTCATGTTAACCAGACTGGTCCATGCCACTGCAACATCTCACTTTTTTTTTAGCCCGGTGTGTCATGCCTAAACCAGTCAGAGCTACCCAGACAAGTCAGGACATCAAGACAGAGCAATTAGTGCCCTTGGCAGCTGCATTAGCCCATTTACATATTAGCAGTCAGCTTAGTTTTCTGATGAGCCTGCAAACCTTGTTCATTTAGCTTCTGCAAGTGTTTTTGTTTATGCTTTGCTCCAATTAAATAGCTGTGAGATTGAGCAGGGACTGTGCTAAACAGCCTTGTGTTCAGAGGAGCAGCTCTGGCAAATATGTCTTAAACTTGTCTATGTATTAGTGGCTTTCTTTTCCTTCTTATTGTTTTATCAACAGACTGATCTGCATGCAGTAGCACAGATCCAGAGATGGGATGCCTGAATCCAGATGAAGAGATAAGTGCACTATGGAGACATCCATGTGGGTGGGTTTAGTTGTGCCTCTGTTCAGCTGCATCTTCCAAACCAAAGCTTTGTTGATTTTGGGATGGCAGAGTCCTGTTCTGGTCAAACAAAATCAGTGGGTGCTGAGGGTGTCATCTGTTATTTCTTTTCCCTTGCATTTATCCAGCACTTTTTCATCCCTAGTCCTGACTGGGTTGAGCACAAATGAACAATGATCTCCTGATTTGCAGATAGGATGACTGAAGCAGAGAGAGACAAATCTAGAAAAATACAGGGATTCCTGCTCCTCAGCCTCCACTTCCTCCTGGAATGGTAGCAGTTCTGCAAGCACACACTGTGAACTGCTGCAGGACAGGTTGGACCCTGGGAAAGACTTTTAATGGCTGGGACAGTGAAACAATGGAATGGGAGAAGGTTTCTGGATGGGATGGATCATGGAAAGTAGACAAATACCTATGAGGAATATTTAAGGCAGACCTTGGTAGTCAACTACGGGCTTGCTTGAGATTTGCATCAGCAAAATTGTCTTTATTTCTTCTCTCCTAGAAAATGTACTGGATTTTAATGCTCTCCCGAGGGCAGCTTCTCAGGCCTGGTGCTGAAATTTTGCTAACCCCTTCCCTGATTCTACCAGTTATATAGGGACAATTCTTAAGTGCCTTTGGCCTTGTGATCACAGCCACCTTTATGTTTCTTTCTGATGTGATCTGTGAAGTGAAGTCTTTGCTGTTGGAGCCCAGGCTGGGGAGCTGCTGGAGCTGCGTGCATGCTCAGATTGGGATTGGGATCGGGATCAGCCACGGCAGGTAAGCATGGAGCAGGCTAAGGCTCAGAATAAAGCTCTTTCCTTCCAGGAGGAATTTGCAGTCAGTCTGAGAAGCAGATGCTTTTGAACATGGAGATGACAGACACAAAAGAGGTGTCACTTACCTCTGGGTTACTGCAGGCTGTTGTGCTGGAGGTGCTGCTCTCTGACAGACACCCCTCACACTTCCCTGCCTGCCTCCCCCAGCCCTGGCTGCAACTTCTGGGGAGGAGAACTCACACCAGAACGTTGCTGTGTGACAATTGTACTGTTGAGACCAACCCTTTTGCTTTTGGCTTCTGCAGCTTGCTGGACTCCTGGGGTCAGCAGGCTGTTAGAACAGGCACAATCCATCGAGGCACCTCTGCTTTTTGGCGTGTGAGCCTCCTTAAAATCTGACCAGACACTGGGGACCTCCCTGGGGGCTAGTGGCTTGGTTCAGTTGACCATGGTGTTCTGCTGGGACAGATTTCACTGTGTCCTTCATGCTTTATGTATTACCTTATGATGCCTCCTCTTCCTTCTGAACCTGAGCAGCTCTTTGTGCTGCCGAGACACGAAGTTGACGGCAGCGTATTCCAGAAGGGCAGAGAACACAAACAGCAAGCACACGGCCATCCAGATGTCTATGGCCTTCACATAGGACACCTAGGAGTCAGAAAGAGACAGAAATGGGATGGCTTCCTTACCCAAATACATTTTTACTTGGTGTTTTATAGGGCTGACATCCGTTTTTGGATACCAGAATCTCGCTCATTTAACGTCAATGTGTTATCAGGTCACTGAAACTCCTCACGGGCTCTTAAGTAGCAATAATTCCACATCTTTTAATTTATTCAGGCCTTGATTGTGATTGTTTATGTGCAAGGAAAACAGAAATCCACAGTACCAGAAGCCCTTCATAAAGGGAAATTCAGTACTGTTATAAAAGTAGGATGGTCAAGTGACTAAAAAGCTAAAATGTAGTGCACATCCATGTGTGGTTGTTGCAGGGGTTTGTAAAGTACAGAGCTCCTGGTTACTGGGAGTTGTGGTGAGTGCTGAATCTTAGGGGAAGTTTTGCTGCTAGTCCTAGAGAATATAACATTTTTTCACAAATGGGACTGGAATTTGCTCTTTGTCCTTACACAGGAATCGTGCAAAGGCAGCAGGAGGATCTGTGTAGGGATTTCCTTAGGTGCTGTCCCCAAAAGGAGCATGATTTCCCTGGTGTTCCAAGGGTGTTCCCTACCTTGGGCAGTGATGCTCGGGAGCCAGAGCTCTGCGTGGTCATGGTGAGCACGGTGGTGATCCCCAGGCCCACACGAGCAGGTGCAGCATCCATGTTGATCCAGAAGGAGATCCAGGACAGAATGACGATGAGAAGGCTGGGGATGTACATCTGGATCAAGTAATAGCCCATCTGCCTCTCCAGGTGGAAGCGAGCTTCTATGCAGGTGAACTTGCCTGAGGAGGATGGGAGATACATGGCAGGTTATTGGGAAGGCACAGTGAGCCTCCTGTTCTCAGCCAGCATCTGGGGATTCTCCTTCTCCTTGCATTGCCTAAACCACAGTCTTGTTAGGGGAGGAAATGAGCAGCTGTTGCCCAGGGCACGTAGTGATAGGACAAAGGGGAATGGCTTCAAACTGAAAGAGAGAAGGTTTAGATTAGATATTAGGAAGAAATTCTTCCCTGTGAGGGTGGAGAGGCCTTGGCACTGGTTGCCCAGAGAAGCTGTGACAACCCTGCCCAATCCCTGGAAGTGTTCAAGGCCAGGTTGGACAGGGCTCAGGGCAACCTGGGACAGTGAAAAGTGTCCCCATGGCAGGGGGTTGGAGCAATATGGTCTTTAACCATACGGATTCTTTATGGATTCTATGAACATAGAATGGATTCTATTAACATAGCAAAGAAAGCCCTTCGGCAGTATGTTCTATGTCACTTAAATTTCAAAGACAAAAGAAGGTTCCAGGAGAGAAGATCCCAATCAAACACCCTTGAATTGATGCAGTTGTTACCAGGGACAAGAGGGTTTTGCACATTTATGTCCATTAGCTTTTCATCTGCTGTATATGTTCCCACATGTCTGCCATCTGTGGAATTGTAGGACAAGGCCACAGTGCCATCAGACAGAGCAAGAGACTCTGGCAAATGCACAGTCCTGAATGCCTCTCTACTGAACCCCTCAGTTAAGGGTTAACAGCACTGACCTGTGTTGTAGTGCTTCGTGCAGTATCTCAAGTCTTTTTCTTCTTTGAGGATAAACTGAGGCAGTGTCAGCCCATCAGCAACTTGCACTGCTCCTTTTTCTTGCCACTCAAATATGAGATCATTCATTGTGTAGCCGACTGTTGAGAGGAAGGGACAAATGTCACATGAATCACATTAATACTGATGTGGAAAGGGACAGTGTTGCAGAAGAGAGCCTGGAGGCAGGGGTGCATGCTGGCCTTCCTTGACAGTGCTGTCATGAATGGGATTTGGGTTGAGGCAAAACTGCTTGTTCATGTGGTAAGAGCCAGGGCAACCTCCTCCACTGCAGCTGCAATGCATTTTCTGCAATAAATAACATTTTTTTCTTGAATTTGGCTCACTGAACTGTTTTCTGCTGTTTCCAACTCGACTGCTTTCTCTGGAAGAAGCTCATCATCTTTCCCTCCTCTGGGATAAGCAACATGTACAAGTGGCAGATGTTCATCCAGAGAGAAAAATGCCACTTGCAGCTGAAAGCACTTTCACCTCTCCTGCAAAGTGAAAGGCCAATGTAAACACGAGCAAGCCAGGGCTCCTCACATGGGATCTTTTGAGGTTTGGCTTCTCTAGCAAATGTCACATGGGCTGAATGAATGGAAAATCCTAAGCAAGAGGTTCTGCAGCAAGCCTCCAGTGAAGGCTGGGCTGGGGCTGGGTTGCAGCTGGGAAAGGAGATGGCAGGGGAGAGCAGCAGGGAAAAGAGCTTGTCTCCCCTCTGAAATGTGCACAGGACTCACAGCTTTCCAGCTGCATGATGCACGTCTGGACGTCCATGGGGAAGTTCTTCAGGTCCATGGGGCAGGCCAGAGTCAGCGTGATCCTGAGGAGAGAAGAGAGCACAGGGAATGGCAAACAGTGGGCACTGCTGAGGGCTGAGCTGGGGGAATGACTGATCATCCATCTCTTCCTGCCTGTGCTCTCGCCCTGGTGCTGGACAGCATCAGAAATGCTGAACGTTTGGTCTGTGACACCATTCCCAGCAGAGCCTGCTGCTCGTTTCGTTGCAGTGCTGTTTGAGACTGTGTGCAGCTGAGCTCCCTCACAAACAGTTCTGCTGCTTTTCCTGTCCTGCCTCAGGTTCACAGCAGGCTGGGTGAGCAGAAAGCCCACGCCCACTCTCTGGAACCCCCAGAGGCATTTCTAGAGACTGGCACTGTTCATAAATCCCTGAACAGAACATTTGTGTGTGATAAAAAAACACCACAAAGATGTTTCATCAAGATCATATGTTTGTGTGTGGGGAAAGAAAGACTTCCGTGGGATTTTCTGCAGGGAAAATGCCTTGTGCTAAGCCAATGTGAACTCCTGTACCTTCCCGAATTCCTGCAGAGCCCTTGAGACCTCTATTTCTGTCTCCATTTTTCACTAGGTGCAGGCTGCATTTTCTGTGTTATATTGCTGTGCTGCTCTGTACCATGATCTATGCTTAAAATGTTTGGTTGGTTCAACAAGCTGATACTAAATGATTTGCTCCAGATAGTTAGACTTGAGTTATTTGGTTTGATAATGTTGCTGTTCCCTGAAGTGTTTAGGGTTTTCAGCTTTTTGCCTTGATGTAGAAGTAGCAGAATTACCCAGGGGACAGAAATTGAATTTTTCTATCATCAGACCTACAAGAAACTTATCAGGAGGGAAAGATACTTTAATTTAAAATCTTATGTTGTTAGAAATTCTCAGCTTGAGTTTGGAGGCATGTTGGGACAGAAGATGTGACAAAGTCCACCTTCTTGTGAATGCCTTGCCTGGAGTTTGATTATTGATAGTAGTAGCAAAGAACCAGTTAGAAAATGGCACAGCACCTTATAGAGATTTTTCTTTTAAAAGGGAAAGACTATTTCTCCTTCTGGAAACTCCTTGAATTTACAGTGTGCTCTTCTTTCTTTTTAATTTTTACAGGAAGATGTACTTATAAATAACCTATAAAAAACCTTAAATAAACCTATATTTTCATTCAGAGGTGAGTGAGATAGGAGTTTTGTTCTTTTTAAACAAGAACAGAAATATTTTCAGGTTTCTGCCTTGAAAATGGTGATTTTTCCATGCTCCCTGCTGAGTCATTGCTCTGTTTGGCAGAGCAACCCCACCCTGTGCCCCTCTGTGCCCCTGCAGACCCCCCTGGAACAGGACTCTGTGCCATGCTCACTGCCAAGTTGCTGCTGTTAGTTTTGCTCCCTGCCTGGTTTTTAAAATGAAGAACTGTGAGATTTCCCCATTCAGCCAACACACGTGGCAATTGTCTTACTGTTCTGGCCATCAGGGAGCTGGTCTTTGGGCTGGAACCACCTTGGTGTTTGATGGAGGCCATCTACTTTGCAGCATTAAGCTGTTTATTTCCCATTTTACAGCTCCACACTGCTTTTCCTTCCCATTGCTGCCACTAGGAGCTGCAGTGTGAGATGGGGTGTGTGTCCCATAGGCAAATTTTATACATGAGCTGGAAGAGTCTTCAATATAGAGTTAAAGCTTCCCAGTCTAAGCCCGTGAAGTTTGATCTTAATTTCATTGGTTTAAAATAAAGTGTGAATGGGGTTGGAAGTGAAGTAGGGGCTAAGGTTGATTTCCTGTGGGAAATTCAGTGCAATCAGATCAATTTAGCTGATTCTTGGATCTAGCAATAAAGGGATAACTGGGAACAACGAGGCTGAGACAAAGCCATGGGGCTCTACTTAGCATTTTCCATGCTTTTTACTTTTTTTTTTTTTTTTTTTTTTTGATCAGGAAATGCTGCAGCTTTGAAAACAGAGTGTTCATGAGCTTCTACTGGTTTTCACACCGCACAACTGGTTCTAGGCTTGTACTAACATAAGATATCTAAAGTAATTTTACATTAGGGATGTTAAGGAATCTACTCCAAGCAGAAGTCCTTGAACTGAAAGAGGTGAAGATGAGTTAAATTCCATCCCAGACCAAGCCTCTGCCTCAATATGCTTTAGCAGAGGTCCCTTTTAACCACATTGCTTCATCACTGCTAATTGAATGATCTCACACCTTAAAAACTCCTAAATTTCTCTTCTCCAACAGCATGGCCAAAGGCTCGGAGGGCCTTGGTGGAGTCACCTCACCTGATGCTGTAGAGGACGTTGCCGTTGCGGGAGATCCTCAGCAGCTTGTTGTCCGTGGTAATCTCATGGAAATGGGCCCCTTTCTCGTTAGCAAAGAACAGGTCAGGCTTCCAGATGGAGTCCAGCATGGAGGGGTCCAGGTCCAGGGAGTCGTCGGGGTACTCGTTGTAGGCCAGCCGGGGGTCGTTCCACTGCTGCCGCAGGAAGATGTTCACCCTGTAATCCTGCACACACACACACAGCAGAGCTCAGAGCAGCCTCGAGGTGCTGGCAGCTGGGGAGCACACACTAAAACCATCCTAAAATGAGCCAGACCACGTCCAGGCCTATGGTTCCCAAGCTATGCCAAGTGTTTTTGGTATTATCCCTCAAGGAGCTGTTATTAATTTTTAGCTTTGTAGCCTGCAGCTATGGCATAGCATGAGGAGCTGCCTGTCCCTGCATCCCTCTGTTACAGCAATTGTCAGCTGTGTGGGAAGGGCCAGGACCTCTCTGTCTGGACCCTGGGGCTGCAGAGGATACGAGCAGTTGTGGAGAGCAGAATGGCCACTGTCAGCAGGAGCATGTTCCAGAGGAGTAAGTGGAGAAAGAAACTGATACCAGCTTCCTTTCAGTACTGAACTGTCCTATATCGTGACTATCTGTAGTTCACCCAGCACTAGGAAAGGAAAAGGCACAGGGAGACAGATTGTCCATGAAAGAGAAATTCCCTGTGTGTCTGCTAATACAAGGATAACTCACACGAGCTGATGGGAGCAGCTGCCCTTGGTTAGAGTTTATGAGCAGGATATGCATGAAGTCTGCTCTCCTAATCCTGAGTATTCTGAGTTCCCCTCTCTAATGTCAAAATGCCATAAAGGCAACAGATTTTATAGGGAGACCATCTTCCTTGATTGAAGGTAGTCCCTCAGCACTATGCAAATTTATACTTGCTTCATAACCACAAGTCTTACAGCTCCCCTAATCCCCAGGTCAAGGCTGGCTGCTGAGGCTCAGTTCAGACACTACTGGAAAATCAGGGGCAGTTTCTCTTCTCCCTGTCTGACCCACGCTCCTTTTCTTCTGACTTTCACATAAGAAAGTGAGCCAACAAATTGAAATGGGGAGAGGATGTGCCAGCTATCAGGAGAGGGATGAAAGCTCCACAACCATAAATTAATTGACATTTTCTAAGTATAGAGGCAGACTGCATCTGAAGAGCAGCATATAATAAACCAATTCCACTGCCCAGGCCCAAATGAATAGTCCTTCTCATGATTAAGGGTTTATTTGCTGCCTTTCTAATATAAATGTACTTTGAAGACTTTTATTAGGACACAGTTAATGGAGGGTGTCTGATGTGCTTGCTGGTGCCTGATACCTGCTGCAGGCACTCGGTGAGAGGCTCCCCTCACCCTGCCACCAGCTCTGCTCTTTCCATCTGGAGAACACAGAGCTCTGGAGTTTCAGGGTGCCTGTATAGAAGAGACTTTCTGATGCTGCTGCCTCAAGAGCTCGCTGGACTGTGAACCTACAGCCTCTTGTCAACAAGGACACAAATCTCGTGGTGTCCAGTGGCACTGGAGGGTTGGGAGAGGATGTGCAGTAAGGTAGAGAAATCATAAAGAAAGGCTTCATAAAATCAAGCCTGCTCTCCTGGAATCAGTGGCTGGCCTTGTCAAAGCCAGCACTTTGCAAGTTCTCATGTGAAAGCAATCCTGGTGTGAGCAGTTAGTTTACATAATCTATTCCTGGGTAAAAACAACCAGCACTTGTATAAACTGTTTTTACACCTTTAGATAGAAACATGAAATCTCTTATGAATAATTTTCCCTGCACATACACACTGAGAGTTTGAGTGAACAATCAATACAGGATAACAACTTGTTTCTCACCAATAAAAGTAATTGGCAAGAAAACTACTGACCAATTGGAGTCCACACCAGGTCTGTAAAACTGTATAAAAAGGAGTTATTTGAATAAAGAACAGCCTTTTCCACCATGAAGAAAATGGAGTCCCCTGCAGTTTATTCCCATAAGAGGACTGTGTTGGGTGCTGTGTTTTGGACAAGGTAATTCCTAGCCAAGCACATGGTCTGGAGTCTGTTTCAAGCCACTTGGAGCCATCTGCACCCTCAGAGGACTGGAGCTGCTAATGACATTAATGATTGTGACAACAGCAAATGAACCACGGGCTTGACGCTGAAAGGAGCAGACCTCTGAACACAAAAAAGAGTTGCAACACTCTTTCCTTCAGCTGATATTCCAAGTGTCACCTTCACAAGTCTTTGCACATCCCTCTGACTTAATTATTCATCTCTGTCGACCCTGGGTAATGTGTCTGGAGGAAATGTGAATAGCTGGGGACAGCTGGGGACCAGGGTCTCAGCACAGGGCCAGCCCATCGTGCCAGCTGGGAAAAGGAAAGGAGCCATGAATTCCCACTTTCCACAGCAGGCAGCAGCTCCCAGAGCTACCTGTGTATTTCCAATTCTCTCTTTTCTGTGCATTAAGATCTACAGCCACTGCAGTCAGGGGAAATCAATGTCACTGACCTAATAGGTAGAAAGCAAAAGGTTGTTTTGCTTATTCAGCTACAAATAAGCTGGATGCTAGCAGGTCAGCTCCAGTTTGGGACTTCTGTCATGTACAACACAAATTAAACTCATGTTTGGAAGAAACTTCAGTGGTGGCTGCCCAGAAGTGTGCTCAGCCTGATGGAGCAGTAGAAGGGGGCAGGGAATGGAGCCAAATTCCCTCCAACAGCCTGAGTTACTGCAGGTAAGCTTTGTTGATGGAGCAAATTCACTGCTTCAGCTCCAAAACTTGCCAAAAGGACAGGAAAGGGTGAGACAGGAGGTGCTGAATGGTTTATACTGCCACCACAGCAACAGACCACAGGCAGAATGACATCCATAGTCTTTGCAACCACGGGAGGCATCTTAATTAAACACTTGGGGGCCAAATGAAAATTAACTTGTTCACAGTGGGTGGCTGTGAGAAGGCCCCTCCTAACTCACCTCTGGAGTGACAGTGTCCTGTCCTCGGGTCCTGCTGAGAACAGTCCAGGGGCACCTTGTAAATGTGTGGTGGGAGAAACTGCACCACCTCCACCCCGGGGATGTGCAGCAGCGTGGGGAGTAACTCTGATTTGTGTAACTCTGTGCTCCTCCTTTGGAGATAAGTGTTTGCTGTGGGTATTTCTTGTTTTGGGATACAGAAAACAAGGCATTTACGTTGTGATATAAAAAAGGCAAGGATGAAGAAATATGCTACATGGACTGAATGTAATTCTCTGGCTTTGCCATTTCAGGGCATTAATATTTTACCTCTGTGTGTGCATTTATGCAGATCTTCCTACTCAGGGAGTTTACTCCACAGTCCTGGCCTGCTCACTGACAACGTGGTTTTCTCCCAGATGCCTTTGCCCTTATGTCATTGCACTGCAGTGTTGAGGGCTCTGAGCAGCCTTTTAGGTTCCTCATGTCGAGCCTTATTTGAACATCAATGTAAAACCAAGCACTGTGGCTGCAAACTGGACATGACACTGCCTGAGGAGCCGGCAGAAGGCAGGGAGAGCACTCAGGGGATGTCTGTGCTGTGACACAGGCTAAGAGAAGGGTTACAGTGCTCTGTACCAGACGAGGATCCTCTGTGCTGAAAGCTTTGTCCTCAGCACTGCAGTCAGGCTGAGAGGTGATGAGCCAAGCAACACTCATTCCTTGGCTACCTGGAGATATGCAGCATTTCTCCTGGACGCTGTAGAGGAGATCTTAATTAGCATCCCCAAGAAGTTCAGTTATTCCTAAATGATGGACAGCGTTGGCCAGTTTCTGATGTGAACTTTCAAGCAAAGAAAGAAGAGGTCTGACCGGGACTGCAAACTTGGCAAAAAAAAAAATCAAAAAAACCTCTCTTTCTCCATATCCTTCTTATCCCTCACACTCCTCATTTGTGTGCCCATCACATCCAGGCATTGATTATCTTGTGCAGCCTGCTCCTCTGGCTGGCTGGGGAGAGGGGAGCAGCAGCTCTGTGCAGTGAAGGCATTCAGGAGCTTTGCAATTTGGCACAAAGGCATTTTACTCCCAAGAGGGAAATGACACAAGGCAGGAAGAGAATAACTGGAGTGATCAAAGTAGTTCAATTTGATAATGCTGAAATGAAATTCTGCTTAGTGACCTCGCAAGGAGACATGGAAACAGGAGATCATTTGAGACCTTCCCTTGCCAGGATCCCACAGCCTTGACATCTTCTGCTGAAAGCAGAGGAGGCTGGAGGCAGTGCTGAGCAGAGGGGATGGAGCCCCTCAGGACACTCCATAGGTTTTCCCTGCTGACTCAGGGGCCCTGTCAGAGCAGCTTCTGCACTGAACAGTTTTGGGGAGAGATTTCCCCTTTGATAAATTTTCATTTTGCTGGTGGAAAAAACAGGGTAGAAACTGATCTCCTTCAGAAGGGGATTCTGGGACCCCAGCAGAGCATGAGGGGCTTTGTTAGCACTGAGTTAATTCTCTAGAATGGGAATGAACAAACATTTTGAAGGCAACCTGCCTTGTCAAGGAGCACTACAACAGACTGCAAAAACACCAAGCACACCAGGAGCAGCCCTAGGGAGGTTTAATAGCCAAGCAGCCAATTTGAAGCTCGTGTGAAAACACACCTGGGCTAGGGGAGGAGGAGTCTGTATCAGGGAAGGGCAGGCACCTGGTGAGGGGTGGGAGCAGCACCCTGGTGCTTCGTAAGTGTGGGGATTTTTATGCTGGAACCCAAAGCAGGAAGTTTTTCTGTGTCTTTCCACAAAAAGTGGGACATAGCTATCTCTCTGAGCTAGTAGAGCTGCTGGGATGTGAGCTGCAGCCAGCACCAGAATTGCAAATGTAGGTATTTAGTAGTGAGGTCTTGTTTTTCAGCTTGAGGGGGTTTTGTGTCCTTGTATTTGAGTTGCACAGTCCTCTTTCATGGCTTCTTTTTGTTTTTTCTTTCCCCCCTCCCTTCTCCATTAGTGCCCAGACAAACTCCAATCACAGACAGCTGGAACACTGCAGGTCTAACACTGAGATGGCAGCAGACTGTGAGTAGCTGTGGAAACCTTTTCATTTTGTGTTGTGTGACTTGTTAGGTGCTTATCATCTCTGTGGGACTGATGGTTGGGTTTGAGAATGACTGACTGCAGGAAATTTTGCTCAAAACCTAACTTCTGCTATGGGCTTTGTGCATTGAAACTCATCTCTTTTGCTGATTTTGGAGTGAGTGGGACCAGTATTAAATGTGGGACCCCAAGTTCTTAATCAGAATCTCTGCTGTGCTGGGGTTTGATTGAATTTCTTGGTCTGCTTTGCAGGATGCTTTGTTTTCTCATTGGAAATCTCTTGTGCAGATGTCTCTGAACAAGCTCTTAGCATTTGGACAGTTGCAGCCTCCAGCTTCTCCTGTCCCCAGGAGAGGCTGGGAGCTCAGTTGTGGCTGTGCTGCAGCTGGCTGGAAGGTCACATTTGCTTTGCTCTTTTCAGATGAGATAAGTATGGCATGAAAGCAGCAAAAATGAATTTGCATATTTACACTGTGTCTAACAGAGGCTGTGCTGGCTCTTCTGTGATTTTTCTTTCTTTTTCAGTCTCTTTGCTGTATGTGGGTCCTTTGTAAAGGAAGAGTCTAGAAAAGCTCTTCCTGAGTCCAGCTGCTAGCATTGCTGGGTGATGATATAAAAATGATGATATAAAAATGTATTCCTTCTTCTCCCTGTGCCTCCACTGTGTACAAAATGCTCCCAGCTGCCTAAGCCAGTGCAAGGCCACAAAACTGCAGCTTCCACTGGAAGAGTGAGCAAGGGCATCTCTTAATTTCAAGTTTGCTGTTACAGCAGGGAATTTGTTAATGAAATGCTCAGATAATCCTATCAGGTGCCTCATGCCCCAAAGAAAAGCCAAAGTTGGTGCAGTTTATTCACTTAAAACCCAAGACGTGTTCCTAAGGTGCTTCACTTCTGTTTATTTGGAATGAGGAACGTCTACATTTGCTGTAGGTTTCATAGTCTGGTGTGGCTGGAGAGTTTTTTATGCTTTTGAACAGAAAAAATGGATTCAAGAGCTTGTGTTTGGGGGTTGTTTGGTGTTTGTCATAATAATAATTGCAGAGAGTGGCTGCATCTTGCACTTGTCCTTGGGAATCCCTTGCTGTTGGATGCCCTGTTGCAGTGATGCTTTGGGACAGGAGGATCTGGCTGTTGGGGCTGGTCCTCTCCCTCCCTTGGGAGCACAACAAGGCACGTGTTCCCAGTGTCAGCCTCCCTTGTCCTTGCAGCTCCAGGCAAGTGGGGCTGGCTACAAGCTCTGAGCTGCAATCCAACATAAATGTCCCATCAATTATGTGCACCACTAGAGGCTTTTATGCTGGGTCTCCAGCTCTGCAGGATGCTTAAAGGAGTTTCTTCCCTTGCTCTAAATCAGCTCTGCCTTAGGAATTCAGTTTGGTGGATGACTTTGCCTTTTAATTCCTGTTAAATTCCCCCTAACCTTGCAGCAGTTTTCAGATCTCCATTTCTTGCCTTGTTCATTTTGAACCTGTGTGGGGCAGGTAGCAGCTTTCTGTCTACTCTGGGCAGTTTGTGCCGTCTTTTGGTTGCAACTCATTTTTTTTTTCCTTCTGAAGTTTGGAGACCCAGCTCTCTACACAAATGTCTGATTTTTTTTGATTTTTTTTGCTATTTTTTCTGCTTCCTCTACCTTCCATGAGGCCTCAAGCCATATGTGAGCACTCTCCCTCTAATTTCTCTAATCCTCTGCATGGTGAGCTCATGGTTTACACTGATTTGTGATATTCAGGCAGTGTAAGCTTAAAAGAGAGCAGTGGTATTTTCTGTAGGAAGTATCAGCCCATTATGGAGATATTTTAAAGCCTTCTCTAACTGCATGTGGGGTAAAACCCTGTACCCATATTACCTGTTCTCGTGCAGTAATAGTAATGAAATGGAAGGTGGTGTAGGACTTAGACCTGAACCTGACCAGGCTTAGAGTGCCTAGTGATGGGTGTTTAAAACATAATTTTCTGTCTCCTTTTGGCCAGTGAAGCAGCTGGGGGAGTTTTGTCATCATCAGTCCCTGGGGTCAGTGATAGGCTGTGGCTTTCTTTCTGGTAAAACACTGATTTTCCCCTCTCCGTTTTCAGGCTGCCACCCTTTCCTCTGGTGTTTGACCACTTGTTTGAATTCAAAATGGTTTCAAGACAGGACACTCTGTTCTTCCCAGAAACTGTTGAGGAGCTGACACTGCCTGTTTGTCCTGCTGCATCCTCACACAGCAGGGAGGGACTGGCTGATGTGCAGAGCAAATCCCAGGTTACAAATCCCCAGGACCTCTCCAGCTTGCTGAGATCTCCTTTTCAGCTGTTCCAGTACCTGTGTTTCTTGTGTTGCTGTTGGTGTTTACAAGCAGAGCTGCTGCTCCCACACAAGAGCATTAGCTCAGGCTGTGTGCTGCTGTGTCAGCCTGACATCTGGGCTGGCTTGTCAGAGCTGCCTGGGATATTTCCAGACAGAGCAATGTGCCCACAGGGTGTTCTCGGGCTCCCATGGGGATTTCTTTTCCCATGGAAGGTTGCCTGTGAAATGAGTGGCATCTGGAGATGATAGCAAGTCCCTGCAGTGTGTCTTGGAGGTGAACTGCATCTCTCTTGTGCTAGTCTGTGCTAATTTTATGGAGCATCCTGCTCGCAGGGATCATGTGGCATCTTTGGCTGCTCCAGTGCATCTCACACTGTGGGACAGATGCACTGAAAAACACTTCAGTGGGATGTGCTCTGTACATTGCACAGATCCTTTGAGGGCTCGTCCTGCTCCCTTGCACCCGGGGTTGGTGGGTAGGAACAGCATTTTATTGCCTGTAAGGCCAAAGGAGGTAACCAATAAACAGTGAATTAGGAACAGATGGGCATTTCAGTGGCAATTCTTCCTCTTTTCCTTTATATACAAACGAATCCATGCTACACTCCCCACCTGTGAGCTCTGACAAATTCTGCAGGCCAGGCAGGAAATTTGTTTCCTTGTGCTTGGACAGAAAAACAGCTTTTGTTCTCTCCACTGGCAGAACTGAACTGTCCCAACTCAAATATCTCAAGCAGAATGATGTAGTGTCAGAAGACACTCATCACCTGAGCTGCATGGCTGTGGCTCTGCTCTGACAGTGGTGTGCATGCCAAGCAATTTGTTCAAGTCTAGGGGTGTGATCTCCATGCAAAGCCTAAAACTTCCTGCCTGAATGCACAGAATGCCTGTAGCTGGAGCCTGGCATTCTTTATTCAGCATTTTTCTAGAAAAAGAATTACCAGAGGGTAATTAAACACCATATTTCTGGATTATCTTTAATTAGCACAGCAGTAAGGCACAGAACCTCCAGAGTTTTCCTTTGCTGTTCACTGGTTATGTCACAACCAATCTTTAATAGTTTTCAGATGGAGCAATTATCTCCTGTTCTAGTGATCCTCTGCTCCTAGTGCCTTGCCAATTAGATACAGCCTTTAGCCATGCTCACTAATTTTGTATGAAGTGAGCCTTAACTCAGAAATATTGGTTTTGATTTTCTACTAAAAATCATTGTCTACCAGAAATGTCTCCAAGAAAACAATCACTGTAATCTTTAATAATTCTCTTAGTCTTTGGGACTCTGAAATCCTGGTGCAAGCTGAATTTGAGTTCAGCTGATTTCCCTTCTCTTTGAATCCAGGTTAATTTTGGATTTATACCCACTTAAACACAAAGTATCTGTAACTGTCGCTGAGCTTGGAGCCTCAGGCAAGTCTTCACAAAAAGATTATTTGTTTTCCTTTCTGACCCTTGTCCTTTGCACATGGGGTGTTTTTATAAAATGCACATCACATGGAGACTCTGTGATCTTCAGCCACATGGAACGAGTCTTGTTGACCATTAATTTACTCAAACTTTGAGCAAGCTTGGGAGCACTGTGTGTTTTTCCCTGGTCCCTCTGAGGAGGAGGGTGATGCTGCATTTTCTGGGAGTGCAGTGAGGCAGAGGCAGTAGCCGAGCAGCTGTGCTGTGATTTTTACTTACCATAGTTGTTTCTGCAATCGAACCAAAGCTGTTGATGAAAATGTTGCAGCTGACGTTCACTGGTGGGCCTGCATGACAAACACAGATGGGAGCAGCAGTTCAGTGTGTGCTCGTGGAACAAAGGGTTTAACTCAGTTAAAAGCTGCTGTGGGAGTGGGGTGAGCAGGGGAGGGAGGCCTGGGTGACCCAGCCAGGTCCAGTCTGGGCTCCACTGACAGTTTGACACCAGGCAGGGCTCCTGCTCTGCCTCTGCTCCCCGCTTTGGCAGAGTGTGTGCAGATCTCTGCTGGGAGCTGCTCAGATGAACAGGAATAGATCAGAGCCAGCCCGGACAGTTTCTAGAGGTCTTGACCTGGCTATATGGGAGATAACTTCACCTTGAAAGTGATATCAAAATATCCCAGAAAGGAGCTGAGAGACAATTGACTTTGATTTAGAGCTACGCTTATGAAACAGTCGCTGTTCCTGAGCTAGGATGATGTGCTCCCCTCCAAGCCAGTGCAGCAGGGTGAGCTGCAGGGATCAGGCTGCTAAAGCAGCAAATACCCCACATGATGATGGTGGTGGTGGGTTGACACTGCCTGCTTGATCCTCTGCATCCTCAAACAGCAGGGAGGGACTGGCTGCTCAGCAGGGTAAATCCCAGGTTACAAATCCCAAAGACCTTTCCAGGGTCCTGAGACCTCCTTTTCAGCTGTTCCAGTACCTGTTTCTTGTGCTGCTCTTGGTGTTTTCAAGCCAGAACTGCCTGTAAACCCCAGACCCCAGGTGGGGATCTTGATCCAGGGCTCACAGCTGGGTAGGAGAATTCAGGGCTCTGCCAGCAGGAATTCTCTGGCTGTCCTGTTTGGGCAGAAGGTAATCCTGGTCTCTGGGCCATGCCTCTCCTGGGCTTGATTTGCTTTCAGAACAAAGCTTTGCTTACCCTGCTTGTACCGGAGAAGTTAAGGGGTCACCAAAGGAAAGGAGTAAGGCTTAAAGGATGGAAAGATTGTGGTTTGAGGGCATGGGGGTCAGTCCGTTCATGTGGTACTGATGCCCAAGGTGTGACTTGAAGTGTTTCATAACATTGCCTGGAAAATCTGAGGTGGGAATGCTGCATTTAGACAGAGTTTGAAAATGCCAAGAGCTGCAGTTCAACACAAAGCAAAATGCTAGGGAATATTTTGGAGCCAAGGCATACGTGGTGCCTGGCAAACCTGTGGCTTGCTCACACATAATGAGATGATTTTTTTTTTTGGTAGAAGTTTGAAGCAAAAGGGGCCTCTGCTCTGGGGGCTGCCAAAGGCTGCTGTGGGCACTGCCCAGGATGTGGTGGGGAAAGGCAGCCCAGGCAGAGAGCAGAGACACTGCCCCAGGGACCAAAGATCCCTTTCACACCGGAGTTAATCCCAAATCATCCCTGTGACAGATGCATCTGGCAAGATAAGATCTGTGACAGTAGAGAGTGTGGATTTTCAGATTATTTCCCCATTTTTTATAGAATTGGGAGTGGTGTCTGCATTTCAAACACTGCCTGATGGCTCAGCCTGCTGGGGGAGTGATGTTCCTGTTAAGGTCACATCTGCAGTCTGGCAGTTGCTGCAGCATGAAATTCTGGGGGGGGAGGAATGGTTTTAACGAGAGCCTTGTGCCTCTAATCAGTGCAAACTTCCTCCTGTGTGGAAATTAATGGATTTTCCTGATTGCTGAGGAACATTTGGAGCTTGGTTTTCTCCTCTTCATTTCTTTCCTCCTCTCCTGCTTTGGCCTCCTCTGAAAGTTTGTGCCTGTCCCCTGCAGTGATGCTCTCAGCTGGGGTTTTCTTGGTGTGAGTCCCAGGCAATGTGAGCAGGCTGTGTCTATCCAGCCCCCAGACAAGCACTGCCAGCTCAGCAGCATCTCCCACTGCTCAGCCTGTGCAGCTTTCTCCAGACTCTTAAACACGGGCATGGCTTGAGCAATCAGACACAAAAATTAAATCTTTTTTCCCCACTGCCTTCACCACCCCCCCTCACCCAGAAGTTTATCCATAAGCTGAAAGCACACAGCTATCAGGCTTCAGTTTCATCCCTTCTGTTGAGCTCAGGGACATTGTTTTCCTGTTCTGGATCCATTCACAAACCACATAAAAGGTCCTGGAACAGGTGATTCCCCTCCCACAGGGCACACTACAAGGGACACACTGAGCTGATCTCCTGGATGACTGCACACTGTGACTCTGACAGGTGTGGAATATTTTGGTCCCCCTGTTCCTGATCCAGTACTGACATGGAGCTGAGCGTGGGGTGGGTTTTTCCCCTGTGCATGTGAAGGCTCCTTGGGGCAGCCCAGCTCTTGTTGAGGCACTGAGCTCTTCTCAGTGTGTCTAAGGTGAGCCATGAGCTCCCTGCAGGATTTGGTGATTTTTGGTATTTTTTAGCTTATGAGAGGCTCTAGAAAATTCTCTGCCACTGAAATATTCCTCCTCTCTGCTGGGATGCAGCTGTGGAGGAATGGAGTTTTCCAGCAGCAGGGATGAGGGCACAGCCTGGGTGACAGGTCCCCTGCCAGGCTCCTCTCTGTCCCTGCTGGAGCTCCTGACTTCATCCTCCAACTGAAAACCCAGATACTACTTATTTGTTCTCAGAATGTAAATCCACAGCTAAGTCCAGACTTTACAGCATTTATGGAAAAGCTGCAATCTTCTTTTTGTTAATCTTCCCCTCCCCAAAAATCAATCTGATATGGATCTTTGGTATTATTTTCATTTAGATCTAAGCAATTAAAATGTCCTTATGAGTTACTGCAGTTAATTTAAATGATGTGCTTTGAGAGCTACAACCTCAAGCTCTGTAAAACACCTCCCATGCCTTCCATATAAATTGGAGCCTGATTTATGTGTGGGAGGCTAAGCCAGCAAAACTGCCCTGAGGGGAAGGTGTAGTTCATTGAAATAAAACTGAAATTAAATTATCTCAAATAAAAATGCAATACAGCTGCCTTCAGCAGGAAGTGAATGTATACATTTCATTAAATATTAAAGTTTAATTTGTGTGTGTGCATAATTTAGAGGTAGGAAGGTTTACAGGGTGGTATTTTAACTCCTTGTCATTTGGATAAGAACAGCAGTGTCCCTCTGTTGCCTGGTTGCTTACTGGAACTCAGGGTTCCCACCTTTCTTTGCGTTTAAAAGCCCAGCAGAGAGTTTATTGTTCAAAGCTGGGTGCCAGGTGCTGTCACCAGTGATTAATGGGCCCTGGGAATCCTCTCAGCCCTGCCAGTGGCTCCAGGGGAGAGGGAACTGGTTGCAGGAAACAAAAGAAGTGAATAAAATGAGCTTTGGAGATGGCTGGGCAGTGGCTGAGAGGAGCAGGTCCTGCTTTATCTCTGGGTGTGATCTGGGGCCAAAGAGCCCCTGGGAAAGTGAGCTCAGTTAAAAAGAAAGGAAAAGATAAAATCATAGAATGGTTTGAATTGGAAGAGCCCTTAAAGACCCTCGAGTTCCATCCTCTCTGCCGTGTGCAGAGGCATCTTCCTTCCATTAGACCAGGTTGAAAAAGCCATCCAGAAACCCCACACTTGCTAGAAGAGGTGTTAGGAGGAGAAAAGAGGTTTTGTTGCTTCTGCCAGGGCTTGACTCAGTGCTGCTTGGCTGCCATGGAGTATGGGGCAGGCTGGGAAACTGGGTGGGAAAAACAGAGCAGTGTTGGGCTGAAGAGCCCTTTTACTGTGGGGATGGGTTTGGGCTGCCCCTGGCATCTTGTGGGATTTCTTTGGAGCTGATGGGAGAGGCTGCTCTTGGCTGCAGTGGCTGTAAGGGGGGAGCATTGCCTGCCATTAGTGGGTGCTGTGGGCAGCGACTCCAGGGAAAGCAAAGGTGGGGATTTTATCTTTACCTCTAAAGATGCTCAGCTCCCTGCCAGTCACTGCTTGGTTTGACAGGATCCTCGATCTCTGTGTTGGGATTGATACACTGAGATTCCCTGGTCCAAGCAGGGACTGGGGGGCCCTATGTTTACAGTATGCAAAGTTCTTACAAGGTTGTTTCCACTCTGAGCAGACATTTGTTGATGTCTTTCCAGAAATCTACAGGGATCCATGTGCCAAATATCCTTATAATACATACTTGGTAAGAACATAAATATTCATATTTCATACAGCATTAGGAAGATATTAATGAGGATTGGATGCAGTTTTCAGTCCCAAAATGAGAAAAAGCTGGGGGTTTTGCATACCTTTAAAATTTGGTCTGATCCTGGCATCATATCCTGAAGTTCTCCCCATCAGCTTGTCCAAGAAGTCAGAAGGAGACATGGGTTTGGGGGCAGATCGAGCTGCTGCTTCAGCTTCCTTGGAGGCTGCCAGGCTGTGCAAGTAGAAATAAAGAGGAGGTTTCAGTGTGTATCCCATGCTGGGGAGGGCTTGGGGTCCAGAAACAGAGCAGTCAGCATCTTATTCCTGCTGAGGCAGGGTGGGTACCCATGTGAATTCCTAATGAGGCTGGTCTCAGCTAATTTGTTTGCCCAGCCCAAACATCTCCAAATACAGAATCCCAGCTGCCACCAAAGTAGAAGAGAGATGATGAGCAGTGAAAATCCTTTTGTGAGCTTAGGTATAGCTCCTTGGTGTGCCACTAAATTACAAATGTGAACTCTGGCGCCGAGCTCCACAGGTAAAATACACTCTGAGATTAGCCTTGGGCAGCAATTACTGCTTAATTACAGGGCAAATAGCAAGGAGCATATTCAGTACTCTGACAGTATGATTTTCCAGAAGGCAAGTAGGATCAGAGGAATCTGGAGTTTGAGGTTTAAATGAGCATCACGTGGTGCTACAGCTCCTGCAGAGCCTGTGGGGCTGGAGGGGAGAGGGGTGGTTCTGCTGATCAGTCCAGCCTTTGCTGCTGGTACCTGCAATGCAGGGTCTGGGTTCAACACACAACTGGCATCCTGAAATTTTACTCATGGTGGGTTGAAGATGAAAGGAAATTGAATCTTTCTGGGATCTGTGTGGACTCTGGGGCAGAAAGAGTGAACTCATGAATTTATCTGTAGAAGACAAAAACCTACAGCTGGCAATGTGCCTTCTGACTCCATGGGAGCCTGCAAGATCTGCAGCGTGATGATCTGAGCTTAGGAAATCTGTTGTTGCCATCTACACAGGAGCAAGTAACCCTTGGAATTAGGTGCTCATTCTCAGCTTTGCAGGGAGGTTTGACTCCCTAGACAGTAACAGACACCATTCAGTACCCTCCCTCTGGTTTTATGGTTTCTACTTGAACACCAGTCTCTTCCCAGGCTGCAAATGTTGAGTAAAATTGCCTAGATGATCCCAGAAAAATCCCACAAATCACCTATGCAGTGTGGTTAGGGTGAGCCTGTGGGTTCAGGCGCCTGGTGCTGAGTAAAGCCTGCAGGCAGCATTGCAATGCAAATGTCCAGTGAGCCAAAGGAAGCTGCTCAGGAGGAAGTGATCGCTTCACACTCTGCAAAACTCTTGATTTTTTTTTAAGTACAAAGGATATGGGAACGTACAGAGCAGCTGGGGGTCTAAGAGAGTTTACAACAGGCACGAGATATTTGGCTACACATGTCCTCACAAGTGACACCAGTGTCCTCACCTTGGGAAGTTTTTCAGCAGTCAGACCTGCAGCTAAGTACTGACACAAGATCTTTTGGGAATAATTTGGGACTGTAACTATGCATGGTATTGATGTGATTCTGCCCCCAAAGATGGGCTCCTCCAATGCAAGTTTGAGCTGAAACCCCAAAGAGAGAGGTTATCTTGACAAAGCCTTGATAAGAGCATTTGAAACATTTGATTCCTCAGAACTTTAAAAAATCAGATGGGATTCAACAGTGGTTGGGTGCCCAATTTCAAAATCAGGAATCTGGTAACTGCATTGCATTGACTTTCTCTTCTGGTGTCAGCAGCAATGGTTTGCCAAGCCTTGGTTTTCAGTCCTGCAAACTCACAACTGCAGTCTGGCTCCTTTTGCAAGTTGCAGCAGAGTTCTCTGATTGCTGGATTTTTAACTCTTAAAAACAGTTTAATTTGCAGTGAAGAGGGCAGATTGATTCCAGATCACTTCCAGTGAGAGCCTAAAACTGGGATTTTATTCACTCCTTTGTGTAGTCCCAATCCACTCCTCCACTGGACCATTTCTGAACAGGCTGCTGCACTTTTCTCTCTGGCAAGGTGTGCATCTTGCTCTTGCCACAACCATGGCCCCTTTCTTGTCCTGTCCCCATCTCTGCCCCAAGAAAATACTGCAAAGCAGAGCCAATGTGTTTCCGGGATAAGCAGGGTTGTGGAATGGGTGATGTGTTTTAATTTAATTTGTTTTTAGAAGGAAAGCAACAGGGTGCAATTGATTTGCAAACGCAGAAGAAAGCTGGGAGTGGGAGGACAATCAATACTGGGCTTGACTACTGCATTCCAATGGAGTGTCTGCATGGCAATGAGTCCAGAGAAAAGATTTCAATTAAGCAGCAAATGACTTGGTAACCAAAGACTTCTGCCACTTCAGCAAGATGCCAGACAGTGCAATACACTGATTTCTTCTCATTAACTGTAGACTGGATGAAGTATATGGAAATGGAAAATGTGTGTGGGAGGGGAGAGGCAATACAAACCTAATAAGCATCTAATAATCTTTAAGTGGAAAAAGATAATTAGAAACTGCAATTCCCCTGGCATTTGTTTTAAAAAATGAGGTGGAAGAGCACAGAAGTCGGTGCTCATTTTCCCCCTAAATTCAGTGTGAAAGCCTCTTCTTGATATATTCACCCCACTTCCAATGAGTGAATCTGTATTTCTTGGGTGCCATTTTCTGGTCCTTTCTGCATCAAAACTGAAAATCAATTAATTTCATGGGCTCACTTCCCGTATGGAAATAAATATTTGGATAACTGAAGCTCAGAAAGCTCTGGGAGAGGACCACCCTCTCACAGCCCCACTGCTTCCTGCAGCTTCATGCCCATCCCTGTGACCAGTCCCTGGGAGCACCTCTGGGGATGTGCTGGAACTGTCACACAAGGTTTCAGTGGCTTGATGCATGTTTTAAAATCTGTCTGACTGCTGTGTGGCTTTACCTGGGAATAATGAGTTCTGACTTCCCTCCAGTCTGTTTGGTTACTAGATGCTTTCCTAAAACTAGACTCCCCTGGATTTAACCAGAAAAGGCAAGAAAGCAGTGCATAGGGAGCAGCCTTTCCAGAAGCAGGCAGCAGAGTCTACTCTCTATCTTAGAAATTATGGCAGAAAACACCACTGGGAGCTACAGAGAGGCTGATCCTCCCCAGGTGGATGGATTCTGTCTAACAGAGCCCCAACATCTTCACTCTGGTTGTGACAGCTGAGCTTTGCAATGGCAGCCTAGCTCAGACAGCACCCACAAAATCTGCCAGCTTCCTCTGTCTTCCAGTCTGTCTGGACTAGTGCTCTATGTGCTGATTTGGGAGCTTTCTGGGATTTTCTCCATCCCTCAATCCTTCCAGAACACCCTCAAAAGTCCCACAGGACTGTTCGTCTCCTGGCTCACAGAGACAAGGAGAGGGGAATTGCCAAGTGATTGTAAAATTATTGGCACTGGAAGTGTATTGGAAATTTAGTGGGGGTTGTTGTGTTGCTCAGAGAGAAGATTTATTCTGTGAATAAACAAAGAGAGGCAAAGGCTGTAACAAACCCACCGAGGATGGAGTTTGCAGTGGTGTAAGAGTTGTCTGAGCCGAGCATTTTAATAGCAGTCAGACAGAGGCTTATCTTATTTATGCTGCTGTAATCCCTAGTGGATCTGGCTGAGAAAGTGCCATCAGGCAATCATCACAGCAGCTACAATGGGAAGGATCTCTTCAAAGGGTCGATGAACTAGCATAATCTTTTGTGATATTAATGCTGGCGTGTAAGCAGACACCAGCAAGCCCCCGGGAGGTCCAGCCACGAGCAAGATGTGAGAGTGGTGGAGATGAGCAGCCCAGCAGCTCAGGGTTGCATCCCTTAAAACAGAGCAGCCAAGCTTTGCAGGACACCTTTTGCTGGTTTTTCCCAGCCTATACAGGCACTGTTTACTCTGTCTGCATCATTTTATTTCAGCTAAACAGATGATATATTCTTATAAACAATTATTTGGTTTAGAAAGTGGCTCTTCTGCAGTCTGGATGTGTCTGTTCACTTGATTCCTGGCTCTCCAGTTGGCTGTTTCCTTCTCTTCCTCCTCCCATTTGCGTGATCCTTGAGCAATATTTTTGTACCTTTTTTTAAAATTTTTTTGGCTGTGACCATGGTTGTCCATCTAATTAAGTCCAACATCACAAAATGCCCTGTTCTGGCTGAATGCTGATACTGAGAAATACATTTTTCTTTTCTTTTTCCTTTTCAAAGAGGAGTGATGAAGGAATTTAATTAGCACAGGGCTTCTATTCCCTTGTCAAATAATTTAATTGTTAATCATTAATTCTGAGTGTAAAAAATCATGTCTGGCAGCAGAAACAAACTGTTGCCAAACAAGTATTTGCAAAGGAAATATCTCTCTGCAAAGTGTGGAAGGCTCAGGTCCCTGTGAGGATAAAGTGGTGCCACATCAGTGGCTCCAGAGAAGTGGGATCTCTGCAGGCTGCGGAGGCAGAAGATACCTCACCCCTACCCTGGTTCTGTGCTGCTCAGCAAAGGTTCCTGAAGTGGTTTGTTTGGGGATTTGAATTTTATTTTTGAAGCACAGCAAGCCAGAAACCTTGGCAGGGATGTGTTGGGAATAGTGTTCAGGTGAGCTGCCTCACACATTTGTCCTTCAGATGTGATGTGTTCTTTGAGAAGGCATCCCAGGGGAGGGAAATGCCCATCAGGTCTGAGGCAGGCTGAGGTGTGCACAATAACTGCTTCCCCCATCACCTTCAAAGCCAGGCTGGGGCAGTGCTGGGGCTGCGGGACGTGGGAGAATTCATCAGCTTTGTTTCCTTGACTGCAGTGGGCTCTGAGAGGGGCAGCTGCACAGAGAACATCAGAGCTGGGCACAGAAAGGCACTGTGCTGTCCGTGATTAACAGTGCAGCCCGGGGTAACTCTCCTCTTCCTCCTCCTGAGCCCTCTCCCCGGGCACAGAGCAGACCCTGGAGCTGAGCAGAGCCCAGCCTGGATTGTGATGGTGCTGGGGCTGCCTGTCTCTCTCTTCTCTGCAGCAGGAAGGACAGATTGTTCTGAAAAGAAAGAGGGGCAGCCCTAAACTCTGCACCCAGACGTTTATTTCTGACTGCACACCAACGTGTTATCTAGAGGGGAATGCTGCCAGACCCTTGCTGGGAAGGCTTGGCAGAGACTGCAAGCAGACTTTTTATTTTAATGATTAGATTTACTATCAAAATTAATAGCACAATCAATATTGATATGCAATTCAATTAAAATGGATGAAACTCATTGCCTGCCTGTTTTTCTCCATCACCTTGTCTGAATTTCTGGCCTGTAGCACTAGAGGTGGAAAGGAGATGGAAGAGAGGAGGTGTGTGGGAGAAGAGAGCCCCAATACTGAATTTTTGGCCTATCATGGTGCTGAGTAGAAGGAGCTGTGAGGGTTACAGATGTGCTGGTTGCACAGTGGTGATCTCAATGCCTTGGTTGTGCTCTGCTGCTGGTGTGTTACATCCCCTGGTGAGGGGTGTACACAGGGGGGAATTTTAAAGTTAATTCTCACAGGTGGGAATGGAATTTGGATGTGGTTTATTTCTTAATTCAGCTGAGTGTTCGTGCAGGAGAGGCAGGGAGCAGGCCTGAATACAGGAACAGGGTAGGAAAGTGAGACTGGAGAAATATGGAAATGAAGAACCTGGGGAGAGATTTCACTCTGAGAAAGAAATGGGCAATGACCTATTATTTGTCTCCATTAGTGGCAGGAGGACGGGGACAGGAAGGAAGGAGTGGGCTTGTTAAATGTTTCTGTCCTGGATGGCTGTGCTCTGCTGCTGCGAGCTCTTTAAACCAGTTCTAGCTCTTGCACCAGAAGTAACTGCATTGCAGTGGTCACAGGATGTAATCAGTTAAAGTTTTAACCCAAAGGATCCCAAAACACTCTCAAAGGTCCTTCACCACCCCTGTTGTCACTGGTCCCCCTGGCTGTACATGAGGAGAGGAGCTGGGAGGCACTTTTTTCATCAACCACAGGGAATTAACCCTCTGTGATCATTCCCATCCAGGGAGAGCTGTAACAACTTCACTGGAGTGAGAAAAATCTCTTCAGACTGCAGCATTCTGGTGTCTGCTCTGCTGCCATGTTCCTGCAGCCCATGGCTCCTATGCCATATGGCAAAACACTCTGTCCAGAACTATAAACCATCCCAATTACACTGATTAACTCTATGGAAAGACACCAGCACTTGGAACATTTGCTGACGCTGCCTGGACAGAGCAGTAAGAAAATAATAAATGACTAGACAATTGGCTGGGGGGAGGAGAAATCTGCATGTTGGGATATCTGT